>NC_135818.1:59101108-59413608 GCF_964213995.1 Mustelus asterias | reverse complement strand
GCTCCAACACTCAAGAGGCTCGATACCATCCAGGACAAAGCAGCCTGCTTGATTGGCACCACATCTACAAACATCCACACACTACACCTTCGGCGCTCAGTAGCAGCAGTGTGCATTATCTACAAGATGCACTGCAGCAATTCACCAAAAATCCTTAGACAGCACCTTCCAAACCCATGGCCACTTCCATCTAGAAGGACAAGGGCAGCAGATACATGGGAACACCACCGCCTGCAAGTTCCCTTCCAAGCCACTCACCATCCTGACTTGGAAATATATCGTCGTTCCTTCACAGTCGCTGGATCAAAATTCTGGAATTCCCTCCCTAACGGCATTGTGAGTCACCCCACAGCACATGGACTGCAGCGATTCTAGAAGGCAGCTCACCAACACCTTCTCAAGGGCAACTAGGGATGGGCAATAAATGCTGGCCAGCCAGCGACACCCATGTCCCACGAATGAATAAAAAAAAATCCCAGGGACTAGTCTAGTGAACATTCACTGTATCAACTCCAATACAAGTTCATTCTTTCTTAAACATCGAGACCGAAACTGCACGCAGTATTCCAAATGTGGTCTTAGCAAAACCCTGCACAACTTTAGAAAGAGGTCTTTATTCTTGTACTCCAATCCCTTTGCATGAAAGGCCATTTGCAACAGGGTAGAATCTTCGCCATCCTGGCAATCTGCTGGAACATAGATTTGGAACCATTGTGAGAGCCAGCATGTCCCATCGAGCATTCACTTCCAGGTCCACGGTCCCTGCCTGGAATAATCTGAGTCTGCATGCCAAGGATCTCATGGCTTCTTCCAGAGCTTCCACTGCAGCCCTGATACATCTGGCAGCCCCTGCCTATGTTGCAGTGGAAACTGAGAGGGTGGCCAGTATGCTATGGAGCCACTTTCAGAATAGCAAGGATGGGCTCCCATTAATTGGCAGATCTACTAAAGCACCAAGCATCTAGGTGTGCTTCAGAAACACCTCTTTTCTATAGCTTGCCTGACCCCATGGAGTTCTCATTCGAGTTTCCTCAAGTGGAACTTGTCTGCATCCTCACCCACCCAGAGCTCACACATGAGCTGACCTCGGGCCTGGCGACTCAACACGTGCAGATCCCAACTGGAAACTACCCTCTAAAGCTCACACATTATCAGTGACTGCAAGTGTCTTCCTTCCTCAGGTGGTCTTCCTCTCACCCTCCCACATGAGGGGGGGGGGCAGGGGGCGAGCAGCGAGTAGTTCTTGACGATCTGAAAACACAAAGTGTAAGGTGTGGGTTGGTGTGAGGGACGGAAGGGGTGGGTGGTGAGGAAAGCAGCAATTCCACAGTCACAGGGGAGGTGCCGGATGATTGGAGGGTGGCTCATGTTGTTCCATTGTTTAAAAAAGGTTCCAAAAGAAATCCGGGAAATTATAGGCCTGTAAGTTTGACGTCGGTGGTGGGCAAGTTATTGGAAGGTGTGATAAGGGATAGGATCTACAAATATTTGGATAGACAGGGACTTGTTAGGGAGAGTCAACATGGCCTTGTGCGTGGTAGGTCATGTTTGACCAATCTATTAGAGTTTTTCGAGGAGGTTACCAGGAAAGTGGATGAAGGAAAGGCGGTGGATGTTGTCTACCTGGATTTCAGCAAGGCCTTTGACAAGGTCCCTCATGGGAGGTTAGTTAGGAAGGTTCAGTCGCTAGGTATACATGGGGAGGTAGTAAATTGGATTAGACACTGGCTCAATGGAAGAAGCCAGAGAGTGGTTGTGGAGGATTGCTTCTCTGAGTGGAGGCCTGTGACTAGTGGTGTGCCGCAGGGATCGGTGTTGGGTCCATTGTTGTTTGTCATCTATATCAATGATCTGGATGATAATGTGATAAACTGGATCAGCAAGTTTGCTGATGATACAAAGATTGGAGGTGTCGTGGACAGTGAGGAAGGTTTTCAAAGCTTGCAGAGGAATTTGGACCAATTAGAAAAATGGGCTGAAAAATGGCAAATGGAATTTAACGCAGACAAGTGTGAGATATTGCACATTGGAAGGACAAACCAAAGTAGAACGTACAGGGCATGGGTTAAGGGTGAAAGGAGAAAAGTTTAAAGGGAATATTAGGGGGGGCTTCTTCACGCAGAGAGTGGTGGGAGTGTGGAATGAGCTGCCGGATAAAGTGGTAAATGCTTTTAACATTTAAGAAAAACTTGGACGGGTTCATGGATGAGAGGGGTGTGGAGGGATATGATCCAAGTGCAGGTCAGTGGGACTAGGCAAAAAATGGTTTGGCACAGACACGAAGGGTCAAAAGGCCTGTTTCTGAGCTGTAATTTTCTCTGGTTCTATGGTTCTACATCATTGCCAGTTTCTATTTCATGACGGCTTTCAGGATGAGATTGAAGAGTGAGTGGGGAAAGGTTTGTAAAGCAGTAACTCACCACCATCCAGGATGGCTTTGGCATTACCAGGTATGCACTTGCAGAACAGAATGCATTCACGTGTGCCGCCCATCATATTGCACAGAGTCAACGATACAGAAAGAGGCGATACAGCCCAACAGGTACATACCTGTGTTAATGCTACACATGGGCCTCCTCCTATTTTTGTTATTTAACTCTGGAATAACCTTCTGTTCCTTTCTCCATCATGTGCTTTCCGTAAATGCACCTATGTCACATCGGAACATAGCAACTAGAAGCAGGAACAGGCCATTCGACCCTTCAAGCCTGCTCCACCATTCATTTTGATCATGGCTGATCATCGAGTTCAATATCCCGATCTCCCTTTCCTCCCCATATCCCTTGATCCCGTTAGCCCCAAGAACTATATCTAATATCTTTTTGAAATCAGACATTTTGGACAATCAGACATCATTTTGGCCTTAACTATTGGCCAATCGGACAATGTTCTGGCCTTAACTATTCCTTGCCGTAGCAAATTGCATATTCTATCCCCTCTCTGGGAAATAGGTTTCTCTTGAATTCCCTATTAGATTTATTACCATCTTATATTTATGATCGGTAGTTCCGATCTCTCCTGCAAGTGAACACATATTGTCTACATCTACCCTGTCAACCCCTTTTATAATCTTAAAGACCTTGCGATGATGATGGAGGAAAAGAACATGAAATTACACACATATATTGGACTTTAAAAATACCTGAGCTTTATATTTTAAAATGGACATAAACCCCAAAGATGGCTGAGAATGTAGTTAGACATTGACAGGAATGGTTGCAGGGTGTTTCTCTGAGGGGCAATGGAACCCGTCCCAGTGTTTCTAGACAAGATACCTCTAAAACGAATCCAAAGACTGGTTACCATCCCCTGTAAAGAAAAAAGGAACATCATTGCTATCCCATCTCAAAGACCCTGGGTGTAATTGCCTACACTGACTAGTGTATTCTGGTTTCCTCTTGGAATGTACAAAGAAGGGGGGGGCGGTTAAGAGTTGGCCTGCTACCTGCCTGCCTGCTGGTGTGTCTGCGTGTGTGTATGTATGACTGCTGGTGTGTGTGTGTGTGTGCATGTGCGTGTGTGCGTGCCTGCTGTTGTGTGTGCGTGTGTGCGTGAGTGTGTGCCTGCTGGCATGTGTGTGTATGTGTGTGTGTGCCTGCTGGTGTGTGCATGCATGCATACACGCGTGTGTGTGTGCGTGCATGTGTGTGTGTGCCTGCTGGTGTGTGTGTGCATGTGTGTGTGTGCCTGCTGGTGTGTGCATGCATGCGTGCACGCGTGTGTGTGTGTGTGCGTGCATGTGTGTGTGTGCTATGAGGAAAAGCAGCTGGGAGCTTTCCAGACTGAAGGTGTGTGATTATACGGCCAGAAGCAGTGCCCATGCAGAAAAGGAAATAGCCATCTTTTGCAGGAATATCTATAAACTTTCTCTCTGACTGTGGAAGTCAACCAGCCAGCAAAAAAGTATCACAGCTGGAAGGAGGAACTGAAATATCTCTACGAAACCACAGAACACTTGAATCGAAGAATCAACTACTTTCCTGCAAAAGTCAACTACACTGAAAGTAATTCATTACGGTCATAAGCGTCATCGTCTCCTCCTCGCAAGTCCAGGACTCTTCTGTATAACTTTTTAATTATATTTAGTTATTATTGGACTCAATTTTTTCTTCTAATCCATTAGAAAATATAGATGCATGTGTGTGTTACCATTTCTCCTTATCTTTTTAGTAGTTGATAAACTTAATCTTAACTCAGGAAAGTCTGGTTGAATCGGCTCCTTTTTAAACATAATTATTGGGTCTGGGAAAGGTGTCCAAGGGAAAGAGAACTTTGTTAAATTAAACCTTGTTGCTACTAGCAGAGGGTGGGTTGAATTAAGACATGGAACCATCCATCCTCACCCGGATTTGTGACAATTAGGGAGGGTATCCCAGCCGGACAGTGACAAATCGAGGTGTCTCGCCTGGATGAGCAACTTTTGGGGAATCTCACCTGCGGCTGATCATAACAACATCTATCAGTTCATCCCTGAGCCTTCTAGTTAAGGTTTTTTATTAATGTCAGAAGTAGGCTTACATTAACATTGCAATGAAGTTACTTTGAAAATCCCCGAGTGTCCACACCCGGCGCCTGTTCAGGTACACTGAGGGAGAATTTAGCATGGCCAATCCACCTAATCTGCACATCTTTGGACTGTGGAAGGAAACTGGAGCACCCAGAGGAAACCCACGCAGACACGGGGAGAACGTGCAAACTCCACATGGAGAGTGACCCAAGCCGGGAATCGAACCTGGGTCCCTGACGCTGTGAGGCAGCAGTGCTAACCACCGTGCCACCCATTTCTTTTCTCAGGTCCCAACAGATTTCTAGATCTCTTGATCTCACTGGCCGGAATTTTGCCTCCCTGTCCGCGACGGGAATCGAAGTGGGCGAGGGGCGGACAATGGGAAGGCCCGTTGACCTCAGGCGGCCTCAGGATGAGCGAGGCCGTAAAGCCCCGCCCACTGCTTTTAAATGCCTGCCTGGCATTGGAATGAACCAGCCTTGGGATGGAGTTCACACCAATGTGGGACTGATAATTGGAGCCTCCGAGAGGTGCCAGGTCTGCACTTGTCAACTGGGGTAACGCTGTGATTTAAAGGTCACTGATCTGGATTAGCACTGACTTTGTAAATCAGAGGGTTAGGCGGAAGGCAGTGCTGGCTAAGTGCAGCAGTAAATTGTAATGGCTGGGATGATTCACAGTGCTGTGTCTCCCAGACCATCAGAAGCAGCCCCATGTCTCACACCAAGAGTACTTCATCATTCTGTAATACTGACAAGTCAGATTAGTCACAGTCAACAGATCTATTCAATTAAGTTAAGTGCAGCAAGGTGATTTTTAAAAAAATGCAAAACTCAACAGTGATAAATTTATGGCAAGAATATAATTATTTATAAGGTCATGAAAATGATTTATTTTTCTGTTGATAATGTTGCTCAATAAATTCTGTCGCACTCAATCTGTTTTCTCGTAAACCTTAAACTGATTATTCACCATTGAATACATACAGCTGAATTAAAACTAGTTTCCCGGTGTTGGTGAATGACTCCGAGTCACACAGAAAACCATGAACTTAGAACATTGATTCTTTATTGAAAATGATATTGTTTTCCTCTATCCTTCATTAGTTGACATCGGTTGACTGTAGGCTCCATATCTAAGGAATCATAGAGTGCAGAAGAGGCTCTTTGGCCCCTCGAGTATATACTTTCTTCCGAGGCTGTACCCTGAAGATTCATGAGATTGGTTCCTGGTGCGAGAAGATTGTCCTATGATGGGAAGTTGAGTAATTTGGGCTGATGCTCTATGGAGTTCAGAAGAATGAGATGGATTGAAATATTCAACATTCTGAAGAGGCTTGACAGGATAGGCACCAGAGGTTGTTTCCCCTGGCTGGGGAATTTAGTTTGTTTAGACCAGAGATGATGGGAAATATCCTCACTCAAGAGGGTTGTGAATCATTGGAATTCCCTACGCCAGAGGGATACTCCATTGTTGAGTATATTCAAAGCCGAGATGCTTCTAAACTCATGGCTGCTATTATCTAGAAGGACAAGAGCAGTGGATACATGAGGACATCACCACCTGGAAGTTCCCCTCCAAATCACTCACCCTCCTGACTTGGAAATGCCGTTCCTTCGCCGTCATTGAGTCAAAATTCTGGAGCTCCTTCCATAACAGCACTGGGGGTGCCCCTACATCACATAGACTGCTGTAGTTCAAGAATACAGCTCACCACCATCTTCTCAAAGACAACTTGGGATGGGCAATACATGTTGGCCTGGCCCGTGACACCCACATCCAGTAAATGAATAAATAAAAAGATGGACAGACTTTTGATCTCTCAGGGAATCAGGAGGTAGGGGGGAGTGAGTGGGAGATTGAGCTATTAGGATTGTATTGGACGGCAGAGCAGGTTCAAGGGGCTGCAATGTTTATTCCTAGTTTGTGCGTTGTTGTCTTCAGGAAATGATACCTGAATGAACTATTGCTTAGTGAGAACAAAGGAAGAGGTCCATCAGAATCTTATGATAGATACAGGTGAAGAAAACCATTAAATACATACTGACTCTTCGATTCAAACACATCTATACTTTCTGCCTTATGGCATTTAACCTCTTTGGGCCCCAGTTGGATCTTGCTCATCATTGCTTCCTGTTACCCAGTCATGCCAGTTCTCCTTTTCTTTTTTTTAGGTGCTTCCCCACTATTCCCGATCCCAATCCAATGTTACTGCTGCGCATGGCCACAGGGCAGGAAAAATATCTTCATTTCAGAAATGTAACTTTTTAAATGCTGAAAAACACAGTAACTGAAGATTGTTAATTACATGGGAGTGAAACGTAAGGGGAATACTCTTAAGCCTATCCACTCTCTTGTTGCCAGTCTAGGGTTGGATGAGCTCACGATTATTCCCTTCACCGTTGCTGACATTGGATGAAGCCCTCATTCAAGGCACCCATTGCTGTCTCCTTCCAAGCAGGTTCTCCGTGGGCAGGATCATTGCTAATGTCACTTACTGATTGCAACTTGAATTGCGTCTTCTGGTCTCAGCATTGCACAGTACATGTCCCTTTTGTCCCAGAAGTTCAGGCATCTCCGCCTCTTTCTCTCTTTTCACTGAGATTTGAAACTGAACAGCAGAACCTCATCCTTTTGTTTTGGATGAGGTTGCCAAACATCCTGGGGCCCAGCCTACCTTATTTTAACAAACTCTTGTTTCATTTCTATCTCTCTTTCTGTTTTCTTTGATCAGAATTAAGTTTATTAAAGTTTTTTATTTATTAGTGTCACAAGTGGGCTTACATTCACTACCCAATGTAGCTGAGGCCAAAACATTGTCTGATTTCAAGAAGAAATTAGATATAGCTCTTGGGGCTAAAGTGATCAAGTGGTATGGGTGGAAGGGGGGATCAGGATATTGAATTTGATGATCAGCTACGATTAAAATGAATGGCAAAGCAGACTTGAAGGGCTGAATAGCATACTCCTGCTTCTAGTTTCAATGTTTCTAATGAAGTTGCTGCAAAAATCCACTAGTCACCGCACTCCGGCGCCTGTTCGGGTACACTGGGGGAAAATTTAGCATGGCCAATGCACCTAACCAGCACGTCTTTTGGACTGTGGGGTGAAATCGGAGCACCCAGAGGAAACCCATGCAGACACAGGGAAAACGTGTAGACTCCGTACATACAGTAACCTAAGCCAGGAATCGAACCTGGGTCCCTGGCGCTGTGAGGTAGCAATGCTAACCACTGTGCCCACCCAACTAGGGTTGAGGAATGTAAAAATATTTATTATGGGTTGAATATTTTTCCGGGTAAGGTGGAGGTAGAAAATAACTGAACCTTTTTTGATCAGCTGATTGTATAGAAGGGAAGTCTCTGCTGCAATAACTCTACATGGACACTGGATGGAGAAAGCATGATGGGCCCTGGATATGTTATTGTTGTTTGAGGGGATTATGCTTTTACAGCTAGTTCCTACCAGCTGGATTCAGCTTCCTGTTTCTTTCTAATCCATTTCTCAATAATAATGTTATCTTCAATGTTGAAACAAGCTCACTTTCATTTTCAAAAATTCATCTTTTGATTTCAGTAGCATCTCTTCATTTCAAAGTCACCCAGCAAATCAAAGTAAATCTAAATAATTCACATACAATTTCAATGTTGCCATTTTACAGTGAATGTAAAATTCACTAAAACTGAAATGTGGTCCAAAAATTAAGAACAGTTACACACAAGTGCATGTTATAGATGGAAGATAACCTCTGAACAGTTCTCAACCAGTTAGCTTGATTCCATGTCTCTTTGTAAACCTGTTTAATTTGATATAAATACAGCAATTTGCTGGATCACTAGGCTTCACATTAAAGTTTGAAAACTAGATGCTTGAAGGTCAAAATAGATTAACTCTGACCCTCATTTATGAGGCTTTGGGAAGAATAATTCAGAGAATCTAGAATCCCTACAGTGCAGAAGGAGGCCATTTGGCCCATCGAGCCTGTACAGTCCCATCCAGGTCCTATCCCTGTAACCCCATGTATTTACCCTGCTACTCCCCTGACACTACAGGGCAATTTAGTATGGCCAATCAACCTAACCCGCATATCTTCGGACACCATGGGGGACATCAGCACGTGCCATCAGGCTAGTAGTGTCCTGACCACATAGCAGCAGGAAATAGCCTCATTTCAGGAATGTAACTTCTTAAAATGTGAAAAACACAATAGTTGACGGGTGATAATTACTTGGGAGGGAAAAATAAGGACAAAATTCCCACCCTATCAATGGCTTTCTCATGCTTCAAGCTATCAAAGATGTACAACACATCACACCATTTCAAAACTGGGTTTGGTAAGTTATGCCAAATTAAGAAACAAATATCTTAAAGAGGTAGCACTTATTTAAGAATTATCCATGAATTGTGTACAATTCACATTCAACTTTCTAGGTTTCCAGATCACTAATAGCCTGTCCTCGTCCCTCATGCCGACGCTATAGTTAAGAGAGCCCACCACGCCTCTACTTTCTCAGGAGGCTAAGGAAATTTGACATGTTCGCTACGAATCTCACTAACCTTTACAGATGCACCATAGAAAGCATCCTTTCCGGATGCATCACAGCTTGATATGGCTCCTACTCTGCCCAAGACTGCAAGAAACTACAAAAGGTCATGGACGTAGCCCAGTCCATCACGCAAACCAACTTCCCACCCATTGACTCTTTCTACACTTCCCGCTGCCTCGGCAAAACAGCCAACATAATCGAGAACCCCACATACCCTGGACATACTCTCTTCCAGCTTCTTCCATCAGGAAAAAGATACAAAAGTCTGAGGTCCTGTCCCAACCAACTCAAGAATAGCTACTTCCCTGCTGCCATCAGAGTTTTGAATGGATTTTCCTTATAGTAATTAGATCTTTCTCTACACCCTAGCTATACACTACATTCTGCACTCTCTCTTTTCCTTCTCTATGAACGGTATGCTTTGTCTGTATAGCGTGCAAGAAACAGTATTTTTCACTTTATATAATACATGTGACAATAATAGATCAAATCAAATCAAACCAAATCAGTCCGTGGTCCTTTATAAGACAAAGCAATCAAAATTTCAGGTGCACAAAAAGTAATATTTCACCATCATTTTCAACTTTACATTTATTTGAATATGATTAATCATAAATAAATTATACATAACCAAATGCATGAACAAATTCTTTATAAATGATAAATAATTTGTTAAAAAAATACTTGGTTTGGAGGGTTGCTTCTAAAACTATTACAGTAAATTGTTTGTTATCTGGAATGCCCCAGAGTGGGTGCTGCCAGAGGGGCCACCAGTGCCTCTGTCAGGAGGTTGGCGAGCCGGGCAGAGCTCGGAAATGCTGGAAAGCCAAGTAGATTTTATGATACAACTGACACTTGTTATACACTCGACAGAATGGATTTCACCACTGACACACACACATTTCTTTATCTACAGGTTAGAGTCATGGCGACTGGTTATCACTGATAAACTGACAAGTTTATTTTAATCAAAATATAAAAACAGTGAGTAGCAATGGTACTGAACCAGGTTTAAGTGTCTCTCTCTCATTCCAATGTAACAGGGACAGGGTTCCTGGCCCCTATTCTTGTACACAGCAGCCACTCTTTGAGATTCACGCGCATCTTCTTCTGACGCTGCCCAGATGAAGGACTGGGCCACTGTAGACAAGCCACTCGAGTAAGTGAATGGCCTCTGTTACTGGGGACCGCTGCCCAAGCATGGAACAGGTACCATCCCTTTGTCAGACTCAGCCCAGTCGCTATAGTGCCGGATAACACAAAGTTTACTGTATTCACATTTAGAAAAAAATGTTGTAAATCATTCAGAACACCTTCACCCAACATACATTTGTGAGTCCTTTTAAAATATGATATAGTGTAAATCAGGTTTACATATCCGAAATATCATTACCTATTTGGAGCAACATTTCAAATTAACTTAGCACTTCCATATAGTTAAGACCAGGCCATTAGTCTGTTCAAGTTTTATCAGGTAAACCACTAGAAAAGATGCAAATGAACCCAACCATCACATTGCAACAGCAGACCTCCATAATATTAATGTCTGAACTGATTTGTTCCTGAAGGTTTAAGGTTAGGTGGCTACAGAAATGACATCCAAATGACATCCAAATCAAACTGAAGCTGCAGAAAGACAGTATCAAGTTCCCATAGAGTATCTATTACGTCGCTTCATGTATTGTTGTAACGGGGAAAAGGAAGGTTGAGGCTTAAGAAAACTCATGTGTCCACTGAATGGCTCATGGTGCAGTGAGGAAGAGCAATGTAGGGCCTTGTGATACTAATCTGCCTGTCAGATCTCTGGTTGTACAGGGAAAATAATGGCATGTAGCCTTGTGGTAATGATATCCTCATGACCTTGTGGTGATGTTGGCAAGTAAGTCTCCATCAGGTGGCCTTGCATTTCTGGTTTATCCATGCTATCTTGGGGTGCCATAGTGGCACAGTGGTTAGCACCGCTGCCTCATAGTGCCAGGGATCTGGGTTCAATTCCGACCTCGGGTGGCTGTCTGTGTGGAGTTTGCATGTTCTCCATGGCCAGTATTTTACGACCTCGCTCGGGCGAAGCTCGTAAAATCCCGCCCGAGGCCAGCGGAGAATTCCATTCTGCGATTCCAGGGCGGGTGTGGCGGTAAAATTCCAGCCCCCATGTCTGCATGGGTTTCCTCCGGGTGCTCCGGTTTCCTCCCACACTCCAAAGATGTGCGGGTTAGGTGGATCGGCCATGCTAAATTGCCCATTAATGTCAGGGGGATTAGCAGTGTAAATATGTAAGGTTACGGGGATAGGGCCTGGGTGGGATTGCTGTTGGTGCAGGCTCGATGGGCCGAATGGCCTCCTTCTGCACTGTTGGGATTTGATCTCCCTTTACTGTAAAAGATATTGGATTTATTGGAAGCCAGGCTCTGAATTTGAACATTCAACACATTAAATGCAGAACATTTCACCACAACTCCCTCACAAATACCCTTTCACATTCAAACCTGTCCTGATGCAGGCTGTTCACCCAGGATGACGCAGATGCCTCCATGATCCCTTTGAAAGTATCTCCGCTTCTCTCACCGCAGGAAGCTGCTCCTGGTGCAAAAACCACCTCTGTCGCCTCAGGCCTGAAAACAGTAAGTTTAGGTACACTTTGGGAGTGATTGGTCTTACTATTCATCTGGTTCTACAATGTCAAGCTCTACTCTCACTGTCTTTTCATGGCTAAATGCTCATACTCTTTCACACATAACCATCGCCTCCAAATTTTCCCAGCTGCCCAACCCATTGTCAACTTGGAGAACAAATAGCCCAGGAACATCTCTCTGCGCATAACCTAAGGAGGCCCCATGCCACCAGGGTGACCTAGCACCAAACCTATTGGAAAATGATAGAAGCATTTTTGATGATTTTTTAACCAACAGCTTTGCGAATGGGAAATCACAGAAAAATATTGATCTTATGGTGAATTTCCTGCTACGTGCAAGGACAGACATTGATTGCTTCAGGGCCTTAAGGTTCTCCAGTTTTTGAACCTCCTCCACCTGCCACTTGTCTGCCTAAACTGCTGGCCTATGTTGTAATATCCTAACTATGTTAGGGGCTGTGGGTTTTAAACAAAAAATAAAAGATGTGGCTTGCACACGTAGACTCAAAGTAACACACAATAGGTTTATTGAAAGAGATGTTCTCTGCACAGAACAGGAAATGAAACTAAGACAGAAGTCTGCGAAACACCCCAATGACAGCACCATCATATCATGTGACCGGCTCTTAAAGCAATCATGCAACCACTCAAATATATAGCATATGCCCTGTTGCAGTTAATTGGTTATCCTCACATTTTGTCACACATTTTTTGGCAAATTTTGCACTTTTACTCTCTGTTCTAAGATCCAAGTATTTCAGACATTTCATAAAAGGCACTGACACTTGGGGAAGACTACAGTCTCCTGTCCCCCAATCTGAAAAACAGCCAATTGCCACAGCTCACTGTTCTGAGTACTTAGGCTTTTTTTTAGTCTAAACTGACATTGGCCCTTCCATTTCATGAATCTCAATTTTGTTTCTTAGGAAGCATTACATCACTTTGTGATCTCTCCTTCCATGCTCGCTTGGTCCTCTGAGGTGCAGCCCCAAGACTCCATGGTTTATATACCAGTCCTTGGCAAAAGAACATGAAAGCATGTAGTCAGCTTCCACATTCATGCAAGTTGGATTCAGATTCCAGGTGCAGTGTTATTTATGTAAGGTTTATTTATTAGTGTCACAAGTAGGCTTACCTTAACACTGCAGTGAAGTTACTGTGAAAATCCCCTTATCGCCACACTCCGACACCTGTTTGGGTACACTGAGGGAGAATTTAGCACGGCCAATGCACCTAACCAGCATATCTTTCGGACTGTGGGAGGAAACTGGAGCATCCGGAAGAAACCCACACAGACACGGGGAGAACGTGCAGACTCCACACAGTCATCCAAGCCGGGAATCGAACCCGGGTCCCTGGTGCTGTGAGGCAGCAGTGCTAACCACTGTGCCGCCCCACATATGTGTCTATTTGTGCACATTATTTCCAATGACCATTACATTAAAAGCAATGAATGTTTAAAGCAGAACCCGTTTTGAATATTGCCAATCTCAAGTAGGTTGGAGGAGGGGGAAGAAGTTCACGGACACCTGTTCACATTGATACCTTTCAGCTAGTTTAATTTATTGACAGTCAGTCACAAAACAAACCTTTGAACCTTAGTGTTAAAGAATGTGCCAATAACTTCCATTAAAAAAAAATCTCTACATACATTCCAAATGTAAACCGTATATTTTCACGTTGCTGAAAGTGTGAGCTGTATTACCAGCCCTGTCTTTACTGCCTGTCCTCCTCCTGTCCTCACGAGCGGACAGCTCATTTACAATGGGGGAAATATCCATGCATACAACATTTTACCAGGGAGCAGGTGGTGGGTGGATGGAGATGGAGTAGAAGTTGCACAGTCATAGAAGTGCAGGCTTTTTTGTTTTCTCTCTCTCTGTGAACAGCCTCTGCAGGCTTAGAATGCATTTGTCAGCGGTTCTGCAGTTCAGCTGGAACTTGTCTTCAAGTCTGCGGCTCCTCTCGGGGGAAGGAGGAAGAAAAGACATGGCAGCTTCCACCAATGTGACAACTGGAAGTCAAGTCTCACCATGCTTCAGAAACAGATTGACAATTAGATACAGAACAGACTGCGACATAAGTTTAAGACACATTATACACAAAGCTTATGTCAGTACAAGAAATTTAGTGCATATAGTATTGACGGTAAACAGTTCATTACATCTTATTTTCACCATTTAAAAATGAAAGGTTGTGTTTGCGGACATGTTGTTGGGGTAAACATATAAACAATACTGTACATTACCCTCACTTTCACCACAGAGAAACATATTGAACCCCTGTCGAGCCCAGGAGCAAGTCTGTTTTCGGAAGTGACTGTCAGAACTGTTAAACAGTCACCTGCCACACAATGCACCAGTAACCTTGCAGAGGCTTAATTTTCCTGAGGTTTAAGTAAAATCTTTGACATTTAACAGAAATGCCAAATCGCGGCCTGTAAAAGTGCAGGAACTTCTCTCTCTCACTTTTTAGTTGCAGTTTAAACTTCTGGCAAAAAAAATCATTCCACGGGTGCTACATTTGCTGTGGTAATCCCAGAGCAAATTTCATGGCAGGAGGCCAGTTTAAATGACCTTCCACTGCATGACACTCATGTCCTTCCCGCCAGTGGAGATTAGCTGACTGTCATTGTGTAGAAAGGTTACACTGGTTACATGACTGCTGTGTCCTCCGTATGTGTGACCTGGAGCCTGCAATGTTAAAAAAAAAGATTATTTTTCTATTCGATTGGCACATTGTGGATTAACATTGCATGACAACAAAATTGTAACCTACCTGCATCTGAAGCGGGTGAAACAAACTGTGACTGAGACCTCAGCTCACTTCAGTTCTGCAGATATCAAATAAAGGTGCACCCAGCTTTTGCCAATTCAACTCAGAGGAAGCTCTAGGGTCACCTAGAGCTCACTAGGGTCACCATCCTAGTTGGATATATTCCTGGAGGCATGATAGTGTGATACTAGGATGGCGCAATGATATTGTCAGTGGACTAGTAATGCTCTGGGGACCCGGGTTCAAATCCCACCACAGCCAATGGTGACATTTGATTTTGATAAAGTCTGATGACCATGAAACCATAACAACTGATGTCCTTGAGGGAAGGAAATCTGCCATCCTCACATGGTCTGTGACTCCAGGTTGACTCTTCAATGCTCTCTGAAATAGTCTGACAAGCATTCAGTTTGAGGGCAATTAGGGACGGGCAATAAATGCTGGCCTAGCCAGCCTGGCCTGGCCTAGCCTAGCCATGACAGCCCACATCCCATGAAGAAACTAAAACAAGTGACACCAGGTGCCTACTAGCATTTCTTTACCTTTTAACGTTAGGCTGTGCATGTTAAACACTTCTGCTCTAACTGGAGGAAACCTTTTTAGTCCGATTCCCTGGAACTTTAAGCTTCATGTAGCTTTTGTTGGAAATCTAGTCCACTGTCGGCAAATGGAGTTTAATCCGGACAAATGTGAGGTGATACATTTTGGAAGATCAAATTCAGGTGCGAATTATACAGTCAATGGCAATGAGGAGCATTGACATGCAGAGGAATCTGGGTGTACAGGTTCACGGATCCCTGAAAGTGGCAACACAGGTGGATAAGGTGGTCAAGAAGGCATACAGCATGCTTGCTTTCATTGGCCAGGGCATCGAGTATAAAGGTTGGCAGGTTATGTTACAGCTGTATAAAACTTTAGCTAGGCTGCATTTGGAATACTGCGTGCAGTTCTGGTCGCCACACTTACCAGAAGGATGTGGATGCTTTGTAAAGGGTGCAAAGAAGGTTTACCAGGATGTTGCTTGGTCTGGAGGGTTTTAGGTATGAGGAGAGGTTGGATAAACTCGGATTGTTTTCATTGGAAAGACGGAGGCTGAGTGGAGACCTGATCGAAGTCTACAAAATTATGAGAGGCATAGACAGGATGGATAGCCAGAGGCTTTTTCCCAGGGTGGAAGAGTCGACTACAAGAGGGCACAGGTTTAATGTGAGAGGGGGAAAGTTTAGGGGAGACATACGGGGAAGGTTTTTCCACACAGAGGGTGGTGGGTGCCTGGAACACATTGCCAATGGAGGTGGTGGAAGCAGGCACATTAGCAACATTCAAGGTGTATCTTGATATAGAGATAGAGGTGAACAAAGGGACAGAAACCACGTATCGGGTACAGGCTTGCTGGGCTGTAGGGCCTGTTCCTGTGCTGTATTGTTCTTTGTTAGTCATACTGCATTCACTCCTGGCAGAGCCATTTTAAGAATTCTAAGAGCCTTCTTTGGACTCTAAGAACATTGCGTCTAATCCACAAAAATGTCCCCTTCCAGATCAATAGTGTTCATTCCAGTGATATAGCTGTAAACGGGTTTGAAACTTTTTGCAATATGTAAAATATATTCATACATACAATGAAATTTAACATTTCTGAATCTTCTGTTATAAGGATTAGTAACAGCAGTAAGACACAAGACAAAGAAAGAAATATAATTCATATTACACAGGCTAAAGGACAGCAGATGTCAGTGGAACACTTCTGCCCCATAAATCTACAAGTCTCTCCCCATAACTTCAATGAAACACCATAGAAAACAGCAGAGATTACGTTTTACAGGGCCTTCAGGAGCTGCCTTGTAAGGACAGATCACCCAGCTGCCCTTGCTTGGCAAGAGGACTCAGACACGGACATGACCTTCCTACATTCCTACATCAGGTGTTCCCATCCTTAGGCTCACTAAGGCTCACGTTCCCCCAAGGGAGTTTAAGTTGGGTGCTAACAGGATAATTATTGGGATGGTGGAGGGCCAGTTGGGCCTGGACAGCCATTCCCACAGGTGGGGTAATGCCAAAGTTTCTATACCCACTGAGCAAGCGGGCACTGGAGATGTGACTGAAATGGCACCTGTGCCTCTGATTGGCAGGGCGGGGGGGGGTGGACTCTGAGTGACCCACAGCTTCTGGACGGCATGGTTCTCAGGGAATCACTAGGTTCACGACCCCTTGGTCTTTGACCCTTATTTATTCATTTCATTAAATGACTGCAGATCCAGTGTTGATGCTTTTCAAGCCAAAACTGGTTGCGATTTCCAATAGACAATGGTTCTCAACTTGAAAGTGATGGAGCAGATGGGCCACAAAATCCCCAGCCAGGCTGCTTATTGCTGACAGAGGAAGAAATAGAGAGCAGAGGTATCAAACCTAGAGGCAGCAAGTCACCGAGTCTGGCCTTTGAGAAGCGGCATGGTGGTACAATGGCTAGCACTGCTGCCTCACTGCGCCAGGGACCCGGGTTCGATCCTTGGCTTGGGTCACTGTCTGTGTGGAGTTTGCACATTCTCCCCGTGTCTGCGTGGGTTTTCTTTGGGTGCTCCGGTTTCCTCCCACACTCCAAAGGTGTGCGGGTTAGGTGGATCGGCCAAGCTAAATTGCCCCTTGGTTTCAGGGGGACTAGCTAGGGTAAATGCATGGGGTTATGGGGATAAGGGCCTGGGTTGGATTGTGGTCGGTGCAGACTCGATGGGCCGAACGGCCTCCTTCTGCACTGTAGGGATTCTATGATTATATGAATGGAATAGATGAGAGACAACATTTTAAAAGGGTCGGGGGAGAAATTCGGAGAAAATTAAGTTCAACGTCAATATGAAGAAAAGAGTAAAAGTGAACCATACCCTGGGCTGTGAACATGGACATGAAAACAGATGCACTTTGCCAAAGTCATCGCCTGTAGACAACAGTTTTTTATCACTGGATCTGCAAACAGCATTGATGTCAGTTCCATCTGATCCTTCAGGCCAAACTCCTGCAGCACACACACACACACATAGCAAAGTTATTAAAAATCAGGTACATTTCTATCGTAGACCTACATTTGTTCCCCAACCCAAATTGCCTTTGAGGAGAAGGGGATGAGCTGCCTTCTTGAACTGCTGTTCTCTTTCCAGATCTTACCACACGCTGCCAAAAAAATTCAAGGGGGTGTGGTTCACGCCGGCAAAACCCGGTTTCCCTGAGATCGGGCGCCATCTTTAAAGAGTGCGCCAATCAGATACTGAGTAAACCGCCCCTCAGTCCACCACGGAAGTCTCAGGACCCCCTCTCCATCCCGATTGGAGTCGGCACTTCCCTACTCCGTCCCATAGATCATCGGCCCCTTCCCCTCACTCCCCCCAATAGTCAGAGCCAGCAAACCCCACCTCCCACCCATCGCTGGCATCCCCCACTCCTCATTCTGCTCCCGTCCCATACCCAGATCTGATTGAAACCGCGCCCACCCCCCAAATGCTCCACGAGGCTCCCAATGGGACCAGCCCGTGGCACTGGTTGGCACTGCCAGGTTTAACCTGTGCCAGTGGGGCAGTACCAGAGGGCTTTGTCAGGCCATTTTCCGGCCATGTTCCTGTCCCTTGGGGGCTATACACACCTTTGAGCCCCTGGGGGGGCCCCCATGACAGGTTCACATCAAGTGATTACCATTGAATATCCGGTGAGGGGGGAGTCTTGGAGAGAGTGTTCGCAAATGACAAGCTTATGTATTAAAATGAATTTCCTGTTGTCCTGCAGCATGTTTCACATCACCCCACTGACAAGGGGCCGTAAGATTGGAACCCGGAAACTCGCCGGCGCGAATCGTGCTCTCTGGATTTTAAGCACGCGCCCCTATTCCTGCAGATGGAGAGTGCGGCCTCAAAATTGGCCCCTAAGTTAAAGGCCTCCATATTTTGTGCAAAGTACTCTTGGACTCCTAACAATTTCTTCAGACATGTATTTATTTATTTAAACAAATTGATTGCTTGCATCCACCCATTTAACTTTAGAGATTCCATCTGGAATTTTACCGCCCCGCCCACCACAGGAGTCGGACGGGCGAGGGGCGGGCAATGGGAACATCCGTTGACCTCAGGCGGGATTTTATGGTTCCGGGACAAGCAAGGCCGTAAAATCCTGCCCTTCCTTTCTATTCAGCTGGGGAGGCAGTGGTGCAGTGTTATTGGTACTGGACCAGTAATCCAGTCACCCAGGGTGAGATTTGGGGTCCTGGGTTTGAATGGTGACTTTTGAATTCAGTAAAAATCTTGGGGGCGGGGGGGGGGTGCGTGTGCAACAGCCAGCCATGTGGGGTCGCTGGGCTGGCCAGCAATCGGGAGGCCGGCAGTGCGGGGCTACTGCGCATGCGCCGATCTCCGCTATGACAGATCACCACATGCGCAGTGGCCTGTTGAGCGCTATGCCACCGGCCTTTCCAGCGGGAATAGGCCCTGCCCACTGATTTTTAATGAGATTCACGTTAGGGCACTCCGTGATGCACAGAGCTTGGGAGATTCATTTTGAAAATCCCGCTGAGAAAACCAACGGGATTTACTCCAGTTTGTATGCGAATTCGGCACTTCGATTTTTTGGGGGAGAATTCCACCCCTGGAATTATAAGCATCATGATGACCATGAAACCATTGTGTGACGTTAGTGTACCTTTAAGAGAGTTTTTTTTAAAAAATCATGCCCTCTGCAGCTCACAGCCTCAGCTTGACCTGAGATGCCCTTTTATTGCTGCTTAAACGGGGGTTTGTTTATTTTTACTGGCATGCTTGTGACTCTGCATTGTTAGGAAAAAAACTGGTTGGAAGGTCAGGTGATAGGAGCTTTTCTCTTCTGCAGTTTAGAGCTGTAAATTTTAGTTTTGGAAGGGACAGCAAGCTGAAAATAAATGGGCCCGATTTTACCATTTTGATTCTAAGTGCTGAATCTGGGAATGATCCAGATCCGACTCGGAAACCTGTTCTCCAGTGCCCCCAGACGAACTCTGCCTGAAAAAAAATCAGCGAATCTAAATTGCGCTGCAGAAGCCTGTGGGCGGGGCTTATCGTACCAGAAATCCTGCAGCTCCGATCGGAGCCTTCAACTGCGCAGGCGCAGTAAAAAAGAAATTTGAAAAACACTCCCTTGCCACATCGCTCTCGGGCCACATAAAGTGGCCCGGGAGCGATGGCCCCCACAGATATTGCTCCAAACACACAACATAACTGACCCCCTTATCCACCCACCCACCCTACTCAGACCGATCACGGCCCCCTGACCCCCTTCCCCCCACACCGATCGCCCGCAGAGTGGCAGCGGACCACTCCTACCCCCGCCTCACCAAAGATCCATCTGACTCGCCTCCCTCCTCCTCCCCCCCCCACCAGAGAATGATCTGGCCTGCCATCCTCCTCCTCCCCCCACCCACCAGAGATCCATCTGACCCGCCTCCCTCCCCCCCACCAGAGAACAATCTCACCCGCCTCCCTCCTCCTCCCTCCCCATCAGAGAACAATCTGACCCACCTCCCTGCCCCCCCACCACCCCTCAACCCCACCCCCCCCACCCCTACCACCGATCTGAGTCAGAGAGCCGCTTGAAGCTCTGAACCTACCTCTTCAGAAGCTGCAGCGCCCGAAACACACCTTTGTCGAGCGTGTCTGTTTCGTGCCGAATCTGGACGGGCGAACGCGATGGGTAAAGGGGGAAATGCTGGTAAAGTTGGGCAACCAGCTCATTAAGTCAATTTAAATGCATTTAAATTGACATTATGCCCACTTCGAGCGCAGTGCCGATCGTGGTCATTTTAGCCGCTTGGTAAAGGGGGAATCGGCACGGACCCGGGCGCAGATCGCGCTACTCGCCTCACGTCTGACTTTGCCAAGTTTTCGTGCCAAAAAACGGGCACAACGTGTTGGTAAAATCGGGCCCAGTGTCTCTTTCTCTCCCTGTTTTATTTGGAAACTCTGCTGGTTATTTGAAAACAAAGAGAATCTGCTGTTGGTGGCTTGACCAGGGTCTACCTTGGGTTCTGGGAAGCTATTCTGGCTTCAAACTGTTCTGGGTGTATCAAGAGGACAACTAGAACTTACAAGACTGAGGGGACGATTTTACCATTGTGTTGCAGCCGTTTTGAGGCGTGATGCGGTGGTAAAGTCAGGTGTAAAGCTTTCAGTGCGATTGGTGTGGGTTTTCGCGACTGCGCCATTTTACGAGCACTGGATTTCCGGCGTGGTCAGCCTCTTGCTGGAAATGGGCGGGAGGTCGGTTAATAGATGGAAATTTATTATAATGCTGTTTTACATCTGCTTAGCGAGCCTGGCACTCAATTGTCTGAGCTCAGACCCTCTTTATGACCTCACCGGGAAAGGTTCTCGCCGGTGAGGAATGGACATGCTCCCTATGAACGGGGAGCAATCGACTTGGCCTCGCCGGTGGAACCGGAGACCATTGGGGCCCCGGGGAGGCCAGCACTTAGAAATAGAATAGTAAAATCGCCCCTGAGATTTTCAATTCTCCAACCAAAGGACTCAATTCCAGTATCACGAGAGCATTAGTCTTTGCTGTATTAAACCTGTTTAAAGGGTTTTGTCTATGGCAAGGGTTTTGTTTGTTTGGAACATTTTAGATATATTTGTTAAGGGTTATGCATTATAGTCGTTGTTTGTTTTTGTTTGGAATTGATAGAAGTTATTGCTAATTTTCTTTCCATATATGTTAACTATATTCTTAAATATACTTTGTATGATAAAAGCTCCCTGTTGGGTTGCTTGAATCATACCCGAGGTGAACCACATCATGCTTATCCTAGCCAAATTCAAGGTGCAAAACTTATGATCCAAGCGGGCTCCATAAACATTATGGAGTTTCAATTGTTGTAAAATCCCATCTTGTTCACTAATGTTCTTTAGGGAAGGATATCTGCTGTCCTTACCTGGTCTGGCCTTAATGTGACTCTATATCCACATCAATGTGGTTGACTCTCAAATACCCTCTGAAGTTAGGGACGAGCGATAAGCGCTGGCCCAGTCAGCGATGCTCACATCCCATAAATGAATTGTTAAAAATTGCTTCAAGCCAACAATGTCAATCTTTACCATTTCTCGCTCACACTTTTCATAGCCTGCGCATTAGCCAACAATGAACAATTATCTATGTAACAGTCAATACTACCTCCAGAATGCAGAATCTAACTCAAAATATTGGACTAATTGAATCCCATATCAGTTGCCTCCAAAAAAGCCAGTGTTTCACTCACTAATGTAACTTTAACAAACTTTTGAAAAGATACTTTTGTAGCTTCCCAAGGGACAAATTTTCCCCATTCTCACCCTAGTTATGAAACTAGAACACCCATCAGGAAGATTAGAATTTCAACATTGCGAAAACTGATTAGCTTCATGTTTTTTTGGTCACCCAAGAATGATAATTTGAAGAATGCATTAATCAAGATTTAATTTTTTTAATGTTTCATTTGCCCTTCAAACATTCTCTACTTTAGGGGGTTTGATCACAGTCCTTAACTCCAATATATCAAACTGCCATCCGATCTATTTGAATGTAGAGTAAGTTCAACTGACCGATCAAGCTTCATAATTACTCTATCTGTGCCTGAGAAATAACCTCACTTTTCTGTGATGACCCAGTAGGATTAATCAGGATAGGTGTAATGCTCTATTAATAGAATTATTGATTTAAAAGTTATTCCAGACCTAATATCTAAATTGATATGTTTAAAAGGCCCACAAACCTGACTTCCATTTTTTTATTCTATTCTAATCTTATTAATAACACATTTCTCAAAGTCTGTAGGCTCCTGTCCCATTAAACAATCAACGTGCATTACGAAGATACCCAAACGTTTTAGAAGAGGCCCTTCGAGTCTGCACCGACACGTGGGAAACACCTGAACTCCCACCTAATCCCATCTAGCAGCACTTGGCCCATAGCCTTGAAAGTTGTGATGTGCCAAGTGCTCCTCCAGGTGCTTTTTAAAGAATGTGAAGCAACTTGCCTCTACCACCCTCCCGGGCAGCGCATTCCAGACCGTCACCACCCTCTGTGAGAAAAAACCTTTCTGGTAGAAAGGTTTTTCCTCATACCCCCCCTAAACCTCCTGCCCTCACCTTGAACCTATGTCCCCTCGTGACTGACCCTTCAACTAAGGGTAACAGCTGCTCCCTATCCACTCTGTCCAGGGTGGTAGAGGCAAGTTGCTTCACATTCTTTAAAAAGTACCTGGAGGAGCACTTGGCACATCACTTCTCTGCTCCAATGAAAACAACCCAAGCCGACCCAACCTCATAACTTAAACGTTCCATCCCAGGCAGCATCCTGGTGAATCTCCTCTGCACCCCCTCCAGTGCAAGTTTTCCTTTATGATGCCAATAAAACACTGAAGGACCTCTCACTACCTCACAATCAGATCTCACTAAAAGGTATCGTATCCTGAAGAATCATTCAGGCCATTGTTGCATTTCTTTATTTTCCAGAGTTTTCCTTTAATATTTGCTGCCTCTTCTGCTCTGCAGACATGCAGTTTTTGTGTCGAATGACCTAAACTCCCATGAACATGTGGCCAAAAGAATTAAAAACATTTTTTAAGATTACGTTTCCATCTGTGGAAGAAACCACTAACAACTGTATCATCTCACTCCCCTTCACAATCTGTGACAACTAGCCATGTTTCAGTTGAAGGATTTTCTTAATGCAAATGTGACTGGTTAATGCTTATCTGGTACCTCAGAATAAACGCCAAACTCACTCCAATCATCTAACTTCCTTTGTTTTGACTCTTTTATCAGCTTATTCTCTATTTTATTGGCAGCCACCAAAACTTCACGATCCTGAGGACTTCTGTCATCAGAACAACCTGTTGCCTCAATTTCACCGTCCAGTCTATTCAAGCTATGGCCTGCATTTCCACTTTTATGTTTGCTGGGTTGTGTACTGTGAGAGCTCTGTCTGGCACTATCAACGTTTCTTTCTCCGATATGTGATCGATTTCTGACACAGGAATCACTTCCGAACTTAATGTCAGTACTTGCACTGTGCTTTCTTATGGGCGTCACTGACTGGGCATTATTGCCTATCCCAAACTGCCCTCCATTTCAGAGGGCATTTAAGAGTCAACCTCATTGCTGTGGGTCTGGAGTCACATGTAGGCCAGACCGGGTAAGGATGGCAGATTTCCTTCCCTAAAGGACATTAGTGAACCAGATGGGTTTTTACAACAATCAACAACAGTTTCATGGTCATCAATAGACCTTTTAATTCCAGATTTTTATTGATTTCAAATTTCACCATCTGCCATGACGGGATTTGAACCCAGGTCCCCAGAGCATTACCTGGGTCTCTGGATTACTCAGCCAGTGATAGGTCCCACCATTGTTGTATCCCTCCCATTCACTAGACTCCTCTGGAATATATGTCACCTGAGTATACATTCTGAACAATGGAGCTGTGAATGTGATAGCTCTATACTCTGTGTCCTGATCACTCACATCACCACTATTCAACCCTAGATCCACTGGATGCTGTTCCCCAGTGCCCTCATCATAAAACACATGAGCACTTGAGGAACAAATTGCCTTGTTTAATTCCATCATATATGTTTAAAGTTTATTTATTAGTCACAAGTAGGCTCACATTAACACTGCAATGAAGTTACTGTGAAAATCCCCCAGTTGCCACACTCCGGCACCTGTTTGGGTACACTGAGGGAGAATTTATCATGGCCCAATTCACCTAACCTGCACATCTTTGGACTGTGGGAGAAAACCGGGGCACCCGGAGGAAACCCACACAGACACGGGGAGAATATGCAAACTCCACACAGACAGTGACCCAAGTTGGAAATCGGACCCGGGTCCCTGGCGCTGTGAGGCAGCAGTGCTAACCACTGTGCCGTCATGCGCATTTGCTCAGAGTTTGATATTTTGTAATTAATTTTGATTAAGTACAGGGAATGAACCTTAACTGTTTGGATTTTTGGTAACGAGGTAGAAGCTCGAGTCACAAAATTTCCCGTGGTTCAGATGCAGATGCTGAGATGGGCTGGTTAGATGGCTTGCCTCATTTCACTGGGACTTTGCTCCAGCTATATTAAAGGCTGGTAGCCTTCACCCCTGGCACCCCATCACTCCGTCACCTTGCCCCAGGCTCCTTCCATGCCCCCTCACACAATATGCACAATGAACGCAACCAATGTTCCATAACATCAGTGATAGATCTTGAAATGCCGTGAAAAAGCACCCATTCAGAAATCTGCTTTGAAAAACGCTGCTGCTTTTACAACCTTATAAAGCGTCAGTCAGACACTGTCATTCATAGTTTCAATAACGGAGGTTTTACCCACTTCGCATCTCTTAATCTTGTCCAAATAAACATTCTTTGATATTTTTTAAAAATTGTAAGAATAACTTATTATAACCTCATAAAGATGTCAATCAATCAAAGCTAACATCCACTGCAGCCTCTGTGAACAGACACTTGTTGAGCTAATCCATTAGTGAGGCTTCGCATGCAGCCAAGCATTCATAATGAGACAACTTGGAGAAACAGATGCCTGGCGATCTGTTAAGTTTCAGGTGGCCTCATTTTAAAAGCTTGGCAAAGCTCAAAACATGCATCTCCGAACGCAATCACCACAGTTTGAGTCTGCTTCTATTTACAGAAGTACAATTGAATATGGGCGGCAAGGTGGCACAGTGGTTAGCACTGCTTCCCAACAACGCCAGGGATCCGGGTTCGATTCTAGCCTTGGGTGACTGTTGGTGTGGAATTTGCACGTTCTCCCCATGTTTGCATGGGTTTCTGCCAGATGCTCTGATTTCCTCCCACAGTCCAAAGATGTGCAGGTTAGGTGGACTGGCCATGCTAAATTGCCCCTTAATGTGCAAGTTAGGTGGATTAGCCATGGGAAATGCACAGGTTTACAGGGATAGGGCAGGGGTGGTGGGCCTGGGTGAGATGCTCTTTCAGAGAGTTGATGTAGACTTGATAGACCGAATAGCCTCCTTCTGCATTGTAGGGACTCTATGGCTCCTCAGCGAATGTCCACCAACTATAAGCAATTAAGTATAAATAATACACAATTTACAAACATTGTGCACCCTAATAGCACCAGACAGCACCTCCAGGGCATGAGTTAGGCTGTGCCTTTGGAATATCACACAGCTGTAAATCATTTAAAGAGATGGGACTAATTTTTGCAGCAGTATAGGTTTACTGAGTCCTCATTTAGCTAAGATATAATGATCAGAATACTTACCAAATACATGGAATCCTAATGTGCAGGTGTAAGTGGCCCACTCAACATCCCTGATGTGTTCAACGCTCACCACTTGCTTACACACTGAAGGCATCCCTTTACACCAGAAACAAAGTAAAATGTGAGGATTCAGTCAACTGAAGTGAATGTTAAGTGGTGAATTTTATATCGTTTGAATTACACAGGCAATTATAGAGCCATTTCAAGCCATGAAGCTACAAGTTCAAGACACTAAACGTACTTCCAGCAAAAGCTGGGAATATTTACCGTCGCACCTTAAGCCAGACTAATCCGTTTGAAGATAACCTGAAATCACAGGGACTGAAGTAACTCACTCAAAAATCCACTCACTTTCAAGAGTTAAAATGGAACTCGCAACAGTGTCCAAACCCCAAATTAGAATCAAACATAACAATTAAAAATCTATCAGATAATGGCCTTTTTGATTGTAACATTTGGGATTTGCTCTTAATGAAAGGACAATTATATTGTACTAAAGGAAATCCTCTCTTATCTTCTCAACCTTGGTTGACGACCTCAGAGTCAGGAGAACACAGGTTCAAACCCCACTCCTAGACTTAGGCACATCATCTCAGCTGGAACCTTGGACTGGCTCAGAGGAAGTGGCCGATTGACAGAGGTACTGTTGTTCAGGCGAGGCATCCAAGAGAACATCCTCTCTGTCTCCTCAGGTGGATATAAAATACTTAAAGAGCAGAGTTCTTTCAGTGTCCGACTTAATTTTTTTTATTATTCATTCGTGGGGCATGGGCGTCACTGGCTGGCCAGCATTTATTGCCCATTCCTAGTTGTCCAAGGGCAGTTGAGAGTCAACCACATTGTTGTGGCTCTGGAGTCACATGTGGGCCAAACTAGGTAAGGACGGCAGATTTCCTTCCCAAAAGGGCATTAGTGAACCAGATGGGGACGGCAGATTTCCTTCCCAAAAGGGCATTAGTGAACCAGATGGGGTTTTACAACAATGGTTTCATGGTCATCAGTAGATTCTTAATTCCAGATATATATTTTTTATTGAATTCAAATTCCACCATTTGCCATGGCGGGATTTGAACCCAGGTCCCCAGAACATTAGCTGAGTTTCTGGATTAATAATCTAGCGATAATACCACTTGGCCATCGCCTCCCCCAATATTTATCCCTCAATCAACAGACAATTTCCTTGGTCACTGTATTTATTTGTAGAGCATACCGTGTGAAAATTGGCTGCTGGATTTCCCCACATGAATAAAAATTACTCTACTTAAAAATTGATTCATTGGCTGTCAAGCACTTTGGGATGATTCGATTTTAGAAGCATTACATAAATGCGGCACGGTGGCACTGTGGTTAGCACTGCTGCTTCACAGCGCCAGGGACCCGGGTTCAATTCCAGCCTCAGGTGACTGTCCGTGTGGATTTTGCATATTCTCCCCGTGTCTGCGTGAGTTTCCTCTGGGTGCTCCAGTTTCTTCCCACAGTCCAGAAATGTGCAGCTTAGGTTGATTGGCCATGCTCAATTGCCCCGAGTGCCCCAGGTTAGGAAGATTAGCTGGGTAAATGTCTGGGGTTATGGGGTTAGGATCTGGGTGGGATGCTCTGTTGGAGAGTCGGTGCAGACTCGATGGGCCAAATGGCCTCCTTTTCCTTAAATATTGTTGCACTTGGAAAAAATAATTTAAAATGAACAAAAAGTTTTCACCTTTTTCTTTCTGCGTCTTTTGTTTCAATTTTAATCCCATCTATCTTTGTCTTTATTTTGCTTTCTGAGCATGATTGTATACGGAATTCAAAATTCTACTTTATATTTTCTAGATTAGGCACCGCAGACCCAATTTTACTCGGGGGAGACGGAGTTGTGGTCGGGAAGCCCAGAAGTCCGGGTTGCCCCAGACAGACAATTCCATCATTTGCATCTTTATTCCCCAGCAAGTTCCCTGTCTCAATGCCAGCCTACTGACTGTAACATATGGACCAGCATATTAATGGAGGTATGGAGAACACTGA
This sequence comes from Mustelus asterias, assembly GCF_964213995.1. Lineage (NCBI taxonomy): Eukaryota > Metazoa > Chordata > Chondrichthyes > Carcharhiniformes > Triakidae > Mustelus > Mustelus asterias. The sequence goes on along the minus strand of NC_135818.1, from coordinate 59,385,871 downwards.
TGTGAATATATGTGAGTAAAACACTGTGTTATATTATATATGTGAATACAACGTTGTGATGTGAATCAGTCCCATATTCAGATATGCATGCTTATCTAAGACATTTCCATTTTAGATCAACAGGGGATGCTGTAATCAAACCTTTGAGTTCATTTTGTCACTCGCTGCAGCAGTTGCTTGGAATACTATTTATGCTGTGGAGCATTGCCAGAACTGAGGCTCTGGCTGCTTAAAGCAGAGCCAGCAGCAGCGGAACAGGTAAAATTAAGAGTGCACAAGAGACCAGAATAGAAGGAGCTCCGAGGTCTTGGAGGGTTGTCGGAGGTTACAGAAATCGGGAGGGGGGGTGAAGCCATGGAGGAATTTGAAAACAAGGTCGAGAATTTTGAAATTGAGATGTCAGAAGCCAATCACCTTTTGATGGGACAAGATGTCTCTTAAAAACAAATTCCAATTCAAACTAACTTTCATTCAGAATCTATAAAATGCAATACTTACAGTACAGGATCTCGTAGTCGCCAGAATTAGACATTAAATACTGCGAGTCAGTTGACCAGTCAAGGTGTGTGATAAAACTGGAGTGACCCTATGAGGGAGAAGAGATGACATCTTGATTATACATGAACATGGTTACCATTGTACGTAACCTCCTGCCCCGATGGAGCTGCTGAGAAGGTTGCATGCAATAGAAGGTTAGAGAGCAGTTTAAATATGTCTGCACCACCTTATTCTCATAAGGAAAGCTCTGCATAGTTATCAGTGCCCTTTGACTGAAAAGGGAAATTTCTCACTGAATTCTAAAAGCCCCTGAGGCTTGAGTGATCGGGGTAATGTAAATGGGGAGATGCTGGATTAGCTGTCCATTATGCATCCTTCCCAATGTTAAATACTATTTTACGGGATGGCACGGTGGCACAGTGGTTAGAACTGCTGCCTCACAGTGCCAGGGACCCGGGTTCAATTCCGGCCTTGGGTGACTGTCTGTGTGGAGTTTGCACATTCTCTCCGTGTCTGCGTGGGTTTCCTCTGGGTGCTCCGGTTTCCTCCCACAGTCCAAAGATGTGCAGGTTAGGTGGATTGGTCGTGCTAAATTGCTCTGTAGAGTCCCAAGATGTGTAGGTTAGGGGGATTAGGAGAGTAAATACCTGGAGTTACGGGGATAGAGTCTGGGTGGGATTGTTGTCGGTGCAGCCTCGATGGGCCGAATGGCCTCCTTTTGCACTGTCGGGATTCTATGATTCAATGACTTAGGGGAAATGGGCAATCTGATATTATTCTCCCAGTTTATACCACTATCTAAAATTACCCCCACTGATTTAACCAGCATTATAACACTAAACTAAGATGCCATAAATAAATTCAACTTACTGAGCATTTACCAACTCGGCTGTATTTTCTGCCATTTTCATTGACTGTGTAGATGTAAATATAATTATCGTGGGAGCCAATTGCTAAGTAACTTCCCTCTATAAAAAGAAGCACAATGTAGAATAGATCGCTGATAGTGGAATGAAAGCAAACCTGTGCTTTTAAAAAGTACACCATCTTTCTCAAAATAACCAATTAAAATATAACGTTACCAGCTGACATTACTATACAATCGTGACATCAGTTATTACTATCCCAGAAATCACCTTTCATCAGATCCATCATTTTGAATCTGTGTTAGAGGATGGTAGCACTCAGATACTGCATATCTACGTCTTACTCAAATTTTAACTCAGTATTGATTGTCAGCGGGCAGCACAGTGGCACAGTGGTTAGCACTGCTGCCTCACAGCGCCAGGGACCCAGGTTCGATTCCTGTCTTAGGTCACTGTCTGTGCAGAATCTGCACGTTCTTCTTGTGTCTGTGTGGGTTCTGTCCGGATGCTCCCACAGTCCGAAAGACGTGTTGGTTAGGTGCATTGGCGATGTTAAATTCTTCCTCAGTGTACCTGAACAGGCGCCAGAGTGTGGTGACTCGGGGATTTTCACAGTAACTCCATTGCAGTGTTAATGTAAGCCTACTTGGGACCCTAATAAATAAACTTAAACAGTGATACAATGCTGATGTGAATATGATCATACGTTGTGTCTGACAATGAGGTAGGCTTTTGATTGTGTCAAATAGGCAAAAAATTGAAGACCTTATTATCTTAATTGTATTTTTGATTCAAAAAGGAAAAAGATCTAATTAAGGTGCGGGCAAACACATATCTTTGTTTAAATAATTTAAATACTAATTGTGCAATTCTCCCTCACAACCTCTGGCATAAAGCTACCTGTCAGATTATCCTTCACTCAGTAGTCCGTTCTGTAATAGTTACATGAGCATGAATCTCATTACAACATGAAAACGACAGAAGTAATTACCCAAATAAAAACAGAATAAAGAGTAAGAATGTTAAATATCAAATTGTTTAGAGGTTGAAATCTAGAATACAAAATCTGGTTGACAAAACCATGCTTGTCCCATCGGTCGATTGGCATGGTGAGCCAGTAAGATTGTGACAGCCAGCTGCACTCAGTTTCTCGCCCTTCGCGCGTAATCAGCGCGCATCCGGGAAGGGCGCAAGGCTGATTTTAATATCAAAATCTAAACTTAAATATTATTTGTGAGCCTGGGAAGGAATCATCTGGGCTTGCTTGCCTTGACAGGCAATGGGAAGCAGACGTAACGGCCTGTCTGGTGGGATCGCAACCCGGATAGTCAGGGGCAAGGGGACAGTGACAGCCTGGCACTGCCAGCCTGAGACCCTGGCAGTGCAAGCCTCGCACTGCCAGCCTGCCAGCACACACTGAGGCTGGTGCACAGCCTTAGTACCAGCGAATACAAGTCAAAAACCAAAGTGATAAAGCAATGTTATCTAATCAAGGCATTCTAGATGTTTGACTATGCAAGTATCTTTGATCTGGCCTGGAAGAATTTGGTCAGCTTGGCTGCAAATGAAGCATAATCCTTTCCTGTCAAAAATATCACCTGCCAGCCAATTGCTACACAATCTCACCACAGTTGTAGAGATGTTAGTGAGATCCATGGCCTGGAGTAAAGCATTGTGATGTGAAAATGTGACAAAGGAATGGAATTTTAAAAATCTGTTGAGGGGGAAGATGTCAAGGAACATCAACTTGAATACTGGAAAATACAGTTCAACAAGAGTTGTTCATTCTTGTCAAGTTCTGAGACCAAGATCTTGAGAGACACAAAAACTGTCCAAATCTTTGAGAATGGGTTTAGTGAATAGAATCATAGAGTGATAGAACACAAAGGGGTTAAATGAACCCATTATGCCTCTGCTGACGCTTTGAAAGTGATACCCAATTAGCCCCAGTCCTCTGTTCTATTGCCATAGTCCTGCAAATATTTTCTTTTGAATAAAGCTTTCGTTTTTCCATGAAAAAAGCAGCATTTGTTGCTGGAAATGAGAGACTCAATCTGTTGGGTGGTGACTAATTATTTCTAGCTCAGCAGCTGGAACAGATTAAAAACAACCATTCTTAGAGTGAGAATAATCACTGCACATTGCATAGCTACAAGCTGAAGTTATGAGGGAAGTCACACCAGTTTAAAGTTTATTTATTAGTGTCACAAGTAGGCTTACATTAACAGTGCAATGAAGTTACTGTGAAAATCCCCTAGTCACCACACTCCGGTGCCCATTTGGGTACACTGAGGAAGAATTTAGTATGGCCAATGCACCTAAACAGCATGTCTTCCGGACTGTGGGTGGAAACCGGAGGAAACCCACACAGACCCGGGGAGAACGTGCAAACTTCGCACAGACTGCGACCCAAGCTGGGAATTGAACCCAGGTGGCACTGTGAGGCAGCAATGCTAACCACTGTGCCGCCCATCTGGGCCATTATAATGATGAGAACCTGTGGACTCAGGTAGATAGGTGGAGATCAGTGCCTGAATCTTATTTAAGGTTTTCTTTTATTTTTCTTATTCATTCTTGGCATCTGGATGTCAGCAGCCAGGTTAAGTGCGGCTAGCTAGGGAATTCCAAGAAGTTTTGGGATGATTCCTTCTTTGCTCTGCAAGGCAGTAATATAAAATGCTAGAGGTAAAGTCTGAATCAACAATGTAAAAGTGGTGCATACCTGGTGAATAGCGCATGACTGAGAGCTGCTCATTTCCATCAGTGTGAACAGTCACCAAATCCTTCGATTCAGTGTCCAGAACTAACCACCTGTCAGTGAAATAAATTAAACCATGGTTCCACTGAGAACTATCTACATACATCAAACATTCTCAAGTGCAGCACTAGCCAGATTGCCGTTCAACTTTTGCAGAATTACTGCTACATGTTAACATATAGGACTGGATTTTCACAGAGTTGGGACAAATCTAGAGACTGGTACAAATGGTGAGGGGGCAGTGGGGCCGGGGGCGGGGAGGGGGTGTACCCAGATGCAGAAATCCTGCCCCCATTTCAGGCCACTTTCACCGCTTGGTGAAAAGGGGCCAGGCGTGAATTGCACAGTGCAAAACACAAATTTACTTGATCAATTGAAAATAGCTCCGACTTTATACAGATCCCATTTTTGCTGTTCCAAAGGCACACGCACAGCTGTGGTGTGAGATTCACAGATTTATGAAACAGATTTAAATGATCTGGAAGGGTGAATGAGGTCCGCTTAAAGTGTCATGATCTGAGGATATTTAAATGCCCAGCTCTTTAAAAATGAAGGGGCTCCAGCTGTCGGTTAGAGTTTAAAAAAAACACACTTCTGGACTGCATTTATTGACAGACCATCTGATGCAGCTCAGAAACAAGAAATACCAAATGTTCCTACAATTTCAGCAGCATTTATTGTTGGCATTTCCCAAGGGCTGGTATTACAACTGAGCTCATTATGAATGCTTGGCTGAATTTCAAAATGATCTCAGCACAGGGGTTGAGTTCACATTTTGATTGACAGCTTTAAGAGGCTATTAAAGGATTCGCTATCTCTGATGCGGTTAAGGAATAGAAGTTTATTTGTTTTATAAGATTGACTACTTGAGGGGATTTAAAATCTTTGAATGGGTTTCATAAATGGGAGGTTTTTTTTCCTCTGGCACTGAGAATTCTATTGAATTGTTAGAACTTTAATCTTTTTTGTCACCACATAGTGACTGCCAGATGAGTGGTATAGAGGGAGCTGGGTGAGGGGGTGGTGGCGTGGTGGGGGGAGGTCTGAGTGCCATGGAGGGAATATAGGGTGAAGGGTGTGGGGATTAAAGGGCCCAACAGCCCTTTGCAAAACTGGGTTGAAGTCTCAGCAAATCAAGGCGGGCGGTCCCGGCTCTCAGCTGCCTCGGTGGCCACCTTAGCGCACCAGTAGGTCCAGCTATTGCTGCGTAGCTCTCTTGTTAAGACGAAAACTAGAAATTCTTGCTCAATTTCTCCATTTTTCACCCAATAAGAGCTTTAATTGATTAATTAAATCATGGTTGTTCGTGACTTTGACTATAGAAACATGACCTGCTCCAGATCAGTTGGATTTCTTTCATTTTGCTGTGAATTTGCATGAAAAGAAAACCCAAAACAAAACAGCAATTAGCATCGCACGGCCTGACTGATGGAGAAACCACATATTTACACTTACCTTCCAGTTTGGGTTCCTATAGCAACGACAGAGCCTGATGGATGGAAACCAGCAGACTGAGCCGGGTCCTATAATTTGGAGGAAATATATTCAGAAGCACAGACTGTCAGTAATAGATTAATTAAACCCCACGGTGCTGAGAGATTGTAAATCTCTATTGTTTGAACATGTATAGTAATTATGTAGGTGGAATGTTTCCTGTTAAGCAAACATTTCCTTACAATAACAGAGCTTTAATAACTAAACTATGTTACAGCCATATCATACACCCGCCGTGCCAAGGACTGCTTTGTTTCCACTCGGAGAAAATTCTTCAATTACAAGGCAAAAATCATTTGAACGATTTGGCCAAAATTGTTTTTTGAACTCTCGCTGCTTTCAATTTCCCTACCCCTAAATCTTCCCGTCTTGCTTGTCCTAAACCCCAAGTGCACTTTCTTCCATGTTTCGTTCTCACCCTGTTGCGATTAAGATTCAGCACACCGTCTCCCATGGTGAATCTTTCCCAGAATCTGGAATAACCTTCCTCGGTCTTCATAGAATCCCGACAGTGCAGAGGGAAGACATTCGACCCATCGAGCCTGCGCCGACAACAATCCCACTCAGGCCCTATCCCCATAACCCCACGTATTTACCCTGCTCGTCCCCCCTGACACTAAGGGGCAATTTAGCATGGCCAATCCACCTAGCCCGCACATCTCTGGAGTGTGGAAGGAAACCGGAGCACCTGGTGGAAACCCACGCAGACACAAGGAGAATGTGCAGACTCCACACAGATGGTGACCCGAGGCCGGCATTGAACCCAGTTCCCTGGTGCTATGAGACAGCAGTGCTAACCACTGTGCCACCATAACGTAAAGTAAAGTATATTTATTAGTCACAAGTAAGGCTTACATTAACACTGCAATGAAGTTACTGTGAAATTTCCCTAGTCGCCACACTCCGGCCCCAGTTCGGGTAAATGCACCTAACCAGCACATCTTTCGGACTCTGGGAGGAAACAGGAGCACCCGGAGGAAACCCACGCAGACATGGGGAGAACATGCAAACTCCACACAGACAGTGACCCAAGCCAGGAATCGAACCCAGGTCCCTGGCGCTGCCCTCCCGCTTACAACCTATACACCTTTAAAGCTCAGGCCTCTAATTAATTCTTGATTAATCTCATGTTTTTTCATTCTTTTCAAGTTGGGTAGTATCATGCACTTGCCTAAGTTTTCCAATTTCCAACAAAGTAATCTAGAGAGTGAAAATATTGGCAACTCGATACCTCTATGATCTTGCTCCATATGGTCTGATGAGCAACAGCGTCCCACAGAGTAATATGTTTGTCATGTCCACATGTTAGGAACTGTTCCTTATTTGGATGACTGGCCAACCCCCACAGTTCATCTGTGTGACCCTATTGCAGAAGAAGTAAAGCGAATGAATGTTCTTGAAATGAACCTTAAGAGCTAAACAGACAAAAAAAATTGGAGATCAGGTTAGGAATAATGTCAGGAAAACCTTGGGGATTAATATAAAATACACAGCTTTGACAAGGTTTTCCAAAACCTTTTATTTGGCTGCGTTCAACGTCCATCTCAGCGAAAACCCATTCTTCAAACGTAACACCGGCCATGAAATAATAAAGGTTGGTTTGCCCTATGCTTGAGAAGTTTAACACTTTCCTTGGCCCGTAAGGCTTCTCAGAGCAAGAGGATTGCAAAGGCACAGGCTGCACAAAGAGGGACGAGTCCTCCACAACAGACTACAGTTGACTGCTCCCTAATGTGTTCAAATGTCATTGATTATTGATTACTGCAAAGATTCATTGGCCACCGTATACGATGAACAACAAAAGAAAAAAGTCGCCTCTCCAACTTCAGTGAAAAGAAGTACAATAGCGCCAATTGAAATTCAGCCAGTTGCCCATTATCTTTGGAGCTTTGTGACAGAGCCAAGAATGAGCGCAGAAACGGAAAGCCAACCAGTTCTGAGCCTTACAAAAAGACGGGTATAAATCTCAAGTCTAAAGGGCCACTTTGACAGTAGCGGGTTCCACATGAGTGATTTACAATGGAAATTAATCAGTGGGAGAAATGAGCAAGGTTTACATGCATTTGCAGTAATGATTTATGAAAATCCCTTCTGGAAACCCAAGCAAGTTGAACAGATAAAGTCTGCATATTTTGTAATCATCTGCTCCTACCTGGGTGATTGGGTGAAAGTCTCCAGATAAAGTGCCTTGGATGATGAAGTTCCTCGTTGTTCCAATGAGCAATACTTCCCCCCTTCCTTCAGTTACTGTCCTCACTGGACCAAACTGCTCAGGGACCTTAATTAGAAAGAAGAGAGGTTAACAGTTAGATTCGATACAAGTCTGATCAGTCTGGGAAATGCTATGAAGCCCATTTATCCTTGCAACAGGAAGCTTACACTCCCAGGGCAACAATGTAATGAAATTACACTTACTCACAGGATATACTTGCTGCATTATTAGGCTATATTGTTGGCAGAATAACAACACGTCCTTAAGTGTTACTGATTAGTTTGTAGACTGTGTCACTGGATAGAGGTTTGATCATCTGGTTCCACAGACCTATTCCTTGTGTGAATTTTAAAAATGGACCCCTGCAACAGGTCTTCTTCAAATTATAGAGATGCCAAGGTATCACGATCTTTTATCTGATAAAACTTACAAGCAAAGCAGCAGTGGAAATGAAAGTGCACATCACAGAAATATGAAACATCCCCATAACCTGAATATCACACTCTGTGTGCAGAGGGCCAGGAGTGGATGTAATGTGCAACTGGCTGCCGACAGCGATTACACGCTGGCTAGCCAAATAGTGGACAGCCAGTGGGAAACACATCTGCTGGAGAGAGCCAGTACTATTGGGGGAAATGGGGACAGAGTGGCCTCTTCCATTAAGGCTGCTGTGGATGGAATAGGGAAGGGTTGGGGTGGGGGAGGGGGGGGGGAGGGATGCGTTTTAAAGGACTTGTTTGGCTTGTGTTTTAATTTTTAAACAGCACAATTCTTCCATTGTTCTGTGCAGGATGGTAGGATTTGTATTTGCATTATCCTAGCGACTTATTTGGGTACAACTTCAACAGAAGATCTTTTGCCCTCCTAAGATTCTGTGTAATAAACAAAATGAAGCACTTTAGCCCTCGAGGGAACCACTACAAACTTGATAGCAAGATGATAAAAAGAACATAATTCATTTGTTCAAGGCAATGAACTTGAGGCATTGACTTAGTTTAGAGCTAAAAAGAAAAACAGGCCCAAGAAATTGAAATTATACCATCGATAATGGAGATGTTGATTAAATATAGCCATCTGCCAGAGAAAGTGATTGAGGCAGGTACAATAGCAACATTTAAAAAGCACTTGGATAAGTACATGGATGGGAAAGGATTAGAGGGATATGGGCCAAATGTGGACAATTCGGACTAGCTGGGAGGGCACCATGATCGGCATGGACTGGTTGGACCGAAGGGCCTAGTTCTATGCTCTCTGACTCTGTGACCTTATAATGGTCTGAAACAAAACCCATAGTCCAAGGTTGCCTGTCCCTCCTCAGCACTCTACACTTACCACATGTTCATGTTACATATCTTTCAATGACTGTATCCCAACTCTTAATCATTACAAATATTAATATTTAATTGCCAGGACAATCCAAGAAAGACTACTGGATTTCTATTCTGTGAAACCAATTAGGGGACCATACCAGGGGAAGAATATCCAATGGTGTATGAGTAAGCTCCAGAATATCTAATAACAGAGCCAGAGTTGTTATGTTGTTTCCCAGGAATGATTCCGTCATTGGCTCAGAAGCCTCACCTCAGTTTCCTGTAGCTTCTGGTAATTGCGATCCCAGGAGATCAGCTTTCGGTCTTTTCCTCCACCTGATACCAGCGTGCCGTCACGCAGCATGCAAAGTGCAAATATACCCCCTTCGTGGGCCCCCTGAATAGCACAGCTAATGCGGTTGGTACCTAAGATAAGTTGTTACAATAACACAACTGTAATAAAAAAAATGAACAATGCATCCTATAGATAATTTCCAATCCCATTTCAAAAAAATAGAATCTTACTATTTGTTTCATTGGTTACAAAGTAACTTGGAAAAAGATTAGATAATGAGAAATGGTATTTATCAACAAATTACAATGTGGGGACTGAAGCTAAACTTTTAGCTATGTGTGTATTTTACTGTAAGCATGATGATTTCCTTTTCTTTGAAGCAATGATAGTTTCATTCATGATAACATGGTGGCACAGTGGTTAGCTCTGCTGCCTCACATTGCCAAGGACCTGGGTTCAATCCCAGCCTTGGGTGACTGTGTGGAGTTTGCACATTCTTCCCGTGTCTGCGTGGGTTTCCTCCGGGTGCTCAGGTTTCCTCCCCCACGGATCTCATTGCAGAGTATCAGTGGGTTCACCCCGTACTGATCACCCCCAGTAGACCCTGTCCCCCCCCCTGTGGGCCCCACACCCTCTCTGGCCCCACACCCTTGGCACTGCCCAGTGCGTGATGGGCAGTGCCCTGGTGGCATTTACCAAGGGCCAGCCCCCCCCTGTCCCCGAACTTCCTCAATGGGGGGGCCTCAATGACCTCTGTCCCCACCAGCAGGGTGAGCACACCATTGGTGAGGAGCAGTTGTAAACACCGCTGGAATTTCCACATGGTAATCAGCCCCGCACCAATTTCCGGCACGGGCTGGTTACGCAGGAAATAAATGCCTGGGAGATTCACGATCGGCTTGACGCCAGTCACGAGTCCCGCCAAAGACCCCTGCTGATGTCCGCGGCCTGCTGCACGACTCGAGCAGCGCAGTGGGCTGGGAGAATCCTGACCGATTTCTGTGTCTTTGCAATAATCTGGCTAAGATTGGGAATTCCAGGCTCCAACTTGGGTTTTACCATTTTTGGTGCAGCTGCTGAAATGTTGATAAATGTCTGGAGGCTGGATTTTCACCTTTAGCAGAAAATCACAGTAAGTGCAGGCCCGAATTTCCATCACACACTGCCGACACACAGACCCACTTTTCCGCAGGTTCGAACAACTCCAGCGACATTTCGAAACGGCAGGAGGGACCCGATTTCCGATTCTTTCTCCCATTCCTGGCAGCCCCCCCAATTTTAGCTGCCATTGGAAAAGGGTGTGGGTAGTAAGCCCACACTTTGCATTCCTGACCTGGCTAGTTCCACTGCGGAGATGGCATCTCCTGGCCACCTGCAACTTCTGCAGGTGGCGTTTCGCGGGTATGTAGCTTGGCTGAGAGGCCAAACTCTGAAAATAATTATCTGAGAGGAGATTTATTTTGACAGCTGGAGGGAACTGTTGACTTTGCTTGATTGACATCTTTATGTGTTTATAATGAGTTACTTTTTTCTGTAATCCCTTTTGTGAATATCTCAGTGTTCATTTGCATAAGATTCAGTGCAGTAAAAGTGCTTGGAACTTGTGTTATTGACACTTTAATGGTCTGTTTGATTGACACTTTTATGGGGTCATAGGAACAACAGTTTTCTTTTCCCTAGAATGTTTCTGAATGAGTGTTTTTTAAAGGAATTCCACACATAGCATTGTCACTATAGGGTTCATTGGTTCAATACATAGTGCGCAATCTAGCGACCCCATTAGCCACGGGCACAAATCTTGCAAGCGGCAAAAAACAGAATTTGCGCCAATGAGATCTCAGTTTGAGACTTTCCCAGCTCCAGCTGGTGCCATAAACAGGTTTATGCCCAGCAAGGACGTGAACCTGTTTTCCATAGATTTAAATAAATTTCAATATAATTAATGAGCTTGATGCCCATCTGCCCACGACGTATCCTCCCCTGGGTGGGGTAATGTCATAGATATTATAGAATCCTTACAGTACAGAAGGAGACCATTTGGCCCATCGAGTCTGCACTGACTCTCCGACAGAGCATCTTACACAGGCTCATCCCCACCTTATCCCCATAACCACACTCATCCCCCTAACCTACACATCTTTGGATACTAAGGGCAATTTAGCATGGCCAATCCACCTGGCCTGCACCTTTGGAGTGTGGGAGGAAACCGGAGCACCCGGAGGAAACCGACGCAGACACGGGGAAAACATGCAAACTCCACATAGACAGTCATCCAAGGCTGGAATCAAACCTGTGTCCCTGGCACTGTGAGGCAGCAGTGCTAACCACTGTGCCACCGCACTGGCGCGAATCATTGCTGGTTTTCAAAAGCCACAAATAATCGTGGTGACCACATCAGGAGGGCGTAAGTACTTATAGGCCCTGGAGTTTGAGGGACAAGGTTGGACGTTGCCCCCTGACAATGTCAAGGGGGCACAAGAAGCGGGCAGTGCCAAGGGGGCTCTGAGAAGGGGTGATGACCCTCCTCCATTGGGAGGGGGTTCTCCTTTTCTGTGGTCATAGGGACCCCACTCACAGGCATTGCCTAGAAACATTCTAGGGAAAAGAAAACTGCTGTTCCTATGACCCCATAAAAGTGTCAATCAAATAGATCATTAAAGTGTCAATAACACAAGTTCCAAACACTTTTACGCCACTGAATCTTATGCAAATGAACACTGAGATATTCACAAAAGAGATTACAGAAAAAAGTAACTCATTATAAACACATAAAGATGTCAATCAAGCAAAGTCAATGCCTATGAGGGGGGGTCCCTACATAGGTGGTGGGCCTAAATTGTCACAATAAAATTGGGACAAAGTCCCAGTGCACTGAGCTGGGCTTTTTAAAACAAACTGTCTCAACACTTCAGGTACCACCAATGCTCTACTTCTGGGAGCAACGGGTCTGAATCTCTCCTGGATCCGTCCCCAACCCACCCTCCAGCCCCCGGATTGAAGATTATGCCATTCGGGGGCCTTTCTATGTATACAATGAACATGGTCAACTTGCTCTAATAATCTTGGTGCATATTTTTAAAATGTGATGGCTATAAGTAAATGGATTGACATAGCAGAGACACGGGTCTAATTCGATCACGTAATTGAAGGAACTTTCAGGGGTAATCCAGTTAAATGCAGAGTTATGCAATGCGGTTTTGGAAGTTGATCATTAACCCACAGTTTGGTGAAAGGCAGAGGCAGATTCAGACAATTCTGCTGGGTCTAACATCGACATCCGGTAAAGGTTAACCCATAGTAGCAGGTACACACCTGACATCTGAGAAGATGCATGGCTTGCATCTTCAGGCCCAGAGATCACAGAAACATGCCTGAAGGAATGCCCCAAGCACCCAATGCAATATTTCTCAACTGAAAGGATTCTGACAGTTGGTTCAGAGTAAGACTAGCCAGGTTCTGTGTCTCTGAAGACCCCTTACTGTGGAGCCTAAGAAACCACCAATAAAGCGCAGGTTGTCATTCTCATTATTTTGCAAATATCCTGAGCTTCTGATAATAATAGGTCATGATTTTTATGAATTTAAGATTGATCCACCATTAATACAATCGACAGCTTTTTCCAATGCCCACAGAATTCAAACAGGAGAACTCAGCCAATAGGAAGCTTAAGCACAAACAGGACTGAGTTGCCTGGACTTGACTGGATGGATCACCAGAACTCTGGGATTCCATGTGAATGTCTTGCTTTAGTGAGATACAGAATAATGCTGTAACTACAAACATTCCCCCCCACCCCCCCCCCCCCCCCCTCTCCTGTGGGTGCTGATATTTTGGTCAGTTAGAATTTCACAGCCGCCACGGGTTTTCCATTGATGGCCTTCATGGCCATAGATGTGAGTGGTCAGGCGCATTGAGCCTGTACAGACGACAATCCCACCCAGGCCCTACCCCTTAACCCCATCTATTTACCCCACTAATCCCCCTGACACTAAGGGGCAATTTAGCACAGCCAATCTAACCCACACATCTTTGGAGCGTCGGAGGAAACTGGAGCACCCGAAGGAAACCCATGCAGACACGGGGAGAATGTGCAGACTCCGCACAGACAGTGACCCAGGCCGGGAATTGAACCCGGGTCCCTGGCGCTGTGAGGCAGCAGAGCTCACCACTGTGCCACCTTGCTGCCCATATCATCAATATTGGTTCTCTTTGGTCTGCACGTTCAGCTTCTCACCATCTTGGCCAACAGATCTTTGGAAGAACCCATACATTTTTATTGAATTCAAAAATATGTATTGGGTGTTGTTTAACACTAAGAGTTTTATTATGTTTTTCTCTTTCACATAATCCAAACTCAGCCAGATTGGGGAGATCAGAGATCCACTGAGTGTGGTCTTACCGAAAAGTAGAATAACAAAGAATGGTACAGTCCTTGTTAACGTTTAGTTCCACCATTCTTATTTTCATGAATTTTGCTGTCGGTAACACTACAAGCTATGTTGCTCTATTACGAAGTGAAGTCGCAAGGGCATTTGTTGAAAAAAGGCCAGTGTCTAAAGCCTGACTATATACAGTGATGACATTTTTAGTCATGAATACTGTCCTTTCACGTTACTTTGCACATGATTTAATGGCTGAAATTGGAATTAGATATCACCGGCATTTGGGAGATAAGGAGCAATGGAACTAAAATGTGACCTGAAATGCAAAGTTTGTCTCAATCTCACCTTTTCCCCAAACTAGAATATTTCCACTGGAATCCCCTGTTATTGTATCACCGTTCTCAGCAAACGTCACACACAGCACAAACTTTGGTTTCTCATGTTTCTACAAAGAAGCAAATACATTTAGATATTAAGCATTTAGTATTTAAAGTTACATTTTCTTTGGAACAATATGCAATATTTTTCAAGTTTTCAAGAACCAAATGTCCGTTGTAACAAGACACTCTAACCCATCTTCAGGGACAGTCACTGTCCGCAGCCCACCAGTCTGAATCACTTACCTTCGCTCAACTCTGCCTGATATTCTTGAGATGTGTAGGAATAGAGAAAAAATATCTGATGAGTGGAACTTTGTTGAAAACATTCGCAGATACGGTTGACACCATTATTCTTGCAGCCAATCAATGTCATCTGAACTTCAAATGCAGGTTACAACCTTGAGGGCGGCACGGTGGCACAGTGGTTAGCACTGCTGCCTCACAGCGCCAGGGACCCGGGTTCAATTCCAGCTTGGGTCACTATCTGTGCGGAGTCTGCACGTTCTCCCCGCGTCCACGTGGGTTTTCTCTGGGTGCTCTGGTTTCCTCCCATAGTCTGAAAGACGTGCTAGTTAGGTGCATTGACCATGCTAAGTTCTCCCTCAGTGTACCCAAACAGGTGCCGGAGTGTGGCGTCTAGGGGATTTACACAGTAACTTCATTGCAGTGTTAATGTAAGCCTACTTGTGACAGTAGTAAATAAACTTAAACTTAGACTTGAATGTAATCAAAGCCAGTTTACTTCTAGAATGTAGTATTCTGTTTGCTCACTTTCTATTGGAACTAAGCAGCATTTTGTACCTCCATGTCCAATGCATTCCTGTTACCATATATTTCTGTTGCAGGTCAGGAATTGGACGAGTTATGATTACTGATGGCAATCCTGGAAAACAATCGGCTGCTGTTATCATAGAATCCCTACAGTGCAGAAGGAGGCCATTCAGCCCATTAAGTCTGCACTGACTCTCCGAGAGCATTCCACCCTATCCCCATAACCCCACGTATTTACCCTACTAATGTCCCTAACCTACACATCCTGGGGCACTAAGGAGCAATTTACAATGCCCAATCCACCTAATCGGCACATCTTTGGACTGTGGGAGGAAACTGGAGCACCCAGAGGAAATCCACACAGACACAGGTGCACTCCACACAGACAGTGACCCAAGGCCAGAATTGAAACTGGGCCCCTGGTACTGTGAGGCAGCAGTGTTAACCATTGTGCCATGAGAGAATCTTTATAAGATATAACAACAGCAGGTTTTACTTAAAAACACTACAGGCCGGATTCTCTGAGCTCGCTCGCGGCTCGGATTCTCCATTTTCACTGCAGTGAATGGAGATTTGGCTGAGCGCCAAGTTCTTCATTCTCGCTGGCAGAGGTAGTGGAGCGTTGGAGGCCCAGAGAATTACGGCTTATATTCCTGGATTAGAATATGGCGTTGAAAGATGGTCAAACTTCCTAGTTACAGTTACATGGAAATCCTAGTTGCATACAACTAATTGGAAAACAGGTTTTGCGGAAGTATGCTTCTATTTTCATCCCTATCTAATTATTAGTCAAAAAATGGGTACACTGCTGATTCGTATTCCCGAGATAAATATAATCTCTTATTATTCTTAAGACTTTCCACCCTTGTTAAACATGACTGACATCCTATTGACAATAGTGCAGAATTCCAATGTCAGTTGTCACTTTTAATGAGGTTACCTGGTTTCCAGAATATTCTTGTTTCCTCTAGATTTAGTTCCAGTTGAATTATGTCATTATCTAAGCAAGTATGATGTGGAGATGCCGGCGTTGGCGTTGCCGGGAGTGGGCACAGTAAGAAGTCTCACAACATCAGGTTAAAGTCCAACAGTTTTATTTGGATTCACAAGCTTTCAGAGTGCAGCTCCTTCATCATGTGAGTAGCAGGTATGTTATAGGAATCGTGTAGCGGGTAGAACAAGATTATACTTTTGAGGATAAGGCGTAACTCTTTTAGGACTGAGGTGAGGAGAAATTTCACCCAGAGAGTGGTGAATGTGTGGAATTTGCTACCACAGAAAGTAGTTGAGGCCAAAACGTTGTGCGATTTCAAGAAAGAATTAGATATAGCTCTTGGGGCTAAAAGGGGTGAAGGGATATGGGGGGTAGGGGGGATCAGGCTATTGAATTTGATGATTGGCCACAATCAAAATGAATGGCGGAGGGGGCTCGAAGGACCGAATGGCCTACTCCAGCTTCTATTTCCTATGTTTCTACATTTTGGAGAAATGTGCTTGATTTTCACTACCCATATTTAAAGCACTTTTATCTTACATGAAAAACTCACGTGTGCTTCCGATTTTTATACAATGCAAACCTACCTCAAACAATCCTTGTTTCTTTGCAAA
Organism: Mustelus asterias; assembly: GCF_964213995.1. NCBI lineage: Eukaryota > Metazoa > Chordata > Chondrichthyes > Carcharhiniformes > Triakidae > Mustelus > Mustelus asterias. Next base: position 59,369,297 of record NC_135818.1, on the reverse strand, counting down.
AGAGCCTCCTTCAAGTGTCCAAAAGTAGATGTGCGATTTTCCACAAGTAACAATGATGTTGGTCTCTGTTGGATGGAACTCTGCTGCAAAGACTGGCTCATTGGAACACTGGCAAGGGTACAAGTGAACACATATTCATATACTTGTCCTGGTCAAGCAACAATTATACAAAACACAGAGTTAACCTCAGAACATTTGCTTGCTTTGACTCACACTGTATACTCGTTGAATGATTGTCGGAATGCCTTCCATACTTCTCAGGCAGTGCTTCCCAACCTTTTAAATGTCATGGCACACCTCTATACTATTAAAAGATTTTGAGGCACACCTCCAATTTTTTCTGTCTTCTTTCCTTACGGGGAACTTTGTTTTTAACTTCTCCCTGTCCTCAAGGTCTTTTTTTTAAACCTCTCCCTGTCTTTCTCAGAAGACTAAGGAAATTTGGCATGTCTGCTATGACTCTCACCAACTTTTACAGATGCACTATAGAAAGGATTCTTTCTGGTTGTATCACAGCTTGATATGGCTCCTCCTCTGCCCAAGACCGCAAGGAACTAAAAACGGTCGTGAATGTAGCCCAATCCATCATGCAAACCAGCCTCCCATCTATTGACTCTGTCTACACTTCCCACTGCCTCGGCAAAGTAGCCAGCATAATTAAGGACCCCAGGCACCCCAGACATTCTCTCTTCCACCTTCTTCCTTCGGGAAAAAGATACAAAAGTCTGAGGTCACGTACCAACTGACTCAAAAACAGCTTCTTCCCTGCTGCTGTCAGACTTTTAAATGGACTTACCTTGCATTAAGTTGTTCTTTCTCTACACTCTAGCTATGACTGTAACACTACACTCTGCACTCTCGTTTCCTTCTCTATGAACGGTATGCTTTGTCTGTATAGCACGCAAGAAACAATACTTTTCACTGTATGTTAATACATGTGACAATAATAAATAAAAATCTCTCCTGCTTTTCCCAGGGTTTTTTGCGCCCTTTTTGAGTTTTTGCTTTGTGTGAATGAAGGCGTATGGGATCTTTGCCTTTAGCTCCAAGTCCCGTTCATCATGGGCATGGGCCTGACCAATGTAAAAGATTTAAACCGCGCATGTGCCACTCATCCCAGCCGGCACATACACGGGAGGCCCAGGATTCATTGGGCCTTCGAGACGCCAACCACAGAGCTGAAGACGAGGATTAATTTTAGTTTAATTATATTAATTTTGAATCATTTTGAGTCTTTTTACGCAGCACACTTAGGGGATCTTCATAGTACACCCGTGTGCTGCTACACTCTGGTTGGGGCCCACTGTTCTAGGGGAGTGCATGGATGAGCGATGGTCTAGAGTGCTGGAACACTGGCTAGACTATTAATCCAGAAACTCTGCTAATGTTCTGGGGACCCGGGTTCAAATCCTGCCAAGGCAGATGGTGGAATTTGAATTCAATATTAAAAAAATATTTGGAATTAAGAATCTACTGATGACCTTGAAACCATTGTTGATTGTTGGAAAAACCCATCTGGTTCACTAATGTTCTATAGAGAAGGAAATCTGCCATCTTTACCTGGTCTGGCCTACATGTGACTCCAGAGCCACAGCAATGTGGTTGACTCTCAATTGCTCTCGGGCAACTAGGGATGGGCAATAAATGCTGGCCAGCCAGCAACGCCCATGTATGAATTTAAAAAACTGACTTCTAGGATATGTGGGAGAAACTGTCAACATGACTGTCTATGGAATGTTTGAGATGCACACTCTGGTAAGTATTTGAACAAAATGTAATTCCTGCATATCTTTGATGCAGTTTATAGTCCTAGCTAGTTTCCCTCTCCTGTGGCCTATAAATTCCCTTGTACACTCTCCCTTATCCCTCCCCTCATCAGGGTGAAAATAACACAAAATCAGATTGAACCGATTACAAGAGATTTGATTCACTGTTTCCTGAAATTTTAAAATTCATTTGTGGGACATGGGCATCGCTGGTTGGCCAAAATTCATTGCCCATCACTAGTTGCCCTTGTTTAGAGGGCAGTTGAGAGTCAACCACATTGCTGTGGCTCTGGAGTCACATGTAGGCCAGACCGGACAAGGACGGTAGATTTCCTTCCCTAAAGGACATTAGTGAACCAGATGGGTTTTTCCGACAATCGACAATAGTTTCATGGTCATCAGTAGATTCTTAATTCCAGATTTTTTTATTGAATTCAAATTCCACCATCTGCTGTGGCAGGATTTGAACCCGGGTCCCCAGAATATGAGCGGACTTTCTGAATTAATAGTCTAGCAATAATACCACTAGGCCATCGCCTCCCTGCCAATTAGTAGCCAATTAAATAAAATATTTGCAATAATCCAGCATTTTGGCATAAAAAATGTTTAGAAAGGAAATACCTTAATATCACCTAGTCTCTCCACTTTCTGCCAATCCCATACTGAAAGGACATGGTCATTAGAATCATCCACTGCACACAAGGTAGAGCCTCCATTCTGAAAAAGAAATGTAAGGGAAGCACACATACATAATGGAATTCCCAACAGTGCTTAACAGGAAGAATTCTATGCAGTGGATACCTCCTCAGGCGTACCGATTTTGAGAAAGCAATGCAGGTGACTGACCGATCGAAGAAACCTGTTCCAATTGTGTGTAGGGTATTCAAACTAACCGAATCCCAGATTCGAACGTGAGGGGCGGCTTGCTGTGAAAATAAAGCAGAGGCAGATTCAGTTCACTTCAGTTTAGTCAGCAATAAATAATTTCTAAACTGGCTCAGCAATCTTTAATGCAAGTATGAATAGATTTTCCACACAATTCCTTCCTTGTATCATCGCAGTTTTAATGATCTATTTAAAGCCTCATTAAAATGGGCATAGTAAGAAGTCTCACAACACCAGGTTAAAGTCCAACAGTTTTATTTAGTATCACGAGCTTTCGGAGCGCTGCTCCTTCATCAGGTGACTGGATGAAGCAGCAGCACTCTGAAAGCTCGTGATACCAGATAAACCTGTTGGACTTAAACCTGGTGTTGTGCCCAGCCCAGTCTGACGCTGGCATCTCCCCCTGATTAAAATGAGTAGAGATGCTTTGAAATAGATGGTGGGAGAGTCCATTATTGAAACACCAATCAAAGCAAATGAGACGCATTCTGTGCCAGCCTCTCCTATCTCACTTAACATTATCTGTAAGTTGGATGAATAAAATGTACCACGCACATTTCCATCCTTGGTTATCCCTGCTACCTGACCAGTTGCTATGGTGATCCTGTCAGGGTGGACTGCAAGGCTAGGAAAAGAGGAAGAAAAGATGTCAGATGTTGCACAAAGACATGACTCATATTATCCCCCAACTAGATTCACTAATAGCCATTAGTACATCAATCTCAACTAAAGCCTGGTAATATTCAGTCATACATGCAATTTAACCCTAAACAGAGCTGAAATAAACACACCAACACAGCGTGAGGAAAAAGTGCAATTTAAAAATCAGCAACATTACCTCATCAGAAACTTTCCAGCAAGTTTCTGGCTGGCATGAAAAACACGCACCATAGAGTCGAAGGGTGGGATTTTCCGGCCGCACTCGCCCCGAAACCGGAAAATCCCACCCGAGGTCAACAGACCTTTCCGTGGTCCGTCCATCTCCCACTACAATTCCCGTAGCGAGTGGAACTGGAAAATTCGCCCCATAGAGTCGTACAGTGCAGAAAAGGCCCTTCGACCCATCGAATCTACATTGACAATAACTACCTGTGTTACCTGGGATGGAGTCTTTGGGGTATAAGGAGAGACTAGACAGGCTTGGATTGTTTTCTCCAGAGCAGAAAAGACTAAGGGGTGGGGGGACATGATTGAGATGTGTAAGATTATGAGGGGTACGGACAGGGTGAGTAGGAAGCACCTATTATGAATGGGGTCACCGGGTATCTGCTGTGCGTTGCCCAATGCTACACTTTTTGTTTTAAAAAGCGGCACGGTGGCACAGTGGTTAGCACTGCTGCCTCACAGCGCCAGGGACCCGGGTTCAATTCCAGCCTCGGGTCACTGTCTGTGTGGAGTTTGAACTTTCTCCCCGTGCCTGCGTGGGTTTCCTCCGGGTGCTCCGGTTTCCTCCCACAGTCCAAAGATGTGCGGGTTAAATTGATTGGCCATGCTAAGCTGACCCTAGTGTAAGAGGGATTAGCAGGGTAAATGAAGGTTGCGGGAATAGAGCTTGGGTGGGATTGAGGTCAGTACAGACTCGATGGGCCAAATGGCCTCCTTCTGTACTTGTAGGGATTCTATGATTCTCCTTAGTTGAGGTACACTGATCCCATTTTCCTGCACTTGTCCCATAGCCTTAAATATTATGATATTTCAAGCGCCCATCCAAATATTTTTTAAAGGTTGTTAGGTTTCCAGTCTCCACTACCTTCCCACGCAGTGTATTCCAGATTCCCACCACCCTCTGAGTGAAAAAGCTTTTTCTCAAATCCCCTCTGAATCTCCTGCCCCTTACCTTAAAACTGTGTCCCCCCCATGATTGATCCCTCAACCAAGGGAACAGCTGCTTCCTATCTCCTCTGTCCACACCCCTGATAATCTTATACACCTCAATCATGCCCCCACCGTCCCCCCCACATTCCTCCCCTTAGCCTTCTCTGCTCTAGAGAAAACAATCCAAGCCTATCCAGTCTCTCTTTATAGCACAAATGCTCCATCCCAGGTAACATCCCACCTCTAGTTCAATCACTTCCTATAGTGAGGTGACCAGAACTGTACACAGTACTCCAGCTGTGGCCTAACCAATGCTCTGTACAATTCCAACATTACCTCCTTGCTCTTATACTCTAAACCACTACAGTAGCATCATAGAATCATAGAATCCCTACAGTGCAGAAAGAGGCCATTCAGCCCATCGAGTCTGCACTGACAACAATCCCACACAGGCCCTATCCCTGTAACCCCATGTATTTACCCTGCCAATCCCCCTGACACTCACGGGCAATTTTGCATGGCCAATCCACCTAACCTGCACATCTTGGGACTGTGGGAGGAAACCGGAGCACCCGGATGAAACTCACGTAGACACGGGGAGGACGTGCAGACTCTGCACAGACAGTGATCTGAGCCAGGAATTGAACCTGGGTAGCTGGCACTGTGAGGCAGCAGTGCTAACCACTTGTGCCACCCTGCTGCCCAGTAAGCAGATGTAAATCAATTGCTCCCAGGCCAGAAAAGATTAATCAGACATACAGAAATCACAGAAACCCTACAGTGCAGAAAGAGGCCATTCGGCCCATCGAGTCTGCACCGACCACAGTCCCACCCAGGCCCTACCCCCATATCCCTACATATTTACCCGCTAATCCCTCTAACCTACGCATCTCAGGACACTAAGGGGCAATCTTTTAGCATGGCCAATCAACCTAACCCGCACATCTTTGGAATACATAACTGATGGGTTGACTGTGAAATGAGTTAATGTTCACAGCAACAAGGTTGAGCTATGGCACATTTACCTTCATGTTTTTTTAAAAACTCACCACTTGACATCATCATTGTGGCCGGTATAATGTCTCTGAAGTTGTTCCTCCACATTGTACAGTACGACCACAGATGCAATGAAATACACAATCTCACCGGTTGGCAGAAGGTACAGGTTACAGCGGCAATCCCGGCCTCGATAGCCATAACTGGGTTACTGGTCAAGGACATGAACTGGAGTAAGAAGTGAAGCTTCACACAGGTCAAGAGGATCTGTAAAGTTAGTATGATTCTGAGACGCTTTGATAGCACAGTTAAAAGAGGCAATACTGGTTTCGGGTGAATTGGTTATAAAACATTGATAAACCAATGCAGGTCTTTGTCATTAATGCAATAAACAAAACTAAAGGTTGTGTCTTTCTTAAAAACATTAATGGGAGAAAAATAGAGACACACAGACAAATTCTGTTTTCTTTGGGCAGGATTTTCCAGTTGTAATAAGTTCTCAGAGGCAGAAGCCCCTTCACCAAAATCCCTTTATTTACAAGTCTGACACCAGCATACAGAGTGCTTTCCGTTAGCAGTCCACACTCGGAACCCCAGAGGCACTGACACTACGGGTTAAGTACAAAGCAAGAGGCTCCCTGATTGGCCCATCAATTTGGCCCTTAATCAGGGATTTCTTTCGACACCAACCAAGTAAACAAACTCAAATTAACTTAAGGACAAAGTAAAAGGGGCAGCTCCCCAAAAGGGGGAACAGCCCGAACCAAAAACAAAGTCGAAAGGAAACTTAAAACATCAAATCAAAAGGTGATTATCGGGGTCGATAATACACCCCAGCCCCTGCGGTGCCCAGCGGTCGCGGAAGGTGTCAACTGCGCCCATGGACACCGCATGCTCCCTCTCCAGAGACACCTGGCCGTGAATGTAGCCGCGGTAGAGGGGCAACAGTCAGGATGGACAGCCCCGTCGATCGCCCGCTGCCTGGACCTATTGATGGCGCGTCTCGCCAGGGCCCTTAATCAGGGAGTTCATGTTCCAACAGGCCAACCCCAATGGCCTGATTAAAGTCATTACACCAGTCCTGCCTGCCGCAGGATTTGCCGTGGACGGGACGGAAGGTCCGTGGACTTTGGGCGGAAATTTCCAGTCCCGCGGTGGACCAGAAAATCCCGCCCTTTTGTATTCCCTCCTCCAAACAGTGCAGGGATTAGCTGCACGCTTCTCAGTGGGACTGCGATATGATTCTAACTAAAGGCAGCTAGGAACAGGCAATAATGCAGCTTTGCTAGCACTATCCGCTTCAGGTTGCCAGTTGTGATTAACTGTATTCCTGGAGATTTCGTTATGTGACTTGCCCCACGTTGTAGCCGTTAGTCATCTAACACACCCATTCTTACGATGCACTGCCTTCCCACACCAAATAGAAAGCATTTAGTGATTAAAACATTTCTACGCAATAGAAATAAAGGTATTAAAATAAAAACAGACAAGCACTTTTCAAACACGTTCATACAAGATTTGGGTCTGGGATATGGCATTTATTCATGGAATCATAGAATCCCTACAGTGCAGAAGGAGGCCATTTTGCCCAACGAGTCTGCACCAATCACCATCCCACCCAGACCCTATCCCCATAACCCCACGTATTCATCCTTCAATCCCACTGACACTAAGGGTCTATTTAGCATGGCCAATCCACCTAACCCGCACATTTTTGGGCTGTGGGAGGAAGCTGGAGCACCCAAAGGAAACCCACGCAGACACGGGGAGAATGTGTAAACTCCACACACAGTGACCCAAATCAGGAATTGAACTGGGGTCCTTGGCGCTGTGAGGCAGCAGGGCTAACCACTGTGCTGCCCAGGATAAAAGCATATCCATCAAAAGACACAAAAATAAAATCTAGCCCTCAGGACATTTTCACAGGGAATGAGAATCTCAAACAGCCATCATTTCATTCAATGATTTTCATAACCAAATCTATTTTTACCACTGCGTGGCTTACTGAGATGAAAAGGTATTTAACAACATAGTTAAGGTTAACAACATAGTTAAGGTTAAATAACTCAACACTGAAGTCTACAAATCGAAGGATACACCCAGTCTAGCTTCAGCTTTTTGGCTGGAAGTTCACCTTTATCTTCCAAATTGTAGGTTTCCTTAATAACTTGGGGCATATACATGGTGATTGGACGTCCACGCAGGAACATTTTAATGTATCCTTCCTCTATAAAAAGGACAGAGAATATCATTTCTTGAATATTTTGTTATCACAAACTATGTAAGGCACAAGAAGATCAGACAAACTGGCAGCAAAATTCAGAGAGAGTGAGACAAAGGGAGAGAAATCAAAGTACAGCCAACACCAAAATCTGTTTTAAAATCGTAACTGTCTTTATTAGATGAAAGGTTTCATACAATTTCATTACATGCAGTGAGTGTTGCTAATGTCAAAACAATGTAGCAAAATTATCCAAAATGCAACAGTGGGTGACCACATTCCATATGACCAAAATGGTATCAGTGGCTCATGCTATTTAGTCCATATTATATCCATCCAACACAAAGCATTCAATGCAGGTAACAGTGTGGAAAAGAAAGAAAGCATGGTAGAGCAGAACATAACATAGAAATGTGCATGGCAGACACACATAAAAAAATAAAACAAAACAGATGTATTCCTTCATAGCCCATCAAACACGCCAAAGGTTATGGAGTTAAAAACAGATCTGGAAGTATTGGCTGGGAGACTTAAGTGGGCTCATCAAACTTGGAGACCTTGACATGGCAGTAGGACTGATGAGAATCTGACTTGGGCTTGGAGGAAATGGTAAGGTCAGAGAGGGTGACTTGCGAGTTCCAAGCTTCCCAACAGGTTTAACTGAGGTCGTTCCAGGGTTCAATAGCAGATTAAAGAGCTCGGCGCTGCTCTCAGGAGAACCAATCAGTTGTGGAGCCTGACTCAGTATTATCTGTACTGAAACTACACAGATGGTCATGGGATTAGAGCAGATGGGAGGACAGAAGGAAAAATGATTACAGATGAGTATTGATAAGAGTTCAGTTAGATTTTAATGTCTAACAGTATTAATGAAGAATAACAATCTTAGTTCTCACTATTGTAACATACTGTTTTACAATATCTCAGCTGATAAGACATCAGCATCATTATTATAATTTAATGGATAAAGATTTATACTTGTACACCCCAATTGTACACCCCAACAGACGGTGTAAGCGTTAGCAACTTATTCCAGACAGTTTTCTCATCTAGGCAGTTTTGTTTAACTTTAAATTAACAGTGAAAGCTCACTGTCTCAAAGGTTTTGGGGTCATAATCATGGAATCAATACAATGCAGAGGAGGCCATTCGGTCCATCGAGCCGCACCGACAACGGTCCCACCCAGGCCCTATTCCCATAACCCCACATATTTACCCTGCTAGTCCCCCTGATACTAAGGGTCAATTTAACATGGCCAATCCACCTAACCTGCACATCTTTGGACTGTGGGAGGAAACTGGAGAATCTGGAGGAAACCCACGCAGACACGGGGAGAACGTACAAACTCCACACAGACAGTGACCCAAGCCGGGAATCGAACCCGGGTCCCTGGCATTGTGAGGCAGCAGTGCAAACCACCGTGCCACCGTGCCGCCCTTAATATAACTTTTCAAAAATAATTTCTCATGTTAACCCTTGAGCAAGTTGAAATGATACTTGTACTGTAAAGATAAGAAACTGAGCAGACAGCACAAGCGTTAAATCTATTGTTGGAAGCCTTCCTGTGGTTGATTTTGACTTTGTGCAATAGTGTGAAATAGGTGATAGTGAGTCAGCAGTGTATTTCACATTCCTCCTGATTAAATTAGCATTGATTTCAATCACAATCACCTTTCCACTATTACCCAAACTCAGCATTACCCTCTATGTCTACTGTAACACAGGAGGCTCTAATTTAAACATCACAAATACCCATGATCACCCAAATGAGGATTGTCTATTGCTCATTACATGGGATTTGCTACTAATGGAAAGACTATGTTCAATTCTGTGGTGTGTCTAATGACAAGGTCACTCCTGACTGAGTGTTATGTCTCTGTACTAAATTTGGACAAACTGCAAGAATGTTGTTTTGAAAGATTAGTACATTTTGACAAACTCTCATGCAGGGTATAATGACTTCAACAAGATGCCTGAGGTTGAGTTCTTGGAGAATGAGCTCCCTGATTGGGCAGGCAATTCTGACCTCAATCAGGGAGCTCATACTCTTAGAGCCCAACTTCATGGGTCTTATTGAAGTCATTACACAGATATTACAAACTGCATCCTGAAAGGTGGTTTATTCTTCAGGCACTGGCGAACTGATGCAAACTTCTCAAAAAGCAAGCAGCACTACACGGCATGTAACATAGCTCTCTGTACGTCAGTCACATGACTCAACAAGCCAAATTCAAAGACAACACAGGGATCTATGAGTCATTCAAGAGACCTCCTCGTTAATTCACGGTTCTTCCCATCCCGCCACCAGATGACAAAATGGTTACGGCTCCAAGGAAAGTCTGTTTAATGCGCTTGGAAAGTTTGGCATTGTCAAAGAGAATGACATTGAAAAGTGATTCCCAGCTAAGAAAGCATCGCAATTGCAGGAAAAATGTCAGCATGCTTGCAGAAGGGGCCACGTGTGCATGTGAATGAGACCTGACAGCTAAGAAACAGGTACGTTCAGAGAGCTAGGATATTGCACAAATGGGACCTACCTTTGCAGTGCGTCACACGGCGCTTCCCTTGTGATTACAGAGACAGAGACAGAAGTGCTAGATAAAGATGTGTATGAGGAAAGTCAGGTTTACCTAACACCTGTCCTAAGGACTGCACAGCCATATTCATTTACAGCTTCTAAAGAACCTCACATGTGACACAGCAGCACGACCCCCTCACTTACCTTCACATGTGAGGTTATTTCTAATCAATCCATTACATGCAAATTTCATTCATGATACGTCGGGAAGCGATAGGCTCTCAATCCCTCAGATACTAAACGGATATTGCAACTCGGTCATCATCGGACATGACTTTTTACAATATTAATAAATGTGCTTTGACCTGGCCAGCTGATCATCAGCTGCATTTTTGTACCAGACATTTAGAGTGCCACTCTCCTCTGGGAACATACAACATTATTAAAATTGCTAATAACAGCAGTCATTGGGATTCATTCAAACTCACTGAAATTCATTCAAATACTCCCAATTTAAAACTGAGGCAGGATAAGAAAGCCTCTGAAGCAACATCGGACATAGTGAGACATTTTTTCAAGACCACTAAGTCTGTGTAGTGATCACCGTGGGGAAAATTTGGCACCAACCCCTTAATCTCTCCCACTTTTTTTATTTGATCATGGGATGTGGGTATCGTTGGCTGAGGAAGCATTTATTGCCCATCCGGAGGGTATTTAAGAGTTAACCACATTGCTGGGGCTCCGGAATCACATGTAAGCCAGACCAGGTGAGGACAGCAGGTTTCCTTCCCTAACGGGCATTCGTGAACCAGGTAGGTTTTTACAACAATCCACAATGGCTTCATGGTCACCATTAGATTTTTAATTCCAGATTTTTATTCAATTCAAATTTCACCATCTGCCATGGTGGGATTCAAACCCTGGGTCCCCAAGAATTGCCCTGGGTCTCTGGATTAGTCATCCAGTGACAACACCACTGCCGCCCCACGTTCTCTCCTTTTGGGTATTTTCCTCTTGCCCTCTCTATCCAAACCCACCCCAAAGCCTCTGCTTTCCCACTCTCCTGCCAACACCCCAAGAATTTCTCTTGAATCTGCACATAGCTACCCACTCTGTCGCTCTTCTCATTCTGCAATGGGTCATCAAGGTGCCGTTGCCATTTCTTTACAAGCAGCCGCCCCAAATGCCCAATCCTCCTCTTTGGCCGATCTTCCCTCATAGCAAACCTCTGCTCCATTCTGAGTAAAATAGCACTCGTTTGCTACCATACTTACTTATCAAATCATTGACAGAGAATCACCAGCAATGGCTTTGTTTCTCATCCCTGTACCATTACCTTTGGAGTGCCTCCAGGACATCATCTTGACATTCTCCTCATTTCATCTACCTGCTGCCTCATGATACCATGATCTGCAGACATGGGCTCAACATTTACAAGTACACTGATGACTCTACTGAGCTCTAACTGTCCACTACCTCCCTTGACCAGACACACTGGCTGGAATTTTACCGGCCCGCCCACCACGGGAACCAGAGTGGGCAAGGGGCGGAGCATTGGGTGGTCCGTTGACCTCGGGCGGGAATTTACAGTTTCGGGATGAGCGAAGCTGTAAAATCCCGCCCATTGTCTCAGTGTTTTTAGACTGCCTGTCGGGTGACATACAGTCTGAGAAATTCTCACTATATTTACGTCCCTTCGTGGCCCAGCAACTCCCTATCAATGTAAGCTCCTCCAGTCTCACAATCCCCTCCCCAAACTCACCATCTGCTCAGGCCTCTTGTGCACCCCACCCTTCCTTTACTCCAGGAGTCACAGCCATGCCTTCAGGTATCCTGGCCTCAAATGATGGAATTCTCTCCATAAACCACCCCCAATTCATCACCTTCCTCACATATCGTTTGTAAGCTTACCTCCTTGATCAGAATTTTGGTTATCTCTCCTAATAACCCTCCCTGTGAAGCATCTTGGGACATTTTGCTACATCAGAGGTTCGGCACGGTAGCACAGTGGTTATCAATGCTGCCTCGCAGCGTCAGAGAGCCGGGTTCAATTCCAGCCTCGGGTGACTGGCTGATGTGGAGTTTGCATGTTCTCCCTGTGCCTGCGTGGGTTTCCTCCGGGTGCTCCGGTTTCCTCCCACACTCCAAAGATGTGCGGGTTAGGTTGATTGGCCAAGCTAAATTGACCATTAGGGTGGGATCTTTTGGCCGTGCTCGCTCCAAAACCAGAAAATCCTGCCCGAGGTCAATGGACCTTTACATGGTCCGCACCCCCACTTCCCCCCTGCTACGATTCCCATGGCGGGCGGGATGGGAAAAATCCCCCCCCCTCTAGTGTCAGGGGGATTAGCAGGGTCAATGCATGGAGTCACAGGGATAGGGCCTGGGTGGGATTGTTGTCAGTCCAGGTTCAATGGGCCAAATGACCTCCTTCTGCACTGTAGGGATTCTATGATTCTATTCTATTCCATTGTATGATTCTACCTGCAAGCTCCTGTTGTTGCTGCTGTCTACTCTGCAGGGTGTTGGTAAGAGAACTGCACCATAGTGCCAAGCAGCTGGTAAAGGCAAATGGGAAACAAGTGTTGATGTGAAGAATTAAGGTGCAGGAATAGAATGAAGTTTATTTATCTGTGTGGCTTTTCTTTTTGCGTCAGGTTTATCACCAAGTGCCTCCTACTCTGAAGAAGAACGTACATTTATTTAACACCTTTCATGACCGTGGGACATTCTGAAGCGTCTCACAGCCAATTAAGTACTTCTGAAGTGTAGTTCTGAAACAATACTATTTGATATTTATAAAGTTAAAATTAAAGATTGATCTTGACAATACTAACTTATTCCTTAAACAGCAGCTCAGAAATAAATCACACTGGGTTTTATGGGGGCTGTTTGCCCACACTTGCCACTATTAAAGCAGATGTGGGTAAAAGCGCCTCACATTGCTGCACCCTCTTCATGTGGAGTCAAGGGCAGATGCCAGAAAAGTCAAAGTAAGTTCAGATGTAGCTCTACACAGGAGCAAACTGGGAACAATGCAACAGCATCCTCATTTCCATCAATTTTGCCTTTCTCCCAATAGCACATGAAAAATTGGCGTAAGGTAAAATTGGCCTTTAGTTGTGTAACAGAATCACAGGGTTGCTACAGTGCAGAAGAAGGTCATTTAGCCCATCGTGTCTGCACCTCCCCTCCAAATGAGCATTATGACTGTGCCACTCCCCTGCCTTTTCTACACACCCTGCACATTGTTTCTATTCAAATAATCGTCTAATGCCCTCTTGAATGCTTGGATTGAACCTGTCTCCACCGCACTTCCAGGTTGTGCATTCTAGACCTGAACCCCTCATTGTGTGAAAATGTTTGTTTTCACAACACATTTGCTTCTTTTGCAAAAAAAAACTGTTCCATCATTAGAGAATTTCTATCTGGAACTGCAGGTCCAGAGGAATATCACTCACTTAACTACATTTTGTGCATGAGAAGAATAGCCATTATAGAATATCTGTGTCGTGAACAGTAAACCAGTCTGAGCTGCCAATGGTCTGATTACACAGATCTTAACAGTCTCTCCAATAACCACCCAGATAGGTGAGGGTCAAGACAGTAATGGTCATTTTATTGGCGTATTAATATAATCAGCCCTATCCCATACTGTCACTATGAGAAATACCATTTAAACATCACTTATTCCATTTTGTTGGACAAAGGAAGGGGAAAGAGTAATGGAAGCCAGAATGATCTATATGCTGTAGAACTGGACATCCTAATGGCTATACATGCTGCTGTGTTACCAACAGTCAACCTGGTTGGGAAGGTATGCAAAGATATACAGCTCTTGAAAGGGTGGCTGGGTGAAACATAGAACTCAAAGTAGGAGTAGGCCATTCGGCCCTTCGAGCCTGCTCCGCCATTCATTTTGATCATATCTGATCATCAAATTCAATACCCTGAACCCGCCCGCCTTCCCCCCATAATCCTTTGATCCCTTTAGCCCCAAGAGCTACATCTAATTTCTTCTTCAAATCAGACAACATTTTGGCCTCAACTACTTTTTGTGGTAGTGAATTCCACACATTCACCACCCTCTCGGTGAAGAAAGTTCTCTTCACCTCAGTTCTGAAAGGTTTGCCCCTTATCCTCAAACCATGACCCCTAGTTCTAGACTCCCCCACCATCAGGAACATTCTTTCTGAATCTACCCTGTCTAACCCTGTTAGAATTTTATAAGTTTCTCTGAGATCCCCTCTCACTCTTCTAAACTCCAGTGATTACAATCCGAACCGACTTAGTCTCTCCTCATATGACAGAACTTGCCATCTCAGGGATCAGCCTGGTAAACCTGCGCTGCACTCCCTTTATAGAATGGGAAGAGGGCAACAGGAACAGAGCAAATATCTTGGGAACACATCCTCCATTGCTTGGTGGCAACTATCCTTCACAAATGTATGAAAGGAAAAGGATACAATGGGCATCACATTCAACACAAAACCTGTGACTCGGCTTCAGTCACTGGGTTCCACATGGCGTTTATCTCAGCAATGTTATGAATGCCTGATGTGGATGACACACTGGCTGGAATTTTACCGGCGTGTCCGCCCCGAAATCGGGGCAGGCAAGCCTTGCAGAACGCTGGCCTCGGGTGGGCAAGGAGGTAAAATTCCGGCAACTGCCTGAAATTCTGGTCGAATTCTTATCCCTAAACCTACTTCCAAAAATAGGCACTGGAGAACTTAGCAAAATGAAAGACTAAAGTTTTCATTTTAAAAAGCAAGAAAATTAAATGAGCAAAGGATGTAAAGCACAAAAAGCAGAAATGTTACAATTTCAGGACAGTCTAAACGAGTACTTCAGAAAACTAGTATTGAACAGGAATAATGTTTGTAACTACTCACCTGCATTAAAGAGAGGATCCTTGGGTTTGCTGTTAAAGAAATAATATTGGACTCAATCGTTATATCAGTAACTCTTACACAGCATACAGTTGCTTTTCTTGTCTAAAAAATAGCAGTTAATTTCTTTTTAAATTGTTGAGCTGATTTGGAACTATCTACAATAGCCATCACACCACCGTCTGCAGGTTATCATCCACAGTGCTGTTACCTGGAACCCTCAGTCAATTCAGCTACCTGAGCCTCATCGGCCTGACGGACGCAAAATACACCGATTGAAGTTGGCCATCAACATCAACATCATGTCAGATTGCTTCAATATCAATCAATGCAGGATTAGGGCGACATGGTGGCACAGTGGTTAGCACTGTTGCCTCACCGCACCAGGGACCCGGGTTCGATTCCTGGCTTGGGTCACTATCTGGGTGGAGTCTGCACGTTCTCCCCAGGCCTGTGTGTGGGTTTCCTCCGAGTGCTTCGGTTTCCTCCCACAGTCCGAAAGACGTGCTGGTTAGGGTGCATTGGCTATGCTAAATTCTCCCTCAGTGTACTCGAACAGGCGCCTGAGTGTGGTGACTAGTGGATTTTCACAGTAACATCTTTGCAGTATTAATGTAAAACTACTTGTGACACTAATAAATAAATAGAATCTCCTCAGGATGAGCTCGTAGCAGACACTGACTGACACCTGAACTGAACTAGGGTATCTTTATTTAGTGATCCTACAAATCTAAATCACCTCATAGTCATTTAAACTGTGCCTTATTAAAGATAAAAACCTGACGCTCTTAACTGGTATTTTGATAAAACATATTTGAAGTTTGCAAAATTTGCCCCTCCCTGGGTCACACTCCGTGTTATTTTGATGTTGAAAACTGAAAAGAATAATAAATCCTCTCAGGCCAACAGATTTAATTCAAGTCTAAGGAAGGGAACATTAATGGTGCTTTTTCCCCCAGCTGATGCTATCTGCTAACTATGGAAGGCTCAAATAACATGTTAACCCTCTTCTCCAAGGCAGAGTACCATTAAACTTGAGTTCAACATTGCAGGCAGTAAAGAAATCTTAGAAGATGTACGTAAGCACTTCAGCTTACCTGTCGCTGGTCTTTTTCCCACTGGAACCACTGCTGGTTGAGCCAGTGCGGGTCCTGCTGTTCTTTGACTCTCCAAAGCTCTCGCGACGTGCAGCTGATGACACTCGTTCAGAAGAGTTGCTTCTCTTCACAGCACTAGGGTAAAAAAAATGGTTCATTCATTCACAAATGTGATGGGTGGGATTTTCCAGCCTCGCTCACCCTGAAACCGGGAAACCTGGCCGGAGGTTAACAGACCTTTACATGGTCCACCCCTCGCCCGCTCCGATTCCCGTGGTGGGCAGGACGGTAAAATTTGCCTCGGTGTCTTTGCTGCAGTTTGTGACTAGTTTTCCAGGTCTTCTCTATGATTTTTCTCTGACTTTTCTATGACAGCAGGCAGCACGGTGGCACAGTGGTTAGCACGGCTGCCTCACATCGCCAGGGACTCGGATTCAATTCCAGTCTTGGGTCACTGTGTGGAGTTTGCACGTTCTCCCCGTGTCTGCGTGGGTTTCCTCCGGGTGCTCTGGTTTCCTCCCACAGTCCAAAGATGTGTGGGTTAGGTTGATTGGCCATGCTAAATTGCCCCTTAGTCTCAGGGGGATTAACAGGGTAAATATGTGGGGTTACAGGAATAGAACCTGGGTGGGATTGTGGTCGGTGCAGACTCGATGAGCCGAATGGCCTCCTTCTGCACTGTAGGGATTCTATGATTCTTATCAAGACGATACTTGAAGAGTCAAAAACACCTTCTCCAATACAAAATTGAATTTGTTTGGAAAAATCCTGCTCGATTTTCCAGTGATTGGATCCCTTGTTAAGTTAAACCCCTTGTAATGTTAAACCTATGCTGGCCATACTCTATTAACACAGAGCAAAGTATGACCGGAATCCTCTGACCACACCCACGGCTGGGATTCTCCAGCACCGCTGCAGTGAACGAAGCTTTGGCTGAGCGCCAAATTCACAGCTTCACGCTGGCAGCGGTAGTGGGGCGACAAGATCGGAGAATCCCGGCCTATGGCCGGAATCGTTATCACTGTTCACGCCGGCGGGATTTTTCCCATCCCGCTGCAGTGAACGGAGATTTGGCTGGGCGCCAAATTCTCCGACCTCGCTGCAGCGGGAATGTGGCGTGGACAGCAGGTAAGACCGCACCCTATGGGTGGACTGTTCCCATCCCGCCCACCACAGGAATCATAGCTGGCGGGGGTGGGGTGGGGGGGGTGGGGACCATGCAAAGGTTTGTTGACCTCGGGTGGGCTTTTCGGTCTTGGAGTGAGCGCGGCTGGAAAATCCCACCCTGTGTGTCTGATTCAACTGGCTGAACCAGACACAGCAAATTTTCTCAGCAAATATATCAATTTCCTGGAATTCTGATCTTTTTATGTGACAACACGGGAATTACCCTGGCAGCTGTTGTGGGCTTTTGAACTTAATGTGAACTTTGATTCTAATCGAGCCTCATTTGATCTTGAGAAAATAAATGGTTTGTACTGGAATTTCCAATTGTTGCTTGTTATTAAAAAAAGACAATGAGAAAACACAGTCATTCTCGGTTACTAGCTGTCCAGGTGAGAATCAGATGACCTGTGTACCGCCAGCACACCACAGAACCATCTGTACACTGAGAAAGAATCCGAGCCTCGTACAATTTAGCACATTGTTCCCATAGAAATTTCTACGACCCATAAATCATTCTTGGTTGAATGTGAAATGATTGAGATAAAGCAAAACGAGTGAAGGAATACACGAGTCATGTCATGGATTACAACATTATCTTTTTGCTTCCGGTTAGCCTGGTTTAATACCAGCCCAGACTTACAGGATGGAAAGCAATCTTCGTAATGGTTCTCTTGGATTTATGTAAAGCTGGTAATGCGGTAAAACCTCACAAGCCGCTTGATGGGCATAATCAAAGTAAAAAATTGACACCCAGCCAAAGAAGGGGGCGTTAGGTCAGAAATCAAATGCTCGGACAAAAAGGCAGGCTAGGAGAAGATTCTTAAAGGTGGAGAAAGGTGCTACAGCAAAGAGGTTTGAGGAAGAAATTCCCGAGCTTAGAGCTTCGTTGGTTGCAGGCACGTCCATCAGTGGTGGAGCAAAGGTCACACACCAGGGTTCAGAGGTAAAGCAAAGGAGATTCCTGAGGGTTGGAGGCCATGAGTAGATTACAGAGATGGGAAGCTTTGGGGACACGGAGGATTTTGAACGCAACGTTGAAATTTCTAATTTGAGGTGTTGGTGGAATTTCTTTTAGGACACTCCCGATCAAGACACAACTCTGAAGCACAGAACAAGTTACGCTTCATTACTGACTCACTCAAAACTGGCAGTCTTGCTCAAACAATTCATTCGAGTTTTAGACATGGGAATTATTAAATGGTGGACCAGCAGGGACAACCTTGCGGGTCTAGCTTTACAATGTGGGTTGTGGGGGTGAAGGAAAGGTACTTAATTTGCATCTGAAACACACAGCAACAGGCTGTGTAAATAATTTGATGCTCAGAGGACAAAATGTGAAAAAAAGTAGCAATCCACAGGCTTTGGGAACACAGAAATGGTGAAAAATAAAGATAAATGGAAAAGTGCTGTCAGGATTTGTTAATGGATCCATAAATGAATCAAGTTACATGGAATTACATAGAATTTACAGCAAAAAACCCCTCCAGGTCATTTGACCTAAATAGTCCACGCTGGTATTCATTCTCCACTCAAGCCTCCTTCCATCCTTTCTAATCTAATGCTATCAGCCTTATCTTCTATTCCCTTTGCCCTCATATTCATTGGATCATAGAATCCCTACAGTGCAGGGTTAGCACTGCTGCCTTACCACGCCAGGGACCCGGGTTCGATTCTAGCCTCGAGTGACTGTCTGACTGGAGTTTGCACATTCTCCCTGTGTCTGCGTGAGTTTCCTCTGGCTGCCTAGTCAAAAGATGTATGGGTTAGGTGGATTGGTCATGCCCTGAGTCTCCCAAGATTTGTAGGTTGGGGGGATTAGTGGGGTAAATACGTGGGGTTATGGAGGTAGGGCCTGGATAAAATGCTCTATCAGAGAGTCGGTGCAGACTTGATGGGCCTCCTCCTGCACTGTAGGATTCTATGAAAATAAATATTGTAAATAAGAAAAGCGAAAGCAATAAACTTGTTTGGACAAATGGGTGCATGGACTTCTCTATGGGATAGACAGAAATTGCAATGTTTAGTTGTGGTAATATTGTGCAACGTTCATTTCAATTCACTTATTGAATGACATTTACAAGTGAACAGCAAGACAACACGACATCAATTGCAACCTGGCAAGAAGTCTTTACACTTTATTTAACCACTTACAGCAGAGGATACCCACCATTATATCCTGCGCCACACAACCCATGCCCCCCAAACATTCCCAACGAATCTGTGCAAACAACAAAGCACACGTTTTCTTTCAAAGAAAATACTGAAAGGAAACAGGGTATTGGAGGGAAACAGGGTAATGTCCTTCAGGAGGCAAATTATTGTCAGTCACTTGTGGGAAGAACATTTTACCCTGCCATAGAGTCATATCAAGCCGGATATTTTATTAACTTATTGCGTTTCTAATGACTATTAAATGAGCTTTGAAGGTAATCATCCAGCTAACACTCTCAAAATCATTTACCTAAGAGCCTGAGAGATGTCGAAAGAACATGCAATGATAAAAGGTCATTCAGGGTAATTTCTATCCAATCAGCTGCCATGTATGATAAAGTCACTGACTGCATCACTAATTATAGCTACTTATGGACATCCATACAAAATAAGAGCCTGTGGGGAACTCATTTCTCCTGAGATTTGTTCTGATTAGAAAGATTTTGTAGGCTGGAATTGTTCCTGCAATTCCCTCCTGGATTCTTCACTGAACAATGGTTGTACTCCTGATTTGGTAGTAATGTTAGAGTGGGTGGGTGAGGGGAAGTAGGGTATTTTGGGCCATCAGTTTACAGATTGTGACTAAGAAAAATTCTGCGGCTGACGAAGGCCATGGTGCTGCCCATTCTTGAGTTACTAGAAAATCTATCACTTTGAGCAATTTGCTAGTTACACGTCACAGGATGGACTGTGGAATGCAATAGGGGACAAAAAGGGGACAAATGTTTCATTGGAAACCCAGAATTGCATTTAGTGAAACTTCCAACAGTTCCAGTCCCAGTCCATCACGCAAACCAGCCTCCCATCCATTGACTCCGTCTACACTTCCTGCTGCCTCGGAAAAGCAACCAGCATAATCAAGGATCCCCACGCACCACGGGCATGCTCTCTTCCACCTTCTTCCATCAGGAAAAAGAAACAGAAGTCTGCGATCATTCAGCAACCGATTCAAGAACAGCTTCTTCCCTGCTGCCATCAGACTTTTGAATGGGCCGACCTTATCACAGAATCACAGATTACTACAGTGCAAAAGACGCCTTTCGGCCCATTGAGTCTGCACCGATGCATGAAAGGCCCTGACCTGCCCACCTAATGCCACTTTCCAGCACTTGGTCCATAGCCTTGAATGATATGGTGTGCTAAGTACTCATCCAGGTATTTTTTAAAGGATGTGAGGCAACCCGCCTCCACCACCCTCCCAGGTAGCACATTTCAGACCGTCATCACCCTCTGGGTAAAAAGGTTTTTCCTCAAATCCCCTATAAACCTTCCACCCCTCACTTTTAACTTGTGACCCTTCAACTAAGGGGAACAGCTGCTCCCTATCTACCCTGTTCATGCCCCTCATAATCTTGAACACCTCAATCAGGTTGCCCCCTCAGTCTTCTCTGCTCCAGAGAAAACAACCCAAGCCCATCCAACCTCTCTTTATAACTTAAATGTTCCATCCCAGGCAACATCCTTACATCCTGGTGAATCTCCTCTGCACCCCTTCCAGTGTGTCATGTACTTCCAATAATGTGTTGACCAGAACTGCACACAGTACTCTAGCTGTGGCCTCACCAAAGTTTTATACAACTCCATCATGACCTCTCTGCTTTTGTAATCTATACCCCGATTGGTAAAGGCGAGTGAGCCATATGCCTTTTTCACCACCCTATTAAACTGCCTTTCCGCCTTCAGAGATCTATGGACAAACACGCCAAGGTTCCTTTGTTCTTATATTAAGTTGATCTTTCTCTACACCCTAGCTATGAATGTAGCACTATATTCTGCACCCTATCCTTTCCTCCTCTCCTATGTATTCTGTGAACGGCATGCTTTGCCTGAATAGCACACAAGAAACAATATTTTTCACTGTATACTAATACATATGACAATAATAAATAAATCAAATCAGTTGTACTGTCACTTTAGATTGCTGAGAGATGTAGTTTTATATTATTAAGGATGTACTAAAGTTTCCAGGAATGGCATTGTCCAAACAACTGGAGAAAGAACGGAACCAAAATCAGTAGCAGGGATAATTCCAGTTGGAGGAATCGAGTGCTCGTATGCAAAAATAAAGCAAGTCACAGTTTTCCGCAAAAAACAATTGTCTTTTGAACAGAGACCTCTCTAACTGGTTGGTGTGTACCGAGAGCATAGTTCATTTCTGCTTCTGGGAAGTGCCTCGAGCTAATTTTCATAGCGGAGGGAGAAGACATTACTTCTCATTTAACAGTGTAGAATGCTTTTGGAAAAAGTGCAGCCTTAACTAAGACTTATACTCTGATCGAGTGGAAATATTGATTTGTCTTTGTCATTGAAAAACCTAAAGAGAGGAAATAAGACTCACAAAAATGAGATCCACTTTAACCAGATAACTCCAATCAAAAATAACTACAGCCACCGAGAAACCAGGAGGCCTTCTTTGGATTATCATTGCAGCACGGTAGCACAGTGGTTAGCACGTTCTCCCCATGTCTGCATGGGTTTCCTCCCACATTCTGAAAGATGTGCTGGTTAGGTGCATTGACCCAAACAGGCACGGGACTGTGGCAACTAAGGAATTTCACAGTAACTTCATTGCAGTGTTAATGTAAGCCTTACTTGTGATTAGTAAATAAAATTTAAACTTTAAAAATCAGAACCCATAATGGGATACTGGGTGATGTGCTAAACCTTAAACTTCAGATTCAGGTAGATAAATGCCCTCCTCCAGTGACACATGCTGCGAACATGGGAAGATGCTATTTGAGAGCATTGCTTGATTGGGGCCACTTTTCCCCTCCAGTTCTGCAGCTTTAGCAAAAAACTGAAAATTAACATGGAAAATATCAATGATTCCCTGTAAAGGTCAGTTTAAAACTTCTTCAGTCCATCCATCACGCAAACCAACCTCCCATCCATTG
Organism: Mustelus asterias; assembly: GCF_964213995.1. Classification (NCBI taxonomy): domain Eukaryota; kingdom Metazoa; phylum Chordata; class Chondrichthyes; order Carcharhiniformes; family Triakidae; genus Mustelus; species Mustelus asterias. Next base: position 59,346,834 of record NC_135818.1, on the reverse strand, counting down.
ACTCTCTCTACACTTTCCGCTGCCTCGGAAAAGCAGCCAGCATAATTAAGGACCCCACGCACCCCGGACATTCTCTCTTCCACCTTCTTTCATTGAGAAAAAGATACAAAAGTCTGAGGTCACGTACCAACCGACTCAAGAACAGCTTCTTCTCTGCTGTCATCAGACTTTTGAATGGACCTACCTCACACTAAGTTGATCTTTCTCTACACCTTAGCTATGACTGTAACACTACATTCTGCACTCTCTCCTTCTCTATGCACGGCATGCTTTGTCTGTATGGCACACAAGGAACAATACTTTTCACTGTATACTAATACATGTGACAATAATAAATCAAATCAAAATCAAAATTTTGGTTATTCTAGCTGCAAACGTATTTGTCGCACTTTACGGGTACCCTCTTTGGGTCCAGATAAGCGTATCACAAAATGTGGAGAAAGAGATAAGTGTATTAGCCCAGCGGACTGATCTATTCTACTTTTTATTTCGACTGAGTTCAAGATAACCTCACCTTTTAGCAAGTTTATTCAGTTCAGACATGTTAGCCAGACACCTTTGCTTGCTACATCCAGAAATGAGGTACAGTATGGAAGAGATGAAAATGAATGGCATGCAAAAGACAAAAGGGAAGAAAATCTGTTGAAAACATACAGAGTGTAGGTGAGAACAATCACTTGCTGAAAGCCTGCCTAGCGAAAGTGAAATCCAAGCATTCTCAGTGATATAGAATCATAGAATCCCAACAGTGCAGAAAGAGGCCATTTGGCCCATCGAGCCTGCCCAGGCCCTATCCACATAACCCCACATTTTTACCCTGTTAGTTCCCCTGACACTCTGGGGCAATTGAACATGGCCAATCAACCTAACCCGCACATCTTGGGACTATATTACAAACCATGTAGATTTTTTTTAAAACTCCAACTGGGTTAGATACTGAATTGTTAATAAATGTGCCGCCTCTGTTAATATGCTTGTCTCTTGATAACTAGATGGTGCACATTGATTGCCAGGAGATTTATTCTTGTTTTGCCCAGGGCTTCTGTGTGAAAATCATAGAATCATAGAATCCCTACAGGAGGAGGCCATTCGGCCCATCAAGTCTGTACCGACCACAATCCCACACAGGGCCTATTCCTGTAACCCCACACATTTACCCTGCTAATCCCTCTGACACTAAGGTCAATTTAGCATGGCCAATCCACCTAACCCGTACATCTTTGAACTGTGGGAGGAAACCGGAGCATCCGGAATAAACCCACGCAGACATAGGGAGAACGTGCAAACTCAACACAGACAGTGATCCAAGGCTGGAATTGAACCCGGGTCCCTGGCGCTGTGAGGCAGCAGTGCTAAGTGCTGTGCCACCGTGCCACAGGGAGTTTGAATCATGGAGCTGAATCTTATCAGCTGTGGATGGGGAAGCACTATGGAGGTGGGGGGGGGGGGGGGGGGGGGGGGGGGGAGGTAGGATAGATGCATGTCAGGCCATGTTTCGGAGACAATCCCACTTCCGAGCAATCTGGATAGAGACAGGGTCAGATCGAAACCAGCCAGCTCACCTCAGTGGCAGTTAAGTGCCTAAATGTGGCACAATGGTCCTGCTGCCAGGACCATCACAACGGGCGTCCTCTGTGAGGCCAAAGCGCAGCAGTTGGGTGCAGGGAGCCTCCCAGCCAGGGGGCCAGCAAGGCCACCTTTAATATTCCTCTATCCATCCCAGGTCCATGACTGCCAGAAGGCCAGAGCTGGATGCCAGCCTAAGGAAGGGTTGGTTCCCGCCTTCACGATGCTGGCCTGTGGCCTCTCTTTTCTTAACATTTTTTTGAAGGATTCAGAGGGTGTCTTCTTCTTGACGTGCCCTTGTGATCTCCCACCCACAGTGGAAGCACCCACCTCTCGCCTGGTGGAACCAGCAGGCACCTGGATCCTTGGGTGCTCCCACTGGCCCTCCTTCTTTCTCATTGTCCACCTCCTGGAGGATCGCAAAGGTGGGCGGGCCTCAGAAGTCATCGGGGTGGGGATGTGGAGATGGTTCCAGTCCACATTTAAAAACTAAGGAAGTGAATTTCCGTCCAAAGTGTTATGCAGTTCAGAAGGAGACCATCTGGCCTGTTATACTTCTTTAAAAGAACTATCCACTCCCTTGTTTCTCCCTCCAACACCACTACCCTCCCCCTCCTCCCCCTGCCACCCACCCCACTCCCACCCCTACCCAGTGCCTGCGGATTCTTCATTTTCAAATATGTAGCCAATTCCTTTTTGGAAGTTACCAAGAAATCTGTTTTCACTCATCTTCTGGGCAATACACTCCAAATCATAACAAACTGCTGCATTGAAAAACATTCTCCTCTTCTCGCCTGTGATTCTTTTGCCAGTGATCTTAAACTCTTATTCTCTGATTATCGTCACTCCCTGAACTCTAGCCTGCCTACTGTGTCAGAACCAAGCTATCTTTGCCTCTATTAAACCTCTTTGCTGTTCTAAGGAGAATGATCACAACTTTTCTAATCATCCCATAGAATGAGCTTTCCTGAATCTGATATCGTTTTGGCAAGATGGGATTGCCAAATGATATTCCTCTGCACCATCTCCAAAGGGGAGTGGGGGGGTGTGGGGTGTGTGGGGGGTATGTGTGGCGGGGTGTGTGTGTGTGTGAGTGAGTGCGTGTGTGCATGTGTGTGTGTCTGTGTGTGTATGTGTGCGTGTGTGTATGCATGTGTGTGTGGGTGTGTGTGCATGTGTACATGCATGCGTGTGTGTGTGTGCATGTGTGTGTGTAGGTGTGCGTGCATGCGTGTGTGTATGTGTGCGTGCGTGCGTGTGTGCATGTGTGTGTATGTGTGTACGCATGTGTGTGTGCATGGGCATGCGTGCATGTGTGTATGTATGTGCACGTGCATGCGTGTATGTGTGCATGCATGTGTGTAGGTGTGTGTGCATGCATGTGTGTGTGTGCGTGCATGTGTGTTTGTTTGTGTGTGTGTGTGCATGATGGGGAATCACTGATTGATCTCCCTGTGGGGGTCGTTGAGGAAGAGTTCCCCTGGTAACAGACAATGGCCTGCCTCTCTGGAACTCATCACCTGAGCCTTTTATGTGACAGGCCCAGGACTGGACCTGCTGAAGTGTAGTCCCAGCCAGGGGCTGGTGTGTGTACACCACAGTAGCGGTTTTACTTTGCATTCTGTAATAAACCACGTTCCTTTCCAGTCGGGCTTCCTGAGTCATTACTCAATGGCTCACCATTACTCCGTTCTTTTCTGTTGGGAATGATCCAGGGTCCCTTTCCAACCCCTCCCAGCAGTAAAACCAGGGGCTTGCCCTGATGGGAAATGAAGCGCACAGCCACCAGAGTGTGCCACCAGAGTGCCATGCCCCTGCCACCTGCACACGGCAACAAAGCAAAACTGGAGCAAAAGTGAAAAAAAAAGCAAAAGCAATCCCAGATCAATGTATGAGGGAGATTAACCATCATTCCTTGCAAACATCTTCATTTCTTTGAAACAAAGGGTTCTCATTTTAAAAGCATACACCAGAGATAGTGGAATGCCTGCCTGAAAGCCTGCTCAATAATGATGCTCAATAATGACTTTATTTAAAAATTCTGCCTAATTAGTTGAAGGAAGGTTTCCCTTAACGACGGCTCCTAATTTATATGGCAAGAAATATTATCTTGACTAGCAATTTGGAACATATTAGTCACTAAGGAGGTCAAAATGAAAGCAACCTTTATAGAATTCTAGCTTTGTGTTACTCGAGCTAATCAATACAATATTAATTTGACCGTCTGGGACAGCTTTTAATCCCGTCCCACCAATCGTTAATGAGATGGAGTTTTATCCATTGGGCAGCTCATTCTGATATTAAAAAGAACCTTTGTGTCATGTGTAACGACATTTTAAAATTACTTGCACTGTTGCTATTAATAGTATGTCCTTGCTACGTTTGCAGTTACGTATGTGTGTGCTGGGTCACTGTGACATCTTTCGGTCTGCGTAGCCAGTTCAAGGGAACTCAATTATTCGGGCAAAGCCATTCTGCATACATAATCGCAAAGTCATTAAAATACTACCCTACTGTCCAAATCAGCTGGGAATAAATTTATCCGTGTAAATTAAATGAAGACTCTTCCTGGGAAAGATGCCAAAAATGTGGTCAATACTAACAGCTGAAATTTAAAAAAAAGTTAAAATAGGAATCCTCGAATGCTAATTTGTGAAGACTTAGAGCCGTAAAACAAATCATTTCACTGTGAAACCGACAAGGTGCCTTCTATTTATGAGGTGAACAGAGAAATAAATTTGATAGAAGAGCTCGTCTTACTGGCTGCGTTAATAGAGCTGTATAATCTCACAGTCACAATGGACGCTTTGATAACATATTCCTCTGTTAGCATGTTGAGCAATTAATCATTATCCAAAGGTTCAAGTGCGTAAATAAAAATTTATTTTTAATTTATTCTTTCATGGGATGTGGGTGGCACTGGCAAGGCCAGCATTTGTTACCCGTCCCTAATTGCCCCTGTAACTGTGTAGCTAGTGAGGCCATTCCGGGAGGATGGTTAAGGGTCAGCCACGATGGAGTCACTTGTAAGGTCAGACCAGGCAAGGTGGACACATTTCCTTCCCTGAAGGGCATGAATGAACCAGATGGTTTTTTTATATATCAATTGATGATAGTTTTAGAGTCACTATTATTTCAGCAGCGTTATGTTCCAGGTTGGATTCACTGAATTTATATTCCATCAGCTGCCGCGGTGAGATTCGAACCCTAGACCGGGCCTCGACTCGTTCAGTGACATTACCACTTCACCATCGTCTCACCACTGATAACTGTACAATGAATAGAGCAGCATGGCAACAATACAATGAACAGGCCGCCGATTTTTTAAAAAATCAATCTTTTGCTAATTTAATAAAATAAAAATACATCTGCATTTATGGGGAGGAGGAGGTCAAGGAGGGCGACGGGGGTCAAATCGTGGAGGACCTCGGGCAATGGACAGGGCCTGCAAGGGGCTAAGGCGTCCTTATTGCCTCTCGTTTTGGGGACAAGTGGGACTAGGGCATCAAGATCTCTTCCACCATGGGGTCTTGCATCTTGTCACTTCTGTGGTGCCTCCGGGAGGTCATCGTGATGGTGGCTACATTGATGGGCAGGGCACTAAAGTGATACTCCGGACGCTGCAGGAGAAGGATGATGACTTTCATTGAGGACAGAGCGATGCTCCTCTTATCCTCAGTGAAGTATCTGACTCCTGCCTGGCAGAGAGCAGAGTGTGAGCTGCCACTGGATGGGCTGATTTAGGGGCCCCGAGAGGCTGAATGACACATCTCAGCTGCTTGGCCTCCTCTGAGATCAGGGGTCATGGCGTTTTCAGCATCTACTGATGAGGTGGACAGACCCTCACACATTTTCAGCCGATGACATCCTCATTACTAAAGACTGCTGGCAGACAAGAGAGGCCTGAACATTGCTGGGAGAGATGCGGGGGGGGGGGGGCACAAGCTTGCCCTGAGGGGCTGGGACCTTGAGGGGCCGGGCCTTGTCTTCAGTGTTTTGCTCCTTGGTTGGAGGTGTATCACTCAGAAGGACAGGGCTGGCAGATGGGCTGAATCAGATGGGCTGGACACCCCCAGGGTCTCTTGGGTGGAAGGCCCTGGACTGCGATTCTGCCAATCCTCTTCCCTTCGGGTGCTTGGGGGACCCTGGGCTCCTCCATAAGATAGAGAGGCAGCTGCAGTGAGATCCAGAAGCCCCACTGTCCTCTGGCACAGATACTCACGGATTACCACCAGTGTCTGCACCATGTAGTCGAAGCCCAGCGCCATGGAGCTCATGCCAGACATGGAGGTCATGACCTGAACCATAAGGCAGATGTCTCCTGCCAGGGTTTACCAGGCTGATTCCTGGGATGGCAGGTTTGTCATATGAGGAGAGACTAAGTTGGTGAGGATTACATTGACTGGAGTTTAGAACAGTGAAATTAGATATAGCTCTTGGGGCTAAAGGGATCAAGGGATATGGGGGAAGGGTATTGAATTTGATGATTAGCCATGATCGAAATGAATGGCGAAGCAGGCTCGAAGGCCGAATGGCCTACTCCTCCTTCTAGTTTCTATGTTTCTATAATAGTGCATTAATGGGGCTTAGAACACTGGTCAGGGAATGGGCAATTGGCCATGACTCCTGCTCCTGCTTGCTATCCAGCAAATGGAAGTGCATATGTACAATCATTTAAGACCATGTATGGACTAGGCCATGATCAAAAAAGCTACTGACTTGTGAATAACATTGTGTAAGGGTGTCACTTGGGTAATTGTAATCCAGCAGAGTCAATGCCTTCAGGAATGCAAAGTTAGAAGGAAAGAATAACCAATTAAAATTAATTGCCTCTAGGTGTCTGAATGTTGGAGTTTCTCAGTGGAGAAGTGTAGAAATTGTGGTCAACATCTTTATGTTACTTCTGACTAATTACATCTTAATACGTTGCTTCATACAAGCGATAGGTAATAAAACCAGGAAAACAGTTTGTCCTATTGAAAATCAACATTTCAGTAAGACATTGCAACTGAGTATTTTGTTGGGGTAAATTTTCATCTTTTCTACACGCAGTGCAGAACTACCCCTCCTGATTTGGTATCATCTATCGATTTCATTCATTCTAATTTGATTTTCTGGATGTAAATCATTAATATAAATTACAAAATGTCAGGGAAGGCCTGAACCCTAATCTGAGAGTCACCCCAGTCAGCACTACCGCATCTCAACACAATTCCTCACATTGTTTATTACCTTTTAGCTTACTTATTTCCCATTCTCAGTTGTACCCTGAATTTCCGCAAGTTAACTGGTAAAGTTTCATTATACTTTCTTTTGGAACTTTCAAAAACTTTCCTTAATCACATCCTCAAAAGAATTGGTCAGTCATAGTCTTCTTTACTTTGAGGAGTTGGTTAGCTCAATTGGTTGGACAGCTGGTTCGTGATGCAGAGCGATGCCAACAGCATGGGTTCGATTCCCGTGCCAGCTGAAGTTATTCATGAAGACCTCGCCTTCTCAACCTTGCCTGAGGTGTGATGCTATTCCAGCTAGATCACCACCTGTCCCCCTGCTTTGAGGGGAAGAGCAGCCTATGTCATCTGGGACTATGGTGACTTTACCTTTTACCCTTTGTTTTGCACTGAATGTGGACAATGACAAAAAGAATCTCCATAATTAACCAAAGCAAACTATGGCAAGCTTAGAAATAAATATGAAAAAGTATATCATTAGAATTATGCAAGATAATCGGAAGTAGTGTATAATGCATCCTATAAGTCATATGATCTGGTATAACAGGGTTTTATGTGAGGTATAATGGTGGCACTATTTGATGATATAGTGGGTATAACGCTTGTGTTTTCAATGTATAATGGGTTGCTTTGGGAAATGAAGTACTTTAGGATCTTGGGGTATCTAAAAAATGCAAAGTAAAGAAGACCATGACTGACCATCTTTTTTGAGGGCAAAAGAAGAAAGTTTATCAAAACTTCCAAAAGAATTTATATTGAGAGTTTCCCAGTTAACATGCGGAAATTCAGGGTACAACTTGGGAATGGAACATAAATTCGCTCAATGGCACTAAACAATTGGGTATCTTAATATTTTACATTAAAGATTTTAAAAAGTACCTGCTGCTTTTTTGCCCGAGTCCATTCTCACCTTTTGGTTGCTGGTGTTGCATCTTTTCTGACTCCAGAGGGAGATGGCAGAGAGCCACTTCCCTTCTTTGGTAGTACAGTTCCATTGTTAACTGTAGGCCTTAATGGCAGGGCTTGAACTATGGGTCTTGCTGTAAAGCAAACAAACAGCATGTTACTACCCACTGTCGAGTAAATGTTCTTGTTCTTGAAGTAAATAAGTCAGACTGTTGGAATGCAGTGACTGCAACTTCTTTTGTCTGTTTTCACTTAGGAGATAAATACTGAAAAGGGAAAGTTACTGTGCCACATTATTTGGAACTTCTGGTTTCTGTTCCAAAAAGATTACTGCCTTTGAATTAACCTGTGGGATAATCAATGCAAATGCGCAATTCACTTGTCTGAAGTTCTTCTCTCCGCTATTTTAGTGGAGACAATACCCTCAAAGCAGTCAATGCCTTTGCCAGCGTAGAAGAGAGTGGAATTTGAGGTAGAAGCTTTGAAACATTTGTAAATGTTCATACCTATAATCGCAGAGTGCAACTTCAGAGCTCACCCTCTTAAACATTGATGAGAAAAGATTCTGTTATTTAATGTTCCATATCCTTATTTTTAAGCAAAACCATTATATCAGTAATACTTCCAAAATATTCATACACATTGCTTGATATTGGCATGCATACTCTGAAAGCAAATGCAGCGATACTAACAGTATTTAGCCCACAAATTCAACATTACATTATTTCCCTGATCCACCATGAATAGAAAAGTGCTGGTGTTTGTGTAGTAAAGATCATTTCCAAATGGCATTATCTCAAAGTAAAAATGATTATTTCATTCTCAGATTTTAGGTGGGATTCAACACATTTGGGCTCTATCCATGATGGACCGAATTTACTAGATGGACATGTTGGAGATAAATAAGGATAAATTCCACAAAATTGTTGAAGATACTAGAAATGAGTTCCTTCCAAGTCAGCAGTGATACCACATGGGCTTACAAACAAAGAACAAAAGAACAAAGAAAATTACAGCACAGGAACAGGTCCTTCGGCCCTCCAAGCCTGCACCGACCATGCTGCCCGACTCAACTAAAACCCCCTACCCTTCCGGGGACCATATCCCTCTATTCCCATCCCACTTATGTACTTGTCACTACCGTATCCGCTTCCACGATTTCCCCCGGCAACGAGTTCCAGGCACCCACCACCCTCTATGTAAAATATCTGCCTCGTATATCTCTTTTAAAACTTGCCCCTCGCACCTTAAACCTGTGCCCCCTAGTAATTGACTCTTCCACCCTGGGAAAAAGCTTCTGACTATCCACTCTGTCCATACCTCTCATCAATTACATCAATGTCTGAAGAAGAGTCATACGGACTCACAATATTGGCCGGAGGTTTACCGCCTCACCCACTCCAGAATCAGGGTGGGTGAGGTTTGCAGAACGGAATTCTCCGTTGGCCTCGGTTGGGATCTTACCAGCCTCGCCCGAGCGAGGTCGTAAAATTCCATACATTAACTCTGTTTCTCTCCCCACAGACGCAGCCACACCTGCTGAGTTTTTCCAGCATTTTCTGTTTTTAGCTCAGATTTCCAGCATCTGCAGTATTTTGTTCTTATTGCATTAATGCTATTGGATAGTGTGTGAAACAGCAAGATCTTAACCAGCAGTTTAGGTAGAAACTAAAGTTCTAAACCACTCTTTCGGATATCCCGACATAAACATAATTCCAAATGAATCACTAGATTCCAAAAATCATGTACAATGATAACAGCAGCCAATAACAAGAGAAGTCAGAGCAATCAACCAGTCAAATCTTAGTGAAACTGGTTGATTTGAAGTTTGTTACAGCCAGCATACTTTTTCAATATTCACCTGCAACGGTGGAAAATAAAAAGGAATTTGATTATCCCTTTGTGCTTTTTTATTGCTTCATTTGTAGACCAGCTTTTTAAAAATTCCTTAATTGCCTAAGGCAGACTTGTTAATAATATTAGACATAATGTAATGGTATGGCGGCGTAGTGGTTAGCACTGCTGCCTCACAGCGTCAGGGGCTCAGGTTCGATTGTGGCCTTGGGTGAGTGTCCATGTGGAGTTTGCACGTTCTCCCAGTGTCTGTGTACGTTTCCTCTGGTTTCCTCCCACAATCCAAAGATGTGCAGGTTAGGTGGTTTGTGTTAGGGACCAGATCAGAAACCCCAAGGTATATTATGAAGTTAACTAGACCCCCAACTATTTTTAGATTTTGGCATTAGGGTATGGACAAGGTGTTTTACTCGAGGTGTGATTCTATTGACCCACTAGGAAGCTTTTATTAAAAGAAACTTTATTTAACAATACAGTTTAACTTTAACAAAAAAAATTAGCATAACTTTTACCAACTGAAATACTTAAACATGACAAGATACAATTCTTAACTGCTGATCTATCTCTATTAGTTCCAATTTAAGCAATATCTCTCATAGACATAATCTCCTCTTCAAAATCAATTAGCAAACAGCAGGCTTATGTGTTGGTACGCAGGCTGCTAGTCCTCAAGCCTCAGGAACACCTCTGGAAAGAGATAGCCATTTTCCAGCAAGTCCCAAACTACAATCTCCAGACAGACAGGGGGAAACAACCTGTTGCTCCTTGCAGACCCATGCAGAAACTGCTTGCTTATCTCTGTAAGCCTAGCTCCTCCTATTAGCACATGACTCGGCCTCTGCCAATCAACCTAATCAAACCCTGCTCTGAAACTCCAGGGGACAACCCAAAAAATAAACAAAAAAGCATTAGCTCAGATTAAAACAGATGCCCAAATACCTAGGATCAATTATTCTTCTGCATTCTCAACAGGTGGGCTGCTTGGAACAGACAGAGTGGCACCATTTAAACACAGTTGAATTTTAACATATCCTCCACATGAACCATGATATAAATACAATTCTTAATGGCACAGTAGTGTCACAATTGGCTGTGCTAAATTACCCCTTAGCATCAAAGGTAGATGGATTAATGGGGTAAAGGCACGGGCGTTACGGGGATAGGGCAGAGGGGAAGGTCTGGTTAGGATGCTCTTTCAGAGGGTTGTGCAGTCTCAATATCAATATATCTATGGTAGCACCGTGGCTAACACTGCTGCCTCACAGCGCCAGGGATCTGGGTTTGATTCCCGGCTTGGGTCACTGCCTGCACAAAGTCTGCACATTCTCCCCGTGTCTGCGTGGGTTTCCTCCGGGTGCGCCGGTTTCCTCCCACAGTCCGAAAGATGTGCTGGTTCGGTGCATTGGCCATGCTAAATTCCCCCTCAGTGTACCTGAACAGGCGCTGAAGTGTGGCGACTAGAGGATTTTCACAGTGACTTCATTGCAGTGTTAATGGAAGCCTACTTGCGACACTAATAAATAAACTTTAAACTTTATCTAATCGTATTTATGGTGTGCGTATAAGGTAGGCCATTCATTTCTTAATTTTGAAGTTACTAGTAGAATTAAAAGATGACATGGTAAAAGGTTCTGTTGGCAATGTTGTATTCTGAAAACCAGACACAACATCAAATCCTTCTCTGATACATTAACAGAGACATTCACTTGTTTAAGTAACTAACAGCACAGAGAGGCATTTTATTTGCACACAGTAAGCGTTCACACCATTTACACTGTCAACGGCAATTTCTACCCAATATGTTTGTTTTTTCATGATCTCACTGTTAAGGACGAAGCCTGCACTTCCCATTGCCAGCCATCCATTATAGTGGTGCCAGTCAGGCAGGAGAACACAGGGGAGGAATTCAACACCACTGATTCAGTTTCCAGGGGGCCAGGGATGTAGGAAACACTCACTTCAAAAATGACAGGCATTTTGTTGAAGTATTTACTTGGGAGTTGACCATCTTACATGTCATTATCTACCAGTCCAGTATGTAAGACACCAGCCATAGATCATTCCTGAATGAAATGGATATCTGGATTGCCAGGCAGTGGTAAGTAAATAAAGGTCATGAAAAGGACACCCATAATATTAAGCGTATTTCACCCATGTATTAATCACTTTTTCTGATTTTTTCCCCCCCTCTCCGCTGGCATTTAGGCTCCCAAGATTTTGTGCCACTCTTTGTAAAGGAGTTTTTTCCCTAGCAGCATTGGAGATCCCAGGGCACGGATTTTTGAGAGGATTAATGAAGGCATGTCAAGCAGCTCAGGCTGAACGAGAGGTGAACCCCATCGACAGACAGAGGTAAACATGCCCCACTCTGGCAGATAAGTTGGTGCATTCCATTGCTTTGCTTCACTGAAAGGTGGGAGGTGATCAGGCAGGGGACGAGGCTAGCCCATTGCACTGCGGGTGTGCTGACGACACCTGCGATGGTGGTTTGCCCAGGCTAGGGTAGTCAATGATCAGAGGTTAAACCAAGGTGCGCCTTATGGAATTTTTCAAAGCCATCTCGGCCTTTTAGCTAAGATGAAGCATCAGTTCAAGCCTGGGAGGGGGTGCAATGCCTCATCCTGTTAACTTGGATCCTGTTTGTCCCTCTCGTGGGGGCCACGGATTGAATTCAATTTGAATTTGGTTTTTGGATAGAGTAATTTTTTTTTAAAAGGTGGGAGAGCACAGCAAATGGCATTGGAATGTCTGTGGATATCAGTCTAACTTTAATTTAGGATGTTGCTGCAAAGTAACCTCATCACAATGCATTGTGTTTTCAGTATGAAAAAAAAATTTGTATCAACAGAAAATCTTCCTCAATTGGTTGGACCTGCCAAGATGTCACCAACGTTATTTGCAGACTCTGCCACACTTATTGGGAAATGACCTTGAGAAACTGTCCTTATGGGGCTCGGGTCATTAGAGAATCAGTTGTAGACCATGCTATTTGCTGGAAGGATTCATGCTTCTAGCATACAGAATGGCGGTCGGCACATCCAGTAAGAGTTGTAGCCATCTGTGGTCTGTGATATGGTTGAGTTTTTTTAAGGCGTTTTTAGGAGATTGTCCAGTGGAATGTCAGAGAAAATCTTCTTTCTAAATAGCAGTTCTTACAGCATTACCTCCCCTATCGCAGCCACAGGCAGAGAAAGTAAGTGCTGGAGTTGTTCCATCAAAAAGGATTTACTAGAATGATAAAAGCAAATTACTGCAGATGCTGGAAATCTGAACGAGAACTGAAAATGCTGGAAAATCTCAACAGGTCTGACAGCATCTGTGGAGAGAGAATAGAGCCAACGTTTCAAGTCTGGATGACCCTTCGTCAGAATGATAGCAGGACTGAGAGGTTTTGCCTATCGAGCAGGTTGGGACTCTTTTCTCTGAGAAAGAGATGACCGGGTGGTAATGTTGTAGAAGATCTTAAAGATTATGGAAGATTTTGATAAGGTAGAAAAAACAAAGATGTTTCGACTAGCTGGTGGGACCAGGACTCAATTTCATAAACATAAAATAATTACTAATAAATCTAACAGGGAATTCAGGAACATCCTTTACCCATAGAGTGGTGTGAATGTGGAACTCACTATCACAAGGAGTGGGGGAAGTGAATAGCATGGATGTATTTTAGGGGAAGCTGATTAAACACATGAGCGAGAAAGGGATGGGAAAGGGATATTTTAATGGAGTTGGAAGTAGAAGATGGGAGGAGATTTTTGTGGAGTGTAAACACTGTGTTGAATGGCCTGTTTCTGTGCTGTAAAGACTGCATTCTATATATCACTTGGTTGCAAGTTCATGCTTACTCCTTGGGTTGCCTCTTGATTTCAGTCTGTAACATCTTAGCCCCTCCCCCATCAGCTAAGAAAAACATGTGATTATGTTGCAAAGTATTCCGATCTTTTCTAAAGGTTTTCCGAGTTTCTGACCTCCGTTCCGATATTAAGTTTATTTATTATTAGTCACAAGTAGGCTTACATTCACACTGCAATGAAGTTACTGTGAAAATCCCCTAGTTGCCACATTCCGTTGCCTGTTCGGATACACTGATGAAGAATTTAGCATGGCCAATAAACAGCATGTCTTTCAGACTGAGCGGAAACCGGAGCACTCGGAGGAAACCCACGCAGACACGGAAAAAAACTTGCAGATACCACAGACAGTGACCCAAACCAGGAATCGAACCCAGGTCTCTGGCACTGTGAGGCAGCGATGCTAACCACTGTGCCACCGTGCCGCCCACAATTTTTATATTTCCCTTTCATTTGCTTTTAAATTAAATTACACGCAAGTTTCCTCTCCAGCCCCTGTGAATCTGATGCTTGTCCAAATCTGAGGCATATTTTGGAAAATTTGATGCAAACAGCATACTTCTTGTTCACCTAACAACAACTCAAAACGATGCCAATATCAGGTTTAAGCAATTCAATCTGAAACATCGCCCCCTGAAAGAATTCAAATCATTACTTTATTCAGTGGCTTCTTCTATTATTTCCTTTGTGCTTTTCGGTCCTTCACATCACAGCCAGGAACATGCTTGCGGACCAACATCTGAAGTCCTTCAATGTCCTCTGGCTCATTGTCTTATCAAGCACATTAATTAAAATAGTGACACAGTGACTTGTGAAGGGTTTGCCATTTACCAGAGGATGTCATTTCTCCACAGCACAGGATCAGTGTGTGTCTTTTGAAGATCTTCTTTCTGCCCGTGTGTTAATTGCTATTTCAGGGCAAAGAAATCAGCAGTGTTGATCAGCGATGGCTGCTTGCCAGGAACCCTGCCTGGTGAACATGCTGTTGCAATGCAGTAAAATAGGGTAATCAGAGACATTCAGAACAAATCCGTTGGCAAGTGGACCCTATCAATCAGACTCCTTCATTTGTTAGGAACCATAAATATTGTGATTCCATCACTAATCATTTTCCAAACAAAAATATTTCATTTTGAAGAAGTACCTTGCGAACGAAACATTATTCCTGCCAACCCTCCTGGGACCTGTGTTGAAGTGAACAGACTTAAGCAGTTCTGTCTCGCTGATCCTGTTGGCGCTGGTTCCAATATTAATTGCGACTGGCCATTGGACTTGGTCTGAGGGCAGCGGGGAGGGAGAAGGCTAGTTTTCCTTACAGCTGCACCACAGCAGCTATTAAATTAAAGTCAGCAAAAGTGTGAAAGAAAAGACACCTTGGAAGGTGTGGGGGCGTTGAGATGTGGCTGTGTTAATGAAACTACTGCCTTTGATATGTTGATGAGCGTAGCAACACTGCAAACAGATCTTTACCTGAGGCAAATTGGTAAAAGTGGAGGGCAGAATATGAATGGATTTGAATAAGTTGTGAAGGGTTCAAAGGAAGAGATACAAGGTGTGAAGAAAGGTTCATAATGTGAGCGTACTTTGCTTTTACACTCTAAAAGCTAACATCAAGAAATGAAGGTCCGCTTTCCAAAATAATCAAATAAGGAAAGATCGAAAGGGAAAAAAAGATGATTAAACCGATGCAGGAAGCTGTTTTTAGACCTCAGCCAACAGCAGGATTGATGTAACTCCCTGCAAGAAGTGCCTGTGATGAAAACTTGTCTTGAAAAACAAGCTGCTTGTTTTACCTTAAAAGCAACCCCAAACAGATGCAACTGCCTGGTACGGTAACTGTTCCTGGACAAAGATGGATCGTGTCCGGAGGGAAGCGATGCACAAATCTCCAGAGAACGGAGGGAAAAACGTTCCCAACGCCGCCCTCATCCTGATGGCCACCTTTGTGTGCGGCTGCATCAAGCTGTGTGTAGATCCTCGGTACACTAACAGCAAGTGCCACTAACTTTTGAGGTTCTACCTGTCCCAAGTGTTGCGGAGGATGGGTCTAGCCACACTGCCGCGGAACGCTCCAAGTAGTTGGACCGTACCACAGCACCTGTCCTTCGTGGAGAAATTTTTCCGCAAATCCACCTTTGACCACATGGCGATCAAGCAGTGGTCAGCACGTAACGTCCTAGAGGCCCTGAGAGAAAAGGAGATGGTGGATCCAGTCGGATGGTTCCCTGAGCAGACTGTCAGTGTCAACTGGCAGAATGCTTCATCACCAGAACTCACAAACAAGCACCAAGACCTGGCTTGGCTGGTGGTGAGAAGGGCACTCCCCGTCAGATCCTTTATGCACGCTCGAGGTCTCAACATCATCGCACGCTGCCCTCGAAGCGGCGGCAGGGCTGATGAGACGGTCGCACACCTCCTTGTGGAATGTGTCTTTGCAAAGAAGGTCTGGAGTGAGATGCAGTGGTATTTGTCGAGATTCGTCCCGAGCAGCTCGGTGACGCAGGACTCTGTGCTCTACAGGCTGTTTCCGGGGACGCACACCGAGACAAATATCAACTGCTGCTGGAGGGTCATCAACTCGGTGGTCCGCCCGAAACTTGCTGATCTTCCAGTTGAAAGATTTGTCCTCGACCGAGTGTTGCAGACTGGCACATTCCAAGGTCCAGGACTACGTGCTGAGGGACACGCTCAAGCTTGGGGCAGCCGCAGCAAAGGCACAATGGGGAAAGGCCACCGTGTAAAGCCTTTCAACTGAGGCAGATTGAGGGCCGGGTAACTGCAGAACACCCTCGGACTGCGTAACTGTGTGCCAATCTGAAAAATAACAGCACACAGTAAAATCTGATGTATGTATATAGTTTCAAGTAATGAATGTAATGTCGTGTAAATAAGCATAGTATTGTACTGTAAAAATGATTCTTTTTTTGCACTGTTTGTAATTTTTGGATCTGTCATTTTGCAATGGTTTATTTGAAAGGTTTTTTTCATGAATAAAGTATATTTTTTGAAATAAAAAAAACTTACTGGATTTTGTCGCTTCTCGGCCTTTTGGCTAAGATCAAGTGTAGTATCGACATGCTGTGCTTGGTTGAAGTCATTAGGTTACATTTTAGCTTCATTTGAAGCAATTTTTAAAAGCAGCATCTCGGCCTTTTGGCTAAGATGCAAATGAGATCAAGCCTTGAAGAAGGTGCAATGCCTACTCCAATCAGCTTGGGTCATGTAGATCAAGCCCAAGACAGGAGGTGAGAGCCCTGTCTCGTCAGCTTGGATCGGGAATGTCTCACTTGTTGAGACTCTGAATTGGACTTGATTTGATCGAATTGGATTAAAAAAATTTTTAAAAACTGTTACTGGATTTTGTGTTACAGATTTTAAAATCTATTAGGTGTTATGGAACAATTTGAGGAGAGCTAGCTCTAAAGGTAGGTAAGTTAAGATTGTTTGGAAGTGATTACATTAGTAATACTCTGTGTAGCCATTGTCTTAGTTTGCTGTACTTCTAGGGTCAGATTTTGCCATCATGTTGCGCCCGTTTTTGGGCGTGAAAACTTGGTAAAGTCGGGCATGAGGTGAGTAGCGCGATCCGCCTCCGCACCGGTTCGCCCTTTACCAAGACCCAAAAATGGCCACGATCGGGACCACACCTGAAACAGGCACGATGGCCATTTAAATGCCATCTTAATGGGCTGCACGCCCAACGTTACCGGCACTTCCCCATTTATCACCGCGTTCGCCCATCCAGAATCGGCACGAAAAAGATATGCTCCATAAAAGTCTGACTCGGACTCTCCAGTTAGTGAGGAGATAGTCTGACGGCTCCCTGCCTGAGATCAGTGGGGGATGGGGGTCCACTGCCACTCTGCCTGAGATTAGTGGGGGCAATGGGGGTGGGTCCACTGCCATT
This sequence comes from Mustelus asterias, assembly GCF_964213995.1. Taxonomy (NCBI): domain Eukaryota; kingdom Metazoa; phylum Chordata; class Chondrichthyes; order Carcharhiniformes; family Triakidae; genus Mustelus; species Mustelus asterias. Next base: position 59,329,519 of record NC_135818.1, on the reverse strand, counting down.
CTGCCTGAGATCAGTGAGGGATGGGGGTCCGCTGCCACTTTGCCTGAGATCAGTGGGGGCGAAGGGGGGGTCCACTGCCACTCTGTCTGAGATCAGTGGAGGGGAAGGGGAGGTCCGCTGCCACTCTGCCTGAGATCAGTGGAGGGGATGGGGAGGTCCGCTGCCACTCTGCCTGAGATCAGTGGAAGGGAAGGAGAGGTCCGCTGCCACTCTGCCTGAGATCAGTGGAGGGGAAGGGGAGGTCTGCTGCCACACTGCCTGCGATCAGTGGAGGGGAAGGGGGTTCCACTACCACTCTGCCTGAGATCAGTGGAGGGGATGGGAAGGTCCGCTGCCACTCTGCCTGAGATCAGTGGAGGGGAAGGGGGGGGGGGGTCCGCTGCCACACTGCCTGTGATCAGTGGAGGGGAAGGGGGGGTCTGCTGCCACTCCGCCTGAGATCAGTGGAGGGGAAGGGGGGGGTCCGCTGCCACTCTGCCTGCGATCAGTGGAGGGGAAGGGGGGGTCTGCTGCCACTCCGCCTGAGATCAGTGGAGGGGAAGGGGGGGGTCCGCTGCCACACTGCCTGCGATCAGTGGAGGGGAAGGGGGGGTCTGCTGCCACTCAGCCTGGGATCAGTGGAGGGGAAGGGGGGGGTCCGCTGCCACACTGTCTGTGATCGGTGGGGGGAAGGGGGGAGGGGCCCACGAACGGTCGGGGTGGCGGGATAAGGGGGTCAGTAATATTGGGGGGGTGGAGGGAGGCTTTATCCGGCCCGGGAGCGATATTCTATCATTTTGTTTTTGCGCATGTGCAGTTGGATGTGCCGATCGGTGCTGCAGGATTTTGGACGCGATAAGCCCCGCCCGCAGGCTTGTGCAGCACGATTCGGACTCACTGATACTTTTGCAGGCAGTGTGTATGGGGGCGCCTGAGAATGGGTCTAAAAGTCGGATCTGAAACGCTCCCAGTTTCAAGTCCGCCCAGCACTTAGAATCAAAATGGTAAAATAGGGTCCTGGTTTACATTATTGTTGGTTATTTTATTTCTTAATAAACACGATCATCCTCAACACCAGTGCCCCACGAGGCTGTGTCCTCAGCCCCCTACTATACTCCTTATACACCTATGACTGTGTGGCCAAATTCCCCTCCAACTCGACTTTCAAATTTGCTGATGAAACCATCGTAGTGGGTCTGATGTCAAACAATGATGAGACGGAGTACAGGAAAGAGAGAGAGAATCTGCTGAACTGGTGCGGCAACAATTATCTCTCCCCCAATATCTGCAAAACGAAGGAGATAGTCACCGACTTCAGGAAGCATAGTGGAGGACTTGCCCCACCCACACCAATGGGAATGACGTGGAAATGGTCACGAACTTCAGGTTTCTAGGTGTCCAGATCACCAACAATCTGTCCTGCTCCATCCATGCCGACGCTATAGTTAAGAAAGCCCATCAATGCTGCTACTTTCTCAGGAGGCTAAAGAAATTTGGCATGTCCGCTACAACTCTCACCAACTTTTACAGGAGCACCTCAGAAAGCATTCTTTCTGGTTGTATCACAGCTTGGTATGGCTTCTGCTCAGTCTAAGATCGCAAGAAACTACAAAGGGTCATAAACGAAGCCAATCCATCAGACAAACCAGCTTCCCATCCATTGACTCCACACTTCCCGCTGCCTTGGCAAGGCAAGCAGCATAATCAAGGACCCCACGCATCCCGGACATTCTCTCTTCCACCTTCTTCCGTCAGGAAAAAGATGCAGAAGTCTGAGGTCATGTTAAACTGCCTCAAGAACAGCTTCTTCCCTGCTGCCATCAGACTTTTGAATGGACCTACCTTGTATTAAGTTGATCTTTCTCTACACCCTAGCTGTGACTGTAACACCACATTTTGCTCCCTCTTGTTTCCTTCTCTATGAACGGTATGCCTTGTCTGTATAGTGCGCAAGAAACAATACTTTTCACTGTATGCTAATACATGTGACAATAATAAATCAAATCAAATTTTAAAAAAGCCAAAAGGATGGGATGCTATTGTCTGGATTTCACATCTAATACCAAATTGCAAAATACAGTTGGGGCCAGTTGTTTAATTTTCCCTTTGGGATTTGGAGCACATCGGCATTTACCATCAGCTGTGTCCTTAAGTAAATGTTTCAGTGAAGTTTATAAGTTTTTTTAAAGTTTATTTATTAGTGTCACAAGTAGGCTTACGTTAACACTGCAATGAAGTTACTGTGAAAATCCCCTAATCGCCACACTCCTGCGCCTGTTCGGATACACTGAGGGAGAATTTAGCAGGGCCAATGCACCTAACCAGCACGTCTTTCGGACTGTGGGAGGAAACTGGAGCACCCAAAGGAAACCCATGCAGGCACAGGGAGAACATGCAGACTCTGCACAGACAGTCACCTGAGGCCAGAATTGAACCTGGGTCCCTGGCGCTGTGAAGCAGCATTGCCTTGGGATGTTTTACTATATTAAAGGTACTATACAAATGCAGTTGGTTGTTGTCCTGGCTGGAGACACTGCAGGAAGTTTGCCAGTGGCCGCAGAGCTGGTGGCTATATGGTTTCAGCAGAATGGAAGCAGGAACAGAATGGTAAGCTTTATCTGCCCATTTTAGTGGCGCTACCCTGTGGCCCAGCAAAGATTTTGCCCATAATTCACGTCTTCCATGGCTGTTGCCCTTTGCTTTATTTGGTTGCAAACCAACTATTAACATCTTACAACATGATTTCCTCACAAGTCTTCTGTAGCCTGGAAAATCATTCTCTCTTCCTACTGCACAGACCGTCTAGAATAAGTAACCAGGACAATGGATACATGCACACATTCCCCAATATTATTCACACAATACTGCCTTGCATAATTTGGTATTTGTCCTGTTCTTCCATGGCGCCACAGTGTACACTGTAGTATCCAGTTCCACCTCCTTTCTTGAAGACTTAACTGTCTTTGTGTGGTCACCTGCTTCTCCGACATCCAATCTTGGGAGTTCCTCCAGTTAGACATTGGATAGGCTGAAACCATCATTCTTGGACTGAGCACAAACCACTGATTACATCCCTGTTCCGTGAATATCGCCGATTGAAAATTCTTACTGTGCTTAACTCCCTTCATAACCTCAGCCACCTTGAGCTCTGTAAGTTCCTTCGAATGTAAAATTCCCCTCCTCCACCTGACCATTGCGTTGAGTCCGGACAATTGTATATCCCACTCTTCAGACAGCCTTTGTCAACTCTGTCTATTTGTTCTGGAATTCTTCCTCTGGTTCTCCACCTCCTTCTCCTCCTCAAATCTCATTCTTTCGACCAAGATTTTAGTCGCTTCTTTCAACTTCTTTGGCTAGACATTTCTGAATGACATTTCAATCTGGGCTGCTAGTCCACATTAAGTGCAGTATAAAAATGCAAGTTATTGTCAATAGCTTAGTATGTTGTGTAAATTGTGCATTTTTCACAGTGAAAAAATCTCCATCAAGAATCATTCAAATGTACAGTTACGAATAATGGTCAGAATTCTCCGGCTGTTCACGCCGGCGGGATTCTCCGGTCCCGCTGGCAGCACACCCCCACCCGTGGGTTTCTCGCCGGCGTGGGGTGACGTCAATGGGAATTCCCATTGACAGTGGCGGGACCAGAGAATCCGCCGCTAGCAAACAACGCGCCTTCTCCCCCCGGTGGGAAATATGCGGCTGGGAGGACAGAGAATCTCACCCAATGTGGGAGATATTCAGATAAATACCAAACAAAGAAATATTGTACACTTCAAAACTAATTGATTGTCTGTAACGTACTTTGAATGTCCTGTGGCTCTGAAAGGTATTGTGTTGCATTTTACCAGTTCTGTCCTTTATGAAGAAAGCCTGTTTTTGACGTAGAGATATTATTGGAAGTCAGTTCATTATCATCATGATTTGTGCAACTGAAATTGATGGATTCAATTCCCAAACACTCATCACGTGGTGAGTTCCTGATTCGTTCAAGTTGACTGAGAAGTTACCACATTGCTGCTTGGCATAGCCCCAAGGTTTGGAAGGAACAGTCGAAGATGATACTTTTCCGGCACCTTCCAGCAGACGGTCTTCGAGCTTAGAGGAAGCTGTCCACCTACGCTCCTGATCCTGATATAAACCACTGGATCAGGTGGGAATATTGTACAAGGAGAGCGAGAAAGGAAAATTAACTCGTTGGCTTTAAATAAAAATGATTATTGTATAGTCATGCAGGTTTCATTAACTTAATGACAACATTTTGTGAAGCAAATGTCCTTTCATTCAATCCATCATCATTCATTAGCAATGCACTTGACAACAGCTCGAGAATTTTAATTTAGAGTGTCACAGTAACACAGTTGTCAGCATCTTCCACATGCTTGCAAATTGCATCTTATTCTGTGGGGAGCTTCTATCATCTGGAGTTGAAGGGAGCTCAGATGCTTACCTGGTCTGTTAGCACTGCCCTGTTTATCTGCCTCTGTTCGTTTAGATGCTGCCTGATCTAAAGATCCATAAAGAGAAGCATTTGGCAAAGAAAAACAGACAAAAAGAGGAAAATAAAATGTAAATATGACTGAAATAATAAAGATCCCAGAAAGAAAAGTTTAACAAAATTACATAAATAAAACAAAAGATCAATGGGCTGAGCAACTGGAAGTAGAGTAGCTTTGAAAGGAAGGTTAAAAAGTTGCACAGAAGTAACATCCCAACACTGCAGGGTTTATAAGTGTCAGCACTGTAACCTGAAACTCTCTAAGTAAAGGACAGTGGCTCCAACTTTTTTTTATATTCATACGTGGGAGATGGGCATTGCTGGTTGGCAGCATTCATTACCCATCCCTAGTTGCCCGAGGGCAGTTGAGAGTCAACACATTGCTATGGCTCTGGAGGCACATGTAGGCCAGACCGGGTAAGGACAGCAGATTTCCTTCCCTCAGGGAAAGACAACTGATTTCCAATTTAGTGGGAAATAGGCAGACATACGAACAATATAACTACAATTGTGCATTTTAATTGTAGGCTTTGAACAGTGAGGGACTGATCAACAGTGGTCAGCACTGCCACCTCACAGCGCCAGGGTTCAATTCCGGCCTCGAGTGACTGTCTGTGTGGAGTTTGCACATTCTCCCCGTGTCTGCGTGGGTTTCCTTCCACAATCCAGAGATGTGCAGTTTAGGTGGATTGGCCATGTTCAATTGCCCCTCAGTGACAGAGAGATTCGCTGGGTAAATACGTGGGGTTACGGGGATAGGACCTGGGTGGGATTGTTGTTAGTGCGGGCTCAATGGGCCAAATGGCCTCCTTCTGCACTGTAGAGATTCTATGATTCTATGAACAATGGAGTAGTAACATTAAAACCGAAACTGATTCTGACATTCTTTCAAACAATTACTAAAATAACAGTTGTTGGAAAATTGTTGATACAAAAATCGCATCAGGCAGGAGAAAATGGAACTCCCCTAATATCCTCAGGAGTTGCTGCCTCTGCTCACTGCCAGCTTTACAACTGCACACACTGTGAAGATATATCATAGCAGAGAGGGCTGAACAATATATCATTAATGACCTGCTGGCTATTAATAACAATCTTTGAAGTCAGCTGTCACATTTCACCTTTGAAAATATCATTAGACCAAACAGAATTTCAGAGCTAGGTTCTGAGAGCTGTAAACAAAGGGTAGCAACAAAAAAAGGAACTGAACAGCTAGACTAAATGCAAGCCACCCTTTCATCTATTTATCATGAACTAGATCTTAGAACACTGTAGTATGTTTCCTAAACTATTAGAAATGTACTATAATCACTTAAATACTAATGTTGGACAGTTTTTATAGAAAAAATATTATTTTGTTGATCCCCATGCTGAATGGCATGGAATGTTTATGACTGTGTTATATAAATGCAAGTTTAAGTCAAAGGGCGGCACGGTGGCACAGTGGTTAGCACTGCTGCCTCACAGCGCCAGGGACCCAGGTTCGATTCCCAGCTTGGGTTGCTGTCTGTGTGGAGTTTGCATGTTCTCCCCATGTCTATGTGGGTTTCCTCTGGGTGCTCCGGTTTCCTCCCACAGTCCAAAGATGTGCGGGTTAGGTGGATTAGCCGTGCTAAATTCCCCCTTAGTGTCAGGGGGACTAGCAGGGTAAATACATAGAGCTACGGGGATACGGCTAGGTGGATTGTGGTCGGTGCAGACTTGATGGGCCGAATGGCCTCCTTCTGCACTGGAGGGATTCTATGACAAGTTTAGAAGTTTATTTATTATTGTCACACGTATGCTTACATTAACACAACAGCAATGACGTTACTGTGAAAATCCCCTAGTTGCCACACTCTGGCACCTGTTCAGGTACAATGAGGGAGAATTTAGCATGGCCTATGCACCTGACCAGCATTTTCAGACTGTGGGAGGAAACCAGAGCACCCGGAGAATGGGGAGAATGTGCAGACTCCGCACAGACAGTTGCCCAAGCCGGGAATCGAACCCGGGTTCCTGGCTCTGTAAGGCAGCAGTGCTAACCACTATGCCACTGTGCTGCCCTTGTTATTGTTGTTAAAGAATAATTAGCCCTGGATTAATAAATTGAAAAGTCCTTCATGTCCTTGTGGGAATTCAAAGCAGTTTCAATTGGATAAATTTAAACCAATTCTGATTTGGATCCCATGATGTTCAAAATATTGAAGGTACAATATTAACCTTGATGCCTGAATTAAAGTGTGCTGGCAAAGGTTGGGGCAACTTTATTTTATTCTTAATTGATGTGGACAGGATTTCTGAGAATGGGCCCAAGCGAATGTCCTACTTAAAGTCTTGTACAGCAGTGAAAATTTCTGTAATGCCTCTGTGGAATTTTAAAGTGAAGGTAATTCTTTTTCTCACAAAACTTTATTGTTGGCCACCTGCGTTACTAGCATCGTCACAATTCTGTGACCGAAACGCAACATATACCCTCAAACATTCTCAACTCCCAGCACACATGAGCCACAGCAATGTGGTTGATTCTCAACTGCCCTCGAAAATGGCCTAGTAAGCCACTCAGTTCAAGGGCAACTAGGGTTGGGCAATAAATGCTGGCCAGCCAGCAATGCCCATGTCTCCTGAATGAATAAAAGAAACACTTACTATTCCAGTGGTAGCACCAAGTTAGCCAAAGAGCCTGCTTTAGAGCTTCCTTCAAAATGTGGCAAGTATGGCAAATATATTAGAGGGAATTTTCCCATCGGCGATGGCGGACCATGGAAAGGTCCATTGACCTAGGGTGGGATTTTCCGGATTCGGGGCGAGTGCGGCCAGAAAATCCCCCCCTACGACTTAATTGGTATATCCCTTTGCAATGAGGAGCGTTCCAATGTGGGGTAACAATTAAAATTAATCCTTTATAAATAGATTTAGAATTATGTTACTAATTGCACATAAAAGAAATCTTGCCCAATTTAGTAACTTTTTTTAAAAGTTGAGTTTCAAAACATATTTTTAGCCACCGTGGTAAACACAAACTGGGCAGTAAATAGTCATTGAAAAGACCAGCATATAACCTAATCATGGAGAATTAATTTCCTTGCTTTTAACTACTTTCAATGGTGATACATGCGAAATAGTCACTTTCCCTGGTAAGCTAGTACCTGCAGTAAGAGTTTTAACAACACCAGGTTAAAGTCCAACAGGTTTATTTGGTAGCAAATGCCATTAGCTCTCGGAGCGCTGCTCCTTCGTCAGATGGAGTGGAAATGTGCTCTCAAACAGGGCACACAGAGACACAAAATCAAGTTACAGAATACTGATTAGAATGCGAATCTTTACAGCTAATCAGGTCTTAAAGGTACAGACAATGTGAGTGGAGGGAGCATTAGGCACAGGTTAAAGAGATGTGTATTGTCTCCAGACAGGACAGCCAGTGAGATTCTGCAAGTCCAGGAGGCAAGCTGTGGGGGTTACCGATAGTGTGACATGAACCCAAGATCCCGGTTTAGGCCGTATCTAAGCTAGTACCTGTACATACGTGAGTCTCTGGTGATTGTATACGGACATGTATTGGAGGACCTGGTACTTTAGAACCTGTACGAATGAGTCTCTGACTGTTGTGCAACTGTGTGTAATTGAGTCTCTAATTGTTGAATGTATTCACTGCCTGGTGGGAAAGAACTTTGAATCATGTGCTGTATGCTTTAGAATCCTTAATTGTCAACTACTTGACTGTGGTTGAGTATCTATATATATTTGCATCTAGTTGAGTACCAAATGGTCAAGAATCTATATATTAGGGCAGCACAGTGGTTAGCACTGCTGCCTCTGCTCCAGGGACCCGGGTTCAATTCCCAGTTTGCTTCACTGTCTGTGTGGAGTTTGCTTCACTGTCTGTGTGGAGTTTGCCTCACTGTCTGTGTGGAGTTCTCCCCGTGTCTGCGTGGGTTTCCTCCCAGTGCTCCTGTTTCCTCCCACAGTCCGGAAGACGTACTGGTTAGGTGCATTGACCATGCTAAATTCTCCCTCAGTGTACCCGAACAGGTGCCGGAGCGTGGCGACAAGGGGATTTGCACAATAACTTCATTGCAGTGTTAAGATAAGCCTACTTGTGACACTAATAAATAAACTTAAAAATCTAAATCCATGTGTAACTGGTTCCCTGGTAGTTAGGCCTTCAACGTTTATTCATCAACTTCATCAGATTTGCAAGAGTTGAATTTTCTACTCATCAATTCCAAACTTGAAGCTTGATGATGAATTGAGATAAATTGAGACTGAGAGAAATTGCTGCTTTCAGTAATTCTGTGCAGTTTGCAAATGGGAAAACACTGATGTGAAACATTGTGAATAAAATTGGCCAGCACTGAAAGAACAAATGGTCTCCTAGAATCATAGAATCTCTACTGCGCAGAAGAGACCATTCAGCCCATCGAGTCTGCACCGACTCTCTGACAGAGCATCTTACCTAGGCCTTCTCCCCTGCCCTATCCCTGTAACACCCACACATTTCCCATGGTTAATCTATCTCAGTTAGACATCTTTGGACACTAAGGGGCAATTTAGCATAGCCAATCCATCTAACCCACACATCTTTGGACTGTGGGAGGAAACCAGAGCCCCTGGGGGAAACCCACGCAGACACAGGGAGAACGTGCAAGCTCCACACAGTCATCCAAGGATGGAATTGAACCTGGGTCCCTGGCGCTGTGAGGCAGCAGTGCTGACCGCTGTGCCAATTGGTCTCCTTCTGTGTTCAGCTAAAAAGTGAACTCCAGTCATCAGAGTGACAAATATTACATTGCCAAATACTCGACTAACTCTGCTAATAACTCAAACAACCTTTCTGCTGTTATAAAGATTTACTGATAATTGATTTTTATTTAAAACTGTATGTTCCTTCAGGGGGTTTGATGTCATAGGGAATGGAAGGTAGAATGGTACCTGACAGGTTGACCTTTCCTGGCTATGGGCTCAGATCTGGTTCTTGTCCTAAGCAGGTCTCAGTAGAAAGATATCGTCCTGCTCAAAGTTTGGCAACCACAAATATCTGGGATATATGAATTGCAGAGAAAGAGCCGCTATCAGCAGGAGAATGAGACATCAGTGGTCAACAACACTCCTTCAAGATAAAACTGTCCAAAGAAAGTTGGAATCCAATTCTCTACAAAATGGGTTGCAATTCTCCAACCTCGCCCTCAGCTGGGATTCTCCAGTCCCGCTGCAGTGAACGGAGATTTGGCTGAGTGCCAAAGTCTGCAGTCTCGCTGGCAGCGGGGTGGGGTGTGAATGGCCAGAAAATTCCAGCCGATATCTTCTCTAAATTCTGTTTGAATGGATCAATGTGAAGCTGAAAACTGGCTAAGTGACATAGAATCATAGACACCCTACAATGCAGAAGGAGGCCATTCAGCCCATCGAGCCTGTGCCGACCCTCGGATAGAACATCTCTACCCCCAACCCCGTAACCCCACACATTTGCCCCACCAATCCCATCCTCCACGCCCCCCCCAACCTATACATGTTGGGACATTAAGTGGCAGCTTAGCATGACCAATCTACCTAACCTGCACATCTTTGTACTGTGGGAGGAAACCGGAGCACCCAGAGGAAACCCATGCAGACACGGGAGAAGGTGCAAACTCCAACAGTCTGTCAACCAAGGCTGGAAGTGAACCCGGGTCCCTGGCGCTGTGAGGCAGCAGTGCTAACCACTGTGTCACCATGCCACAATATCAGTTGAGCAGCTGGCCATTCCATGAGGAAGGTTTCAACTTCAACCGGGACTCATCACAGTCTGAGAGGAATCAACACACCTGAGCTCGGGAGAAGGAACCGGGACAAAGCTTTCTGCCCCTGATGCCCACTGACTCTTACTGCAAGTGCACATGAAGAGCCATTGGATGAGGGCAGGATTGGATTTAACTGTGATGCACGATGTGGTTAAACAGCCCATCAGTACCTGAAATCGAGACTCACGCATTAGGCAAGGTGTGGAGGGTAACCAATCCACATGGATTCAAATTCCAGCACAGGATCGTCAGAAGAGAAGAAAAAGGAAAGAAATAACGGCGGGAATAATGTGCGGTGGTTAAACTTAATCATGGCCTCCTCGTCTCTTGTGCTTCCAATTTAAAGTCATCATTCTGTTTTGGTCTTTAAAGTCCCCGTCACATCACCGGCCTACCTTTTCAGGCCCCGTGTCTCTCCCGAGGTCTCTATTCCTCACTGTCTCATGTGCATCGGCCCTTTGCTTTCAACTGCTCGAGTCCTGTTATTCCATGGGTTCCCCCTCTTCCTCTGAAATACCTCCTCAACTCCGGTATTCCTTTAACCCAATCTTTGGTTCGCCCTCCTAAACCCCTTTCCTGGGTCACTGTTTACAGATTGCAAAAAGGCATCCCTCTGCACAGTGGAGGAAAGCAATATTACCTGCCCCCCATCACCCAATCCCCCACTGCTATCATACTCCCCAAAAGCAAACACTGGATAAATCACCCGAACCAACAGAGACAAACTGCCCTCAGCACAGGAACAAAACACTCGTACCCACACCATTGTCCAACCCACAATCACCCCCTGCAACTGAAACTCAAATTATCTGGGAAATTGTTTGTCCCTTTGCCTCTCTCCTGCCTATAGCTGTTAAGACATAAAATTCTTACATGGTAGAAGGAGGCCATTTGGCCCATCGAGTCTGCACTGAACACGATCCCACCCAGGCCCTATCCCCATAACCCCATTATTTACCCCGCTATTCCTCCTGACACTAAGGGGCAATTTAGCATGGCCAATCTACCTAACCCGCACATCTTTGGAGTGTGGGAGAAACCCACACAGACACGGGGAGAATGTGCAAACTCCACACAGACAGTGACCCAAGCCAGGAATCAAACCCAGGTCCCTGGCGCTGTGAGGCAGCAGTGCTAACCACTGTGTCACCGTGCTGCCCCAGGAAATTGTTCTTTCCTTTGCCTCTCTCCTGCCTGTAGCTGTTAAGATGTGGAGAGGCCGGCGTTGGACTGGGGTAAACACAGTAAGAAGTTTAACAACACCAGGTTAAAGTCCAACAGGTTTATTTGGTAGCAAAAGCCACACAAGCTTTCGGAGCTCCAAGCCCCTTCTTCAGGTGAGTGGGAATTCTGTTCACAAACAGGGCATATAAAGACAGAGACTCAATTTACATGAATAATGGTTGGAATGCGAATACTTACAACTAATCAAGTCTTTAAGAAACAAAACAATGTGAGTGGAGAGAGCATCAAGACAGGCTAAAAAGATGTGTATTGTCTCCAGACAAGACAGCCAGTGAAACTCGGCAGGTCCAGGCAACTGTGGGGGTTACAGATAGTGTGACATGAACCCAATATCCCGGTTGAGGCCGTCCTCGTGTGTGCGGAACTTGGCTATCAGTTTCTGCTCAGCGACTCTGCGCCGTCGTGTGTCGCGAAGGCCGCCTTGGAGAACGCTTACCCGAATATCAGAGGCTGAATGCCCGTGACCGCTGAAGTGCTCCCCAACAGGAAGAGAACAGTCTTGCCTGGTGATTGTCGAGTGGTGTTCATTCATCTGTGTCGATGATCCGGCACGTCTTGCAGAGGTTGCTGTGGCAGGGTTGTGTGGTGTCGTGGTCACTGTTCTCCTGAAGGCTGGGTAGTTTGCTGCGGACAATGGTCTGTTTGAGGTTGTGCGGTTGTTTGAAGGCAAGGAGTGGGGGTGTGGGGATGGCCTTGGCGAGATGTTCGTCTTCATCAATGACATGTTGAAAGCTCCGGAGGAGATGCCGTAGCTTCTCCGCTCACATTGTTTTGTTTCTTAAAGACTTGATTAGCTGTAAGTATTCGCATTCCAACCATTATTCATGTAAATTGAGTCTCTGTCTTTATATGCCCTGTTTGTGAACAGAATTCCCACTCACCTGAAGAAGGGGCTTGGAGCTCCGAAAGCTTATGTGGCTTTTGCTACCAAATAAACCTGTTGGACTTTAACCCGGTGTTGTTAAACTTCTTACTGTGTAGCTGTTAAGACATAGAATTCTTACAGTGTAGGAGGTCATTTGGTCCATCGAGTCTGCACCAAATCTCCAACACAGAATCTTACTCAGCGCCCCCCACCCCCCCCTACCCCCGTCACCCCACGTATTCACCCCACTAATCCCCCTAACCTACATATCTTGGGACACTATGGGGCAATTTAGCACGGCTAGTCCACCTAACCTGCACATCTACCCTAGCCTGTAAGTGCAATATACACAAATGCCCAAGAACCATACAATAGATTAAAGTGGCTCAGTATCATGACGTGACTTCATCTGAATCATTTGAGAAGTGTTATTTTTCAGAGCTAGTCAGTACGGCTGCAGTGCAGTATATGCTTCTGATGTGTTATCTCTTTGCAGTGAAGTTGTACCCTCCTGCTCTCTGCCTCTTGGTTACCTTTGGTAGGTCCTTTCCTGTTCAGCATGGCCTGTTGCTCTTCAGAAACATTCAAGCGTCGGACTACATCCGCCAGCGCCGACTTCAGCAGCTGAATTTCATCCTCTTGCATCTGTACCCGCTGTTCCAGGGAGGCAATCCGATCAGTCATCTCCATGCTGCTAGCTGCAGACGCACTGTCATCTGAGGCAAGAGAGAGAAGAAACACAAACTGAAGAGACCAAATGGAAGAGACTTTAAGCTGAATAACAACATTAAGAGGAGCTTCTGTTAATGATCAATGTTTATATATTACAGTGAAAACAATGTAACCCATTATCTTATCTCAACACTGGCTGTTCTGTTCTTTTCATGCTTTTAATTTTCATTTAGTTTACGTATTTGCACCCCCATGACAGAACATAGACAGCGACTGGAGATTCATTGATCAGGTTGATCAAAACAAAGGGTGGCACAGTGGTTAGCACTGCTGCCTCACAGCGACACGGTGGCACAGTGGTTAGCACTGCTGCCTCACAGCGACACGGTGGCACAGTGGTTAGCACTGCTGCCTCACAGCGACACGGTGGCACAGTGGTTAGCGCTGCTGCCTCACAGCGACACGGTGGCACAGTGGTTAGCGCTGCTGCCTCACAGCGACACGGTGGCACAGTGGTTAGCACTGCTGCCTCACAGCGACACGGTGGCACAGTGGTTAGCACTGCTGCTCACAGCGACACGGTGGCACAGTGGTTAGCACTGCTGCCTCACAGCAACACGGTGGCACAGTGGTTAGCACTGCTGCCTCACAGCGACACGGTGGCACAGTCGTTAGCACTGCTGCCTCACAGCAACACGGTGGCACAGTGGTTAGCGCTGCTGCCTCACAGCGACACGGTGGCACAGTGGTTAGCGCTGCTGCCTCACAGCGACACGGTGGCACAGTGGTTAGCACTGCTGCCTCACAGCGACACGGTGGCACAGTGGTTAGCACTGCTGCTCACAGCGACACGGTGGCACAGTGGTTAGCACTGCTGCCTCACAGCAACACGGTGGCACAGTGGTTAGCACTGCTGCCTCACAGCGACACGGTGGCACAGTCGTTAGCACTGCTGCCTCACAGCAACACGGTGGCACAGTGGTTAGCGCTGCTGCCTCACAGCGACACGGTGGCACAGTGGTTAGCACTGCTGCCTCACAGCGACACGGTGGCACAGTGGTTAGCACTGCTGCCTCACAGCGCCAGGGACCCAGGTTCAACTCTGGTCTCAGGTGGAGTTTGCATGTTTTCCCCTGTGTCTGCGTGGATTTCCTCCGGGTGCTCCGGTTTCCTCACACAGTACAAAAATGTGCGGGTTAGGTTGATTGGCTTTGCTCAATTGCCCCTTGGTGTTCAGGGGTTAGTGGGGTAAATATGTGGGGTTACGGGGATAGGGTCTGGGTGTTGTCGGTGCAAGCTCGATGGGTCGAATGGCCCCCTTCTGCACTGTAGGGATTCTATGATTCTAAAATATCATTTCTTTGAAAATACCAGTCCGACCGTGCATTATTTAACTAAAGCGGCTGAGTTTGGGTTTAGTTGGGTGCAAGTCCCTCTCAGCCCTTGACATGGAGGTCAAATTTCAACCAGGCTGACAGGATACAGTGAAATTGTACTCAGGGTGCCTGCTTCTCGAGTCCACCCTCATTATAGTAGTAATGATAAGTCTGGATACAGATGTAGAACAAACATTCCGGATCCATGGAAATGTCGTATTAACAGTGTACAACACAAAGGGCTGTGTGTTTACAAAGTGTGTTTACATTACAGTGCAGTGAAAATGGAAACAGACAATCTTGTCTTTGGAATAAAACTTCTATTGAAGTCCCTTAAAAGGGTTAATTTTTTTTCAGAGACTCTGGTTCAGAAAGAAGAGTTCAATGTTGAGCATGTGTCCCTGCCATATGGGGCGCCACGGTTGTGTAATGTAGGTCACAACTTTGCATTTGAAAAGGTTTAACGACAAAAAGGATTTGAGGCAGTTCAAGCTGGCTAACAAGCTTAATTCAATTCGGAAAAAGGGCACTGATTTAGCTTACTGGTGATCTGCTCATCTCTACTTCCTGTATTGCCATTGCACAGCTGCTGTCAGGTCCTATTTTCACTACATGAGAAAGCCGTGAACTCAATCTTGCACACAATGCACATCTTCTGTTGCTAGGGCTTATGTTGCGTGTTGAAAAATTCAGGCAATTGGAATGTGATTAGAATCCCTACACCGCAGAAGGAGGCCATCTGGCCCATCGAGTCTGGACCGACTGTCCGAAAGAGCATCTTACCCAGGCTCATCCTCTCCGCCCTATCCCTGCAACCCCGCGTATTTACCTAACCTAATCCATCTAACCTACACACCTTTGGATGCTAAGGGGCAATTTAGCATGGCCAATATACTTAACCCGCACATTTTTGGAGTGTGGGAGGAAACCGGAGCACCCGGAGGAAACCCACACAGAGACGGGGAGAACGTGCAGACTCCGCACAGATTGTCATCCAAGGCTAGAATCGAACCTGGGTCCCTGGCGCTGCGGCAGCAGTGATAACTGCTGTGCCATTGTGCCACCCACTGTCATTGAATAAAAACTGCTTGTTACTGACCATTTCACCACAAAAGTAATTCAGAAAATTAGAAATCTCATACAGAACTTGTGCATAGGAAATATTTTTTCCAAATGTATTTTTGTGTGTCTTTCTACGAGAGCATGTGAAACATTTCGAGAGGTTGTTTTGAGCACTATACAATGAGCTCAAGCTTTCCTGAAACTTGCTCTATAACCTGTGGTATTCCCTGCCATGTCGTTAGAGATGCCAGCACCTTTTAGGGAAAATTACATGGACGAGGATTTCTTTGAAATGTCACGTGCTGTGAACTGGAAAAGATTTTGTACGGCATTGATGTCTAGGAAATGTAAATCTCCACACAGCGCAGTGGCTGTTTTTGGCAATTTTTAGACGCAAAACTTTAATTAAAGCCAAACATTATTTATTTCACTAATATGAATAAAGGGTGGGAACATCAATTGCACACAGTGTTATTATGATCTAGAATACACTCCCTGAAAGGGCGGTGGAAACAGATTCGATCAGAACTTCAATCCCAAAGAGAATTGGGTAAATACTCAAAAAGGAAAAATTTGCAAATCTGTAGAATCCCTACAGTGCAGAAGGAGGCCATTCAGCCCATCAAGTCTGCACCGACCACAATCCCACCCAGGCCCTATCCCCATAACCCCATGCATTTACCCTAACTAGTCTCCCTGACGCTACGGGCAATTTAGCACGGGCCAATCCACCTAACCCGCATGTCTTTGGAGTGTTAGGGAACTGGAGCTGGAGTTGGATGAACTTAGGATCATCAGGGACGCAGAGATGGCCATAGACACAAGCTTTAGGAATACAGTTACTCCGAGGATTGAAAACAGATGGGTGACGGTGAGAGGGGCTGGGAGGAAGCAGTCCGTGCAGGGATCCCCGGTGGTCGTTCCCCTTAGCAACAAGTATTCCGCTTTGGATACGGTTGAGGGGGATGACATACCAGTGGGGAGCCGCAGTGAGAGGATCTCCAGCACTGTGTCCGTCTCTGTGGCTCGGGAGGGAAAGGGGGAGAGCGGGAGGGCGATAGTTATTGGGGACTCGTTAGTTAGAGGGATAGATAGGAGATTCTGTGGCAGCAAAAGAGACTCACGGATGGTATGTTGCCTACCGGATGCCAAGGTCCGTGATGTCTCAGACCGTGTTTTCCAGATTCTGAAGGGGGAGGGGAAACAGTCACAAGTCGTGGTGCACATTGGTACCAATGACATAGGTAAGAGAAGGGACGGGGATTTAAAGCAGGAATTTCTGGAGCTGGGCTGGAAGCTGAGAGCCAAGACGAAACATGTGGTCATCTCTGGTACGTTGCCGGTACCACGTGATAGCGAGTTGAGGAACAGGGAGAGAGTGCAGTTAAATATGTGGTTGCAGGGATGGTGTAGGAGGGAGGGTTTCAGATACGTGGATAATTGGAACACGTTCTGGGGAAGGTGGGACCTGTACAAACAGGACGGGGTGCACCTGAACCAGAGGGGCACCAATATCCTCGGAGGGAAATTTGTTACGGCTCTTCAGGGGGGTTTAAACTAATTTGTCAGGGGAGTGGGAAAGGGAGTTGTAGTCCAGAAGTCAGTGAGGGTGGTGAGGTATTGGGGAAGGTATCAGGGTCAAGGGTGGGTACTGGTAGACAGGAAGGTGGGTTGAAGTGTGTCTACTTCAATGCAAGGAGCATCCGGAACAAGGTAGATGAACTTGGGGCGTGGATTGGTACTTGGGACTACGATGTTGTGGCCATTACGGAGACGTGGGTAGAACAAGGACAGGAATGGTTGTTGGATGTTCCGGGGTATAGATGTTTCACTAAGTGTAGGGAAGCTGGTAAAAGAGGTGGAGGAGTGGTATTGTTAATCAAGGATAGTTTAACGGCTGCGGAAAGGCACTTCGTGGGGGATCTGCACACTGAGGTAATATGGGCTGAAGTTAGAAATAGGAAAGGAGCGGTCACCTTGCTAGGAGTTTACTATAGGCCCCCAAATAGTAATAGAGATGTGGAGGAAGAAATTGCTAAGCAGATTATGGATATGTGTGGGGGTCACAGGGTAGTTGTCATGGGGGACTTTAACTTTCCAAATATTGATTGGAACCTTTGTAGGTCAAATAGTTTGGATGGGGCAGTTTTTGTGCAGTGTGTGCGGGAGGGTTTCCTGACACAATATGTGGATGGGCCGACTAGAGGTGAGGCCACATTGGATTTGGTACTGGGAAATGAACCGGGCCAAGTGTTAGATTTGGTTGTGGGAGAGCAATTTGGAGATAGTGACCACAATTCGGTGTCTTTTGTTATTGCAATGGAGAGGGATAGGGCCGTACGGCAGGGCAAGGTTTACAATTGGGGGAGGGGTAATTATGATGCGATCAGGCAAGAATTAGGGGGCATAAGTTGGGAACAGAAACTGTCAGAGAAAGGAACTAATGAAAAGTGGAACTTTTTCAAGGAACAAATACTGGATGTCCTTGATAGGTATGTTCCTGTCAGGCAGGGAGGAAATGGCCGAGTGAGGGAACCATGGTTCACAAAAGAGGTGGAATGTCTTGTGAAAAGGAAGAGGGAAGCTTATGTGGGGATGAGGAAACAAGGTTCAGATGGCTCGATTGAGGGTTACAAGTTAGCAAGGAATGAGCTGAAAAAGGGGCTTAGGAGAGCTAGGAGGGGACATGAGAAGTCCTTGGCGGGTCGGATCAAGGAAAACCCCAAGGCTTTTTACTCTTATGTGAGGAATAAAAGAATGACCAGGGTGAGGTTAGGGCCGGTCAAGGACAGTAGTGGGAACTTGTGTATGGAGTCAGTAGAGATAGGCGAGGTGATGAATGAATACTTTTCTTCAGTGTTCACCAAGGAGAGGGGCCATGTTTTTGAGGAAGAGAAGGTGTTACAGGCTAATAGGCTGGAGGAAATAGATGTTAGGAGGGAGGATGTCTTGGCAGTTTTGAATAAACTGAAGGTCGATAAGTCCCCTGGGCCTGATGAAATGTATCCTAGGATTCTGTGGGAGGCAAGGGATGAGATTGCAGAGCCTTTGGCGTTGATCTTTGGGTCCTCGCTGTCCACGGGGATGGTGCCAGAGGACTGGAGAATGGCAAATGTTGTTCCTCTGTTTAAGAAAGGGAATAGAAATGACCCTGGTAATTATAGACCGGTTAGTCTTACTTCGGTGGTTGGTAAATTGATGGAAAGGATCCTTAGGGATGGGATTTACGACCATTTAGAAAGATGCGGATTAATCCGAGATAGTCAGCACGGATTCGTGAAGGGCAAGTCGTGCCTCACAAATTTGATAGAATTTTTTGAGGAGGTAACTAAGTGTGTTGATGAAGGTCGGGCAGTTGATGTCATATACATGGATTTTAGTAAGGCGTTTGATAAGGTCCCCCATGGTCGGCTTATGATGAAAGTAAGGAGGTGTGGGATAGAGGGAAAGTTGGCCGATTGGATAGGTAACTGGCTGTCTGACCGAAGACAGAGGGTGGTGGTCGATGGAAAATTTTCGGATTGGAGGCAGGTTGCTAGCGGTGTGCCGCAGGGGTCAGTGCTTGGTCCTCTGCTCTTTGTGATTTTTATTAATGACTTAGAGGAGGGGGCTGAAGGGTGGATCAGTAAATTTGCTGATGACACCAAGATTGGTGAAGTAGTGGATGAGGTGGAGGGCTGTTGTAGGCTGCAAAGAGACATAGATAGGATGCAAAGCTGGGCTGAAAAATGGCAAATGGAGTTTAACCCTGATAAATGTGAGGTGATTCATTTTGGTAGGACTAATTTAAATGTGGATTACAGGGTCAAAGGTAGGGTTCTGAAGACTGTGGAGGAACAGAGAGATCTTGGGGTCCATATCCACAGATCTCTAAAGGTTGCCAGTCAAGTGGATAGAGCTGTGAAGAAGGCCTATAGTGTGTTAGCTTTTATTAACAGGGGGTTGGAGTTTAAGAGCCGTGGGGTTATGCTGCAACTGTACAGGACCTTGGTGAGACCACATTTGGAATATTGTGTGCAGTTCTGGTCACCTCACTATAAGAAGGATGTGGAAGCGCTGGAAAGAGTGCAGAGGAGATTTACCAGGATGCTGCCTGGTTTGGAGGGTAGGTCATATGAGGAAAGGTTGAGGGAGCTAGGGCTGTTCTCTCTGGAGCGGAGGAGGCTGAGGGGAGACTTAATAGAGGTGTATAAAATGATGAAGGGGATAGATAGAGTGAACGTTCAAAGACTATTTCCTCGGGTGGATGGAGCTATTACAAGGGGCATAACTATAGGGTTCGTGGTGGGAGATACAGGACGGATATCAGAGGTAGGTTCTTTACGCAGAGAGTGGTTGGGGTGTGGAATGGACTGCCTGCAGTGATAGTGGAGTCAGACACTTTAAAAACATTTAAGCGGTTATTGGATAGGCACATGGAGCACACCAGGATGATAGGGAGTGGGATAGCTTGATCTTGGTTTCAGATAAAGCTCGGCACAACATCGTGGGCTGAAGGGCCTGTTCTGTGCTGTACTGTTCTATGTTCTATGAGTGTGGGAGGAAACCGGAGCACCCGGCGGAAACCCATGCAGACGCGGGGAGCACGTGCAAACTCCACACAGACAGTGATCCAAGCCAGGAGTTGAACCTGGGTCCCTGGGGCTGTGAGGCAGCAGTGCCAACCACTGTGCCACCCTGCAGGAAAGATTGAGGGAATCGGACTAATTGAATAACTATTTGAAAAAGCCTGTGCAGGCTGAATGCTCGCCTTTCATGATGCTCGAAACTTTGCTGCCTTATCATATAAACATTAAGCAGCACGGTGAAAAACATTAGGGTGGCTTTTAACCTCCTCCACCTCGTGCAAATGGGGCAGCAGCTGTGGGTCACTTATTAGCCCCATTTACACTGGTGCTAAGAAGCAGAGAGAGACAACTGGCTGGCTGTTGTAGTTTGCAATCCTATAATTACAGAAGCACTCGTGATTTCACACATAGGCAAGCGTTAGTTTATAAGGGACTCAACATGCAGATGGTAATAATCTATTAGGTCCGCAGCTTCACACATGGCTAGAGTATCAGACTGCCAAATGTTTCAATAATTGATGACCTGCCTCTCAGATGCAGACGATGGGCTGAATTTTAGTGCACCAGAACTGGGGGGTTGGGTTCAGGTTGGGTTCAGGTCAGATGTCAACATTTCAAAATTCTGAACACTGACCCCAGCCCACTTCCAGCTCTTCCAATTCTACAGACAGGAGCAAGGGGGAGGGAAATCCCATAGCTAAAGAAGAATGATGGCAACGGAGTAGGGAACTGACTTTACAGCACTGCTTGTGGACCAGGGGAAGTACAAGTGTTTTGCCTCGACCCCCAGCCTTTCCCATCGGACCTTGCCATACCAAGACCCCTGGGATTAGGAATCAAACCCTCCCTTGGGATCGGGGACCAGGTCTTCCCGGGACACCCCCAGATCAGGGATCAGACCCCACCCTGAGATCGGAAATCAGATCCCCTCACTGAGACTAGGGATCGGACACCTCTGGGATTGGGAATCTGTGATCCACGAGGATTGAAGATTGGACCGTTTTGAATCAGGGGCTGGACATTGGGCTCCCGGATCAGGCCCCCTGGAATCAGACCCTCCAGGATCAGAAACTTCCCATCCCCATGTTCGGGGATCGAACTTCCAGGATCAGAGATCGGGTGCATCCCAGATATTGGGAATCGGACAGTCCCCCAGGATTGGGAATCTGACCCTTCCCCGCTTCAGCTAATGGATTGGACTCACCCGCTGCTGTGGCCAGCCCACTAACAAGCCTGCAGTTTATTCCAACAGTTGTCAGGAACAAAAGCAATCCCTGTGAAATGAAAACTCCACAGCATGTGGGAAAACCCGATTCCAGGGTTTCTCATTTGAATCTTTGATTTGATTTATTATTGTCACAAGTATTGATATTCAGCTTTTTGCGCGCTATACAGTCAAAGCATACCGTACATAGAGAAGGAAAGGAGAGGGTGTAGAACGTAGTGCTACAGTCATAGCTAGGGTGTGGAGAAAGATCAGCTTAATGGCAGCAGAGAAGAAGCTGTTCTTGAGTCGGTTGGTACGTGATCTCAGACTTTTGTATCTTTTTTCTGACGGAAGAAAGTGGAAGAGAATAGGTCCAAGATGCGTGGGGCCCTTCATTCTGCTGGCTGCTTTTCCGAGGCAGCAGGAAGTGTAGACAGTGTCAGTGGATGGGAGGCTGGTTTGCGTGATGGATTGGGCTTTGTTCACAACCTTTTGTAGTTTCCTCCGGTCTTGGTCAGGGCAGGAGCCCCTGTTAATGTCCAGTTCAACACTGTGGTGAACCATTGTTGGTTCCCACCAGGAGTGCTGAGCCATGGTCTGGCCAGTACTATGAGACTGTAGATATGTTACTGTTGGGGTTAGGGTTGGGCTGTTCTACCTGTTAATATAGTCCTATGGTACACCCCAGTTGGCTCCGCCTCCTGGGAGAGCTATAAAGGTCACTGCTCTGCCTGGTGACCCTTTAGTCTGGGATTGTATATTGTATATAGTAGCTCTGTTATTGTTGGCAATAAAAGCCTTTATTTCCCGAGTACATCCTGCCTCCCGTGTGATTTATCGCGCATCAAACACTACCATGGAAAATGTGCAAAACCAAATCCCTAACTTCAAAATTTCAGGTTTGGGTCAGCTAGAACCTTATCTCTAAGCTTTTCAATTGCACGAACACAAATGTGTGGTTTTGTTTTAAGCCGTCAAATAAAATGAAATTAAAATGGGTAAACTGTCCATAGTGCCTTGAATTAATACCAGTTCAGTGCTCTGGACAACGACCGAGTCTTTTGTTTCACTCTTTTACTGGGGTGCATGAAATCTGTGCCAACTACTGACCCTTCTGGTGGATGTGTGCTTCATATTTTGGCGCTTGTTATTTATAAACAGCAGGGTCTCTTTTGAAAGAGTGGCGTTCTTATTAAAAACCAAATGCTTCATTTGCTGGCAACTGTCAGGGACTCTCATTGCCTCGACCTTGTTAGTGTGTCGCACTCAATCCGTCTCCATGCCTTGTTACAATGAACTTCAGCCTGTGGCCCTTTGTCCTGTCTCTGTCACCTATACTGAGTGCCCCCAAACTATCAAACTTATTTAAGTGCTATTAAGTACACGCCACACAGTAAGTAAAGATTACGCTGCCAGTGCCTCAGATGCAATGCTGTAACGACATGGAACATGATTTGCACTCAGAGAGAACGACATACCCTGATTTTAATTTGGAAAGGGAATCACGCAGATGCAAAGACAAGTGCCAATTCTTCCTCAGCTCGATAATGTGAGGTTGGCGAGGATTTAATTTGCACAATGAATCTCGTTAAAGCTGTTATCTTGGTAAAACTGGGTGGCCCTATCTCATTGCTGCCTTGCTGTGATGTTAAAGTCAATGTGCGCCCTGGTTAATACTCCACAGATTCTCCCTGTGGCTGCATGACGTGACCCAGTGGATTGCAGGTTTAGTGCAGCCATCAGCTTCATAGCTGCAGACAGAGCTGCGTGGACAGACAATCAAGACTGCAGGTCATGGTGCTCCCTGAATATCTCTTACATGAAGCACACACATCCAACATGTATTCTCTCACTAATCACAGAATCCCGACGGTGCAGAAGGAGGCCATTCGGCCCATCGAGCCTGCGCTGACAACAATCCCACCCAGGCCCTATCTCCGAAACCCTATGCATTTACTTTGCTAATCCCCTGACACTAAGGGGCAATTTAGCATGGCCAATCAACCTAACCCGCTCATCTTTGGAGTGTGGGAGGAAACCGGAGCACCCAGAAGAAACCCATGTAGACACGGGGAGAACGTGCAGACTCCACACAGACAGTGACCCAAGGCCAGATCCCTGGTTCTGTGAGGCAGGAGTGCTAACCACTGTGCCACCATGCCACCCTAATGTTCTCATTTGACCTGTGTCCTTTCCACCACCCTTTCCTGCTTGCCCCTCGATGATAAATGGCATGCAAAGGTACACCCACTGGGAACAACATACCCTGCTCCTGAGAAACCTTCATTATTGGAGTGTAAACCCTTCCAGTGATAAAGGCAGTCAAATTACAAAGTTGCGTGGGCTGCATGCAAAATACTTAAATCAGGCACTAAAGTCATTCTCAGCTGCAGTATTTACCCCTCAACCTTTCTACATCAATAAAGCTAAAGAAGTTTCTCATTTCCCCCATGACCAAGGTGACAACTGCACCTTATGTTTCTCATTCTAGCTCATCCTTGGTGCGTCACAAAGCTGGCGTTCACACTGGCAAGATTCTCTGGTCCCGCCGGCGGCACAGCCTTTGCCAAGGGTTCTCCGGTGGTGTGGGGCCATTTCAAAGGGAATTCCCATCGACAGCAGCGGGACCAAAGGATCCCATTACTAGCAAACAGCGTGCCTCCTCCCACGGCCAAAAAGAACGCTGACGGGAGGCCAGGGAATCTCGCCCAGTGTCTTAGTTTCAATGAACAATGTGGGGATCTGACACAAAAACAGAAAACGCTGGAAAATCTCAGCAGGTCTGACAGCATCTGTGGAGAGAGAATAGAGCCAATGTTTTGAGTCAGAATGACCCTTCATCAGAGCTCTCCAGCATTTTCTGTTTTTGTTTCAAATTGCAGCATCCGCAGTATTTTGTCTTTATGAGGATCTGGCAGGTGAGGTGCTGGAAGGACCGAATCACATTTGAGAATTGATTTTGCAGCAAAAACTGGCAAGAATAGATAGATTTTGTTCGATTGTTAGGTTTCAGAAGCACTGATAATTGCATGCTCTTTGGAGATCAATGTCCAAGATGATTAACTTGTATCACATATCCGCAGAAAATAGCTCTTTGAATCCTATGCTGCCTATGGCAGTTCTATACTTTAGTCGGGAATAACATATTGCATGCTAACATTTGCCAGTCTGTGAAACTCTACTACTGCAAAGTGACCCAACTAATAAAACTAATGAGAATCCCCTATGGGTTTTGAGACCAGAATTGTGAATGATCTCAAGCACTGAGTATGTCCACTGCTTAACATGTTTTGAAGAAGTTTCGGGAACAATGCAAATTGCTGATTAACTGAAAGCGTTCATTCACCCTGTGCATTTATCCTTTCTTGATCACAGGACGTGTGAGATTGAAAAATGAATTCTGATAGATAGGCATTACATTGTGCAGCATGTTAAGATTGGAACATTTACAATTAAATGAGAAGAATCATGACAACGATTTATCTAACATTTCTTCTAGTCAGTAAGAAAACAACTGCTGTTACAAAGCTTATTAAATATCTCCCTTGCTCCATCAAAAACCTATCGTACTGGTTGTGCAGGATGATATTAAGATGCCAAATAGCCACAAAAGAGCAGATGGCTGGAATAAACACCTCAACAACTTGCTGTTCCTCCATGGAGGCAACATATGGACAACGTCAATAAAACCAATACCAGCACATACTACAAAGAGGATGTTCTTCTGTCGAGCAGGGTGGGAAAGTAAGGGACAGCGGCAATAGTTTACAGATTTAAAATAATAGTTTACAGAGCCCGACAGTGACAAATACCGATGGTGCGGTTCATAATTCCGGCAAACTGCAAATCTACCGCAAGCCCTTTGAGGGGTTTAAACAATTATACAGAAGTTTGTGTTTGGAAATTGCTCCATTATCACATATGTTGTTGAACAAGTTACAGTGGACTCACAGATCACTTCCAAGTTGATATCAGGAGCAAGATTTTGGGTTTTGGACCAGCCCCCCGACAATAGGGTCAAATGGGGATCTCGACCCCGCAACTCGTCAAGGGCAGTCAGGCAGTGATTTTCCCTGAATTGGTCATTTAATTAAAAGGTCTTATCAATTAAATAATCTTTGCAGTTTAAACTACAACAGATGCATTATAATGATGATAAAATTTGCCAAGATTACGCAATGCTGAGTGAATCAACATTTGCAAGTAACTTCATTGGCTTTGCCAGTTACAGCTAAATATTACATCTCATGTTAAAGCAATTACTTCCAAAGGTTCTTTAAGAGCAGAAAAAAAATCCTAAGAAGGAGATAAGTGGCTATGATAGTTCAGTGAAGGACATTACATTGAATAGGAAAAGGATGCTGCTGGAGCTAAAGTTTTGGAAAAGTTGGAGGAGCTTTTTCCCCATTCTTATTACTAATGGTAAATTGCTTGTGCTTACCAATTATTTATACAATATTGCTGTACCTTCTCCATTCAGCCATTTCACTCTTTTGGGGGGAGGCATGCTTTTCCTGAGTCTCAGATGTTTTAGTACCCTAATGGATGTCCCAGCTCTCTTGACTGACAGAAAACATTGATTGATTGAAAGCTCTGATCTCTTCTGTCAATTGCATAATAGATGTCTATTTCTGCTAGATAAAGAGGTTTCAAGTGCTTTCAGTTTCTGCTATTGATACATTAAAGGCTCTGGATGATTAACACTTTAATTGGGTTGCAGTAAAAAATAGCTTTTTTGAGAAAGTGGAAAGTTATCAATGAGTGATGGTTTAAATGATTCTTTTAACATATCATACAGCCACTATAGGGTTAATTGTTTCTATACAGTGTATATTGGGTGAATAGGCATGGAAGTGCCATTGCTTGGCATGGGGGGACATGAGGTGGCATAGATGGAGCATGGGGAGTGTGGGGAGTGTGAGGAGTGGGAGAAGGAAAGCCTTTCTGTTTAAAAGGCGAGCCTTTTAAACAACCACTTCCACATCCAGCAACCCTTGTGGCTGCCTCTAAAGTTTTTCAAGGTTGGCTGGCTCAACTGTAGCTTGTACCGCCCCAGAACCCCCAATTCCCCACATAACTTCCCCACCGAAATGTAATTCCCATTCTTCTTGCACTTGCTCCTGAGGCAGGCAGACCGGGCTGGATATTTTCCCAACTCGAAGATGAAAATCCAGCCCCATTTGTCCGTAAGTAGTGATTTAATTCATCCAGTCGTCTAAACATATATCAGCCCTTGGCTGTACCAGCCCAATGCCAGTGGCAGCCTGGACAACGGTGAATTGGATCTTGCTCTCAGACAGCTAATGAAGGACAATGCGCACACAGAATATCACTTATCTTTACTGAGTATGCACTGAGTTTCCTCAGTTCACATTGAAGCAACTTGGTGAGTGAAACAAAATCAGTATTCTGCCAGCTGCCAGTGTAATTCCTGCTGCCCATGATGGCACTGGGATACAATGACAATTCACAGCCTGTATTTCTTGAATGTGATAGTGACTGGGTAGAAAAGAGGGAGGGTGGAACAAGACATAAGCTTTAACGACTAGGATAGTCAAGTTGCTTAAACAGTATCATTTGGAAGCAGCTTGTCTGGAAGATAATGATATAGTTTAGGAAAGAACAATCATAGTATAAGGAACCAAAAAATAAAACGCTGGTAAAATCTCAGCAGGTCTGGCAGCATCTGTGAGGAGAGAAAAGAGCTGACGTTTCGAGTCCAGATGACCATTTGTCAATGTATAAGGAGTGCCATTTATATATTCCACAAACATTCACTGACTAGTACAGTTAATTACCCAGCTAACTAAATATATTAGCATTAAGGCATTGTTATAAAAGCCAAGATTTCTTGGATTATTTCTAATGTCTAACATCTCAGATTTTAGCTGTTCCACAAGTGCAAGTAGTTTTATCTGGAGCCTGATTAAACAAAAATGAAATGTCTATCATTAGGGTAAATGATAACACACTGTACCTGGGAAACTGCGCACCACAAAACCATTATTATGTTTTTAAAAAACTGTGCAGAAACCTTATAAAGTCTGCACACGCCCTACACTCAGTGAAAAGCCAAGCAGCATTGCATCAGGGTGCCTGCGTTTAGTTTGTGAGGAATGTCAATGTCGGAGGGGGGTGCGGTGCTGTAATCTCGTCCTTTCCATTTGTTAAACTTTTAGAATATCAAATCTACGCTTCATGTGATGTTTTATTCCTTGGTTTAGAATATTTAGATTTATGTTAAGAATATTTTTCTACATGTTTTGTCTAATTTCATGATACAGAACTTGTGCCACATTTATAAAAAATTTAATCCGGCCCTGTCACTGCTCCGACAGTAGGTCTTGGGCTTCCATTCCTAATTTCTCAGCCAATATCATGTCAAGCAATAAATCGGGATGGATTACGATCGTACACAAAGGAGATTAATGAAACATGGGTGATGCACGTCAATCGAGCACAAGACACAAGGCTTCGGTAACTGAAGGCTTTTATTGTCTAACAATGGAACTATTAGAACACAAGTACACCACCCCAGACTGAAGGGGTCCCGCCCGAGCAGGGGGTCTTATACCTCTCCCAGGAGGCGGGGCCCGACTGGGATGTGCCACAACAGCAACAACCACAGGTGTATTAATCCCACAGTGTAAACACCCTAACCCAACAACATTATAACAACCCCCACAGTGGTAACCAACGATGGTTCACCACATTCACCCCTCCTTTGAGAACAAAGGCCGGCGGGGTGCGAAAACAGACTATATAAAAAAAAGTCAACAATCTACAAGTCCAGACGGTCTGGAGGACCGCACCGTCGTTGTGACCTCCTCAATACCGGCGGTGACACCGGAGCAGGTGCTTGCGGTGGCGTTCTCTCCAAAACAGCATCCAGCTGTCCCCTCGAGGACTCACGGGCCGGTTGACCCTGGTGAAGCGGTGATGCAGGGGATCCCGGTACCTTCTGTGGTGGCGCCGATCTCCGAGTCTCAGGCAAGCTGTACATGGGAGTATAACTGTTATGCACTGGTCCCGGTGCTGACCGCGCCACGTCCGGGGAAGAAATAAGCGATAGGGGATTCGTGACAGGGGGTATGGGAGCGACAGGAGTTGCTACGTCCCCTGCGGGCGCCAGGTCTCGGATCGAGACTGTGTCCTCTCGCCCGTCAGGATATGCCACATAGGCATACTGAGGGTTGGCGTGGAGGAGGTGGACCGGTTCGACCAAGGGGTCGGACTTGCGGGCCCTTACATGTCGCCGCAGAAGGACGGGTCCTGGGTACGTCAACCAGGCTGGTAAAGATATCCCCGAGGACGACTTCCGAGGGAATGAGAACATCCTCTCGTGGGGAGTAGCATTGGTTGCCGTACACAGGAGGGAGCGAATGGAGTGAAGCGCATTTGGGAGGACCTCCTGCCAATGGGAGACTGGAAGGCCTTTGGACTTCAGCGCCAATACGACAGCCTTCCAGACTGTAGCATTCTCTCTTTCCACCTGTCCATTGCCCCTAGGGTTGTAACTCGTGGTCCTACTAGAGGCAATCCCGTATGAGAGCAGGAATTGCCTCAAGTCATTACTCATGAACGACGAGCCCCTGTCGCTATGTATATAGCTGGGGTACCCGAACAGGGTAAAAAGATCACGGAATGCCTTGATCACCGTGGCAGTCGACGTGTCCGCACAGGGGACAACAAACGGGAACCGGGAGTACTCGTCTATGATGTTAAGAAAGTACACGTTCCGGTCTGTTGAGGGAAGGGGGCCCTTAAAATCCACTACGTATCCCAGGATGGCTAACCGGCGCGTACGGAATACACACTTCTCCCTGTTGTAGGTCAGATTCAGGCGAGATGCAGTGCGCAAAAAGTTCTGGAGATTTGTGTCATGGTCCTGCTGATCACGGCCGCAGATGGTGACATTATCCAGGTACGGGAAGGTAGCCCGCAGCCCGTTCTGGTCCACCATTCGGTCCATAGCACGCTGGAAGACCGAGACCCCATTGGTGACACCAAATGGAACCCTAAGAAACTGATACAGACGACCATCCGCCTCAAAAGCCGTGTAATGTCGGTCCTCTGGGCGGATGGGGAGTTGGTGGAAGGCGGACTTAAGGTCTATGGTGGAGAACACCCGGTACTGCGCAATCTGATTGACCATATCAGATATGCGCGGGAGAGGATACGCATCCAGCTGCGTATATCGATTAATGGTCTGACTGTAATCAATGACCATCCGGGGTTTGTTCCCGCTCTTAACCACCACGACCTGTGCTCTCCACGGACTAACGCTGGGCTGTATGATCCCTTCTTTGAGGAGCCGCTGAACCTCAGATCTGATGAAGATCCGATCTTCAGCGCTGTAACGCCTACTTTTAGTAGCGATGGGCTTGCAGCCTGGTACCAGATTCTTAAATAACGAGGGTGTGGTGATCTTTAATGTGGAAAGATTGCATGCGGGGCGCTTTGGACAATTTGGAGGCTGCAGCTGGTCCCCTACTGTCAGCGAAGGGAGTGGCCCACCGTACTGTAGGATCACACTCTTCATGTGGGCCATAAAGTTTAGTCCGAGGAGAATTGGTGCGCAAAGATGCGGCAACACAAGGAGCCTGTATCGCTCGTAAATTGTGCCCTGCACTTTCAGAGTTACCACACAACGTCCTTGGATCGGTACAGATCGGGACCGTGATGCCATAGAAATTGTCTGTTTGGCAGGTAGAACCTGGAGTCCACACCTCTTTACAGTGTCAGGGTGAATAAAGCTCTCAGTGCTCCCGCTGTCAAACAGACAATAAACTGTACGACCATTTACCTTAATGTTCATCATTGAACAGTCAAGCCTGTGATGCTTAGCCTGGTTCAGGGTGATCGACGCCACCGTTGGCCCTTGGACGTCACTGCAGGCAGCTGAGGTCGATGCTGAGGACCCCTGCTGGTCGCTCCAGGTTGTCGTCGACTAAGATGGCCGCCCCCATGGATCGCACATGGTTGAGGGCGCCAAGTGTAGCGACTCCTGGTGGTCATCTCCCTCCGACTCCGCCGACCACAATGGTGTCGTCCTGGACTCGCACGTGGACGGACCTCGTGGGTACTTCGACGTCGATGGTGATGATCCCCGTTTTGGAGGGTCACAGGCTGCACTGCCGTTCTTGGGCTTCGATCTGCAGACTTTCGCGTAGTGCCCCTTTTTACCGCATTGATTACAGACCACCGCTTTAGCAGGACACTTTTGCCGTGGATGCTTGGCTCCTCCGCAGAAGTAGCACCGCGGGCCACCTGGAGCTGCCGCCGTCGTCGGGTCTATATGGGAGCACGCCATAATATTGCACTTCGAGCCCGTGGGGCGAGGAGGGATTTGTGACTGCTCCTGCCACGTTGTCTCCACGTGGTCCTCCGGATACAGGACCAAGCTCTTCGAAGCCGCCTCAAGCATTTCAGCCATCTCCATAGCTTGGGTCAGGTTGAGATTCCCCTTCTCCAACAGCTTGAGACGGATGTACGAAGACCCTACCCCTGCCACAAACGCATCTCGGGCGAGGTCGTACATGTACTGCTCAGCCGACACAGCTTTGCAGTCGCAGCCCCTGGCAAGCTGCAAGAGCTCATTGGCGTAATCCTCCATGGTTTCGCCCGACTGCCGACGTCGTGTAGCGAGGAGGTAACGAGCGTGGATCTCGTTGGGAGGTCTCGTGTAGCACTTTTTTAAAAGCTCGAGGGCCCTCGGGTAAGTGGTGGCCGCACGGATCGCGAGGTAGACAGTGTCGCTTACCCTCGCATGGAGGACCTGGAGTCTGTCGTCATCTGTGATGACCGCTGCAGAGGCTGTCAGGTAGTCCTCGAAACACTTCAGCCAGTGGTCGAAGGTATTAGAGGCGCCGACCGCACGTGGATCCAGCGTCAGACGCTCTGGCTTTAGCATTTGTTCCATACTCTCCTTTCCGTCGAGAGCTTAGTGTTTAGACAATAAAATTGATGCACGTCAATCGAGCACAAGACACAAGGCTTCGGTAACTGAAGGCTTTTATTGTCTAACAATGGAACTATTAGAACACAAGTACACCACCCCAGACTGAAGGGGTCCCGCCCGAGCAGGGGGTCTTATACCTCTCCCAGGAGGCGGGGCCCGACTAATATGTGCCACAACAGCAACCACCACAGGTGTATTAATCCCACAGTGTAAACACCCTAGCCCAACAACAACATTAGAACAATCCCACAGTGTGAACACCCTAGCCCAACAACAACATTAGAACAACCCCACAGTGGTAACCAACGATGGTTCACCACAATGGGGTAGTTTTTATTTTCAATGTGTTGGCTCAAGTGGGATAGCAGTGCGTAGCTCACCGACCACACCGCCGGCTTTTCCCGCCTCATTCAAAATGTCTGGAGGCGTGGCTCACGGCATCACCCTGGCGGGATGGGCTAGGGTCAGAAAAATCCGGCTGACGGAAATTCCGAGATCGGTGCGCCTATTTTTAAAGGGCTCCGATATTAAAATATGAACCCCTGCACATGCACAGAGGAAACCCCATCCCCCCGCCAATGTTTCCCCTGGCATCCCTAGCACTGCCCTTTGGCACTGCCCATAGTGCCACCCTGGCAGTGCCAGGGGACAATGCCAGGGTGCTGGGGGCAGGCCCCGGACATGTCCTTCCTCCCTTACTCTGCACCCTAGCTATGACTGTAACACTACATTCTGCACCCTCTCCTTTCCTTCTCTATGAACAGTATGCTTTGTCTGTATAGCACGCGAGAAACAATACTTTTCACTGTATGCCAATACATGTGACAATAATAAATCAAATCAAATCCCCTCCAGGGCTATACTTACCTGTGCACCTCCAGCAGGTTCCCTTTGACTTTTAAAAAGCAGTTGTAAACCTTGCCAACATGAGGTCACGTTGGTGAGGGGGATGACAAGGTGTGGAAGCCCACTCATCACACTAAAATTTATAAAAAAGTATTGAAATAAGGTTCCCACCCGTCACCGGTTAACAGCAGGTGAGCAAGAATCTGATTTCCCGATGCTTCCTAGATTTTGCATCCACGTCACCGTTTGTGCTCACGGTGGGTTAGTGCACCCACAGAGTGGAATCTAATGTCCCAGGTGAATTTGAAGGTGGGAGTACCATATGATTGAGCAGGACGGTGTGGAGTGGAGATCCCACCACCTTCCTGCTCCCTCTGACTGAGTCTGGGGTACGAAGGCTTGCAGATGTCAGTTGAGTCTCTGGGGCAATTTATGCCCATTTAAGAGTCCCATCCCACTGTTGCTGGTGTTTAACCACCCAGTAAACCCTGTAGGCTTTGCCGCGGCCTTGTAGAGGGCAGCACCTTGTTCAAAGGACTCCGCCGCACCTGATCAAGTGAGCCAACTGCGGGAAGGTGGTGGGTCCCGCTGAGAGTCAAACCCATGGCCTTTCCTCCGACCCCACTCCTCCTCTCACTATAACCCCAAACCTATCTTCAGTTCACTTTCTCCAGACATCCCTAATGAAGGTCAAAGTGGAGAACTGGCAGGAGCCACTGATCTCGGTGGCACCGGCTGGTACGGAGAGCTTCCAGCCTCTGACTGGCCGACTGCTCTCGGGGCTGGGATTTCTGCTCTTTGGAGGAAGTGCAGCAATTAAATGTCTCCCATGGAGCAGGGAGTGCTGGTGGCAAGGTTCCTGCTGCCAGTTAGGGACATAACTCCCTCAGGATTCTCAGTGGCAGATGTCAGCCCCCACTACCTTCGCTACCCTCAGTAAATTTCACTCAGACTCTTTGGAGAGCTTCGCAGTTGATTTTAATTGGGATCACGTGGAATCTGCGTTGTGAGCACTTTCAGGAAATGTCGCAGCTTAGACAAATGTCACAAGAAGCAGTTGGTGAACATTGTCCCAATGCAGGTATCTCATATAGTGACCTCTTCTCATCTCCAGCTGCTGTTTCCAAGCTAGTTTGCGTAGCACATCACAAAGATGACAACACACTTAAATATTCAATAACATTAAAAACATTCAGTGTGTTCTAACTTGATTATTCAGGCTGCACTTCTGTCTTAATTTTTAGACCATAGAGTGCATTATTTTATAAACCTTGAATGAATGTAATGGGATAGCGTTCATTACAACTTGAAGCTTAGCTCCTTCCATTTCTATATGCTATGATTCCGATTGGTGTTATAATTGGATGGGAAGGTCCCAGAATGGAACCCTCGCTCACAAGACCGGTAATTAGTTTTAATAATAAGAAAAAAACATTGGATTATGATACAATCCTCCTTTACTCCCCCCCTTAGCTTATCAATCAGACACAGAGTTTAAGATTAACATGAGTCACGTAATGCATTCAGCTACATGGATCTCATTAACACAAAGTCTCTTATAAGCACACAAGATGACTGTGGTCAAACACATGTACTCCATGCTGAACACAAGTTGGTGTCAACGGATTTGTCTTCAAAATCTCCTCAGAAGATTGTCACGTGAGAGTTCCCAATTCCACTCCCAAAAACATGCTTTAAAATCTTCTCTCACAATAATGCTTTCCCTTAGCAGTTTGCATTCCGAAATCCAGTCCAGTTTTCCAAAAAAACACTTTTAAACAAAGCTTCCACTCTATTTTTAACAGAAAATCCAGTCCAGGTTTTACACCATCCCCTGTAGGATTTCTTTGCCTTGACTGCTGTACAAGCTGTTCACAATTGCTTTAACTCTCAATACCCAGGCTCTATTAAAATGGCATCAAACATTTGATTTACCTCTGAAGTCCACTTTCCCAATCTAAATTTGGTTATTGCAACTGTCTCTTTAACTCAGAACACTTTGTTTATTTTTCCGTGAATTCTTCTGAAGGATACCAATCATATTAAGACATTCTTTCTGTCCCAATTCCCTGGTTATTGGGACTGTAACCTGTGCTTTTGGAAGTCTGCCTCTTTGCAGCTCTCATACTGTCCCATCTTTCCTCTGACAGAGTTGAGAGATGTTCACTCCCCAGTGTTCTGTCTCCAGCTGCAATATATCCAGCTAAAACCAAAATCTGCAAAGCTTTCCTACCTTACAAGGGCATCCAGTTGTTAAGCAACCACTGCTACTACTATTTATTCCTCATGCCATGGCCCTCTCGAAGCACAATAGAATCACAGTTGGAATTGAAACAAAACCCCACACATACAAACACTTCGGTCCAACAAGCATCTAACTACAGGCTTTACCCTTCTCGGCACATTAAATCTACTTAAAACTTTACCTTATTTCTAATGTTTATCAATACAAATATAAATCCCTTAAAACTATCGTTGTTTTCCTTGTAATTTTAAATACTTAAAAACACGAGTTTAAAGTGCAATCAATTTAATGTTACGTCTCTCCTGATGCAATTTCCCACTAGCTGTTGGTTTCTTGTACATCTCCCCCCTGCTGCCACCGAGAAACAGAAAGAGGGAAACCAGTGAAGGGGAGAAACTTTGCGCTTATATTTATCTGAAGAAACAGTTGACTGAAGGAGATCATGATGGTGACCATTGAAACTCGGGATAACTGTCATTGAATACAACACTTCAGGATAAGTTCAGCTTAGTGAAGTATCACAGCAACATGACAAGTCTGACTTTCCCCTGGTTTATTGCACAACAGGGAGGAATCTATAATGCGGGAATGTCCAAACGGTTGTCTTTATGGGCTGCATACAGACACAAATCATGGGGCCTCTGGGCCACATGTGAAGTTTAAATTAACATTCTCATTCATTTGTACTGATCTTAAGCTGAGGATAAGAACACATCTGCACATTTTGATTTAAAACTTGCCCACCAATGAGACCAAAGCATTATAAGCAGCTCTTTCAAACTTTGCAGGCTGTCAATTTTCATAAATGACAAAAGAAAATAGCAAATGGAATCTAGTTACTCGAGGCTTCAAAGACTGAAAATTGCCCATGACCATTGTTGGGCTAATGTTACTGGAGACACATAATGATATACAACAGGGTTACCAATATAATGACTCAGCTACTGTTCCTGGTTTCAAAGCAATGAATGCCAAATGGTAACAGATATATAGTGTACTCCCTTTCTATTTTAAAAATTCATTCATGGGATGTGGGATTTGTTGCCCATACCTAATTGCCCACCAACTTCTTGCTGGACCATTTGAGAGTCAACCACATTGTTGTAGATCTGGAGTCACATGTAGGCCAGACCAGGGAAGGACAACAGATTTTCTTCCCTAAAGGACATTAGTGAACCAGACGGGTTTCGTGGTCACCATTAACTTTTGAGGTGAGATGCATATAAAGATTCAATATATGTAAATATAAAGTCTGCATGATCAGTGACATAAGACACATTGGGTTAGATTTTCTATGTGGCCCCAACCCCTCCACCTCCCCCTCCCCCACCGTGGCATGTTTTGGGGTGGCGAATGTGGCCCGCAATTGGCTGGTGGCGGAATCTACCCAGCCCAATGATACCAATGGTTTTTTCCGTGGCTCCCACCCTCTGTCACTGGGGTACCCTCTGCAGGGGGTCTGCACTGGTGGGACTGGAAGATCTTATCAGCGGGAAGGGCCGGAGAATTTCGGCCATTATAACAGAGTATGGAGAAAGATGGTTCCATGTAGAGCTTTGTCTAGAGACTACCTTGTCAGTATTTAGCATAACATTATATGAAAGGTAGTGTTTGCTCACAGCATCAACTACAGCCTGATCTGCAAATCCAGGGTCACAACTATCACACACCAGACCAAAGACAACAATGACTGATTAACAATCCTATATTTTTTCACTTTTAACTACAATCTAGAATCATCTTAGTCAGTGGGACAGTTTCATTCCCCCACATCCCTCCCAGAGCTCTCCCGAAGCCAAATTTGTAATTTACAACTACTTGTGGGTAGTTTTGAGCATATCCAAAATTCATTTCACCTCAGATCCCTACGACCAGCAGAAAAAAATCAACTTTAATTTGATCAATGAGGCTAGATTTAAACTCAGTCCCCTGGGCGGCACGGTGGCACAGTGGTTAGCACTACTGCCTCACAGCGCCAGAGACCTGGTTTCGATTCCCGGCTTGGGTCACTGTCTGTGTGGAGTTTGCACATTCTCCCTGTGTCTGTGTGGGTTTCCTCTGGGTGCTCCGGTTTCCTCTCACAGTCTGAAAGA
Organism: Mustelus asterias; assembly: GCF_964213995.1. Classification (NCBI taxonomy): domain Eukaryota; kingdom Metazoa; phylum Chordata; class Chondrichthyes; order Carcharhiniformes; family Triakidae; genus Mustelus; species Mustelus asterias. Next base: position 59,293,143 of record NC_135818.1, on the reverse strand, counting down.
TGTGTGGGTTTGGTTGATTAGCCATGATAAATTGCCCCTTAGTGTCCTGGGATGCGTAGGTTAGAGGGATTAGTGGGGTAAATATGTGAGGTTACAGGGATAGGGCCTGGGCGGGATTGCTGTCAGTGCAGACTTGATGGGCCGAATGGCCTCCTTCTGCACTATAGGGATTCTATAATCCTATGAAGTAACAAGCTGCATGCCAACCCACCACAGCACCCAAGTTTCCTCATCACCTATTGTAATGACTGGTGGTTAACTGTGTGATCTAAATAACTCCTGTTTAGTAAACAGACTTGTGCCCAATGAGCTGGGGATTTGTAGATAGTGGATTAATTGCCAGGCAATATTTTCCATTTCATCAGAATGACATTGAGTGACAGAGGTTGTAGTTAAAACACCATTGACCAGGGAGAACTGAAAACAGATAACAAAAGGAGGCTGGGCATGGAATTATCAGAAAGACACAACATCATTTGTGTGGATAGATTAAGAGTGATGCACTAGATTGGATCAACATCGAAATAAATAAATGCAAATCATCGCGTGGCAAATGATCATTCAAATCAAATTAAGTCTAAATTTGGCCAAATTATTGTGAATCAAATTAAAAGTGAGAACGAGTTAGGATAACAAGACTGGGTTGTTCTGCGACTTCCCTGAATGTCAATCGCAGCATCAAGGATGGAAGAGTAGCGAACGGCAGCCGTGTGGAAAATTATACTCCTTCTAATTCTGAACAAAGGTATTAGGGCTGTTTCTCAGCACAACTCAGCTGGAACTGCTCAGAGATCATAGTTAGAAAATCAAATCATTTTTCAGGCTATAAATACACATGACTCTGTGTGATGTTACTCTCCAAGAGGAAGGATTTCTGTGAATGAATTGAAATGTCACACTTGGATCTTGACGACTCCTATTGGTTAGTAGTGCTGGCAAAATCCGAGTCCAAATGGTGGCAGTGTCAAGTCGCACACTCGCAAAGGGACAGTGCACCTCCTGCCTGGGTCACTTACTTAGTCCCGTCAATGATTTACTCCCCTACTGGGTCTGAAACTATTTAAAGTCAGGCACTGTGATATCCGGGAACTGGCGTAAACCTTTGGCTTTAAGCCATTTTTTAGCATAAGACCATAAGATTTAGGCCGGAGATCTACCGGCACGCCCGCCCCGACTCCAGGCGAGGAACAGCATTCTCCATTGGCCTCAGGTGGGATCATTCGTAACCCGGTAAAATTCCGCCCGTAGGAGCAGAATTAGGCCATTTGGCCCATCTAGTCTGCTCTGCCATTCGATCATGGCTGATATGTTTCTCAGTTAAATTAACCCTCCGTGTGTTGAGTTGTGAGTGTGCCAGTTACATTGGATTTTTTTTAAATGCCAGTGTAGTTGGTAAACACCAAATAGAATACGGGAAAGCAGCAAAGGAGCCATCAAGAGAGTAATAGCTTGTTAATAAGGGTACTTGAAAATCTACCCAATATTTGTAAAATGGTTCAGGGTGTGATATAAAGCCATCTGTTTATTTCAATGGCATAATGTGTTTGAAACATCAAGATGTTCATAATTTTGGCAAAATAAGACTCTCAGGTTCAGGGTGGAATGTTCCGCGGCAGGTTTTCCCTCAGTGGATACGACACATCATTGGCCACTGGTGGGATCTTCTGCTCCCATCAAAGTCGATGGGCTTTTGCATGGCTTGTCTGCCCCACAGCCGGGGAACGCGGCAGGATTCCACCGGCAGGAAGGGCCGGAAGATTCCGCTGACAAGAAGGGCCGGAAGATTCCACCGGCAGGAAGATTCCGCCAGCAGGAAAGGCAGGAAGATTCTGCTGGCAGGAGAGGCAGGAGGATTCCACCAGCAGGAAGGGCTGGAAGATTCCGCCGGCAGGAAGGGCTGGAAGATTCTGTCCCCAGTGTGGTGGCGGGCGGGATTAGTGCCGATTGGTGGGTTGGGTTCTCACGCCTCATTAACTTGCCTTTCTCTGATCCAGTGCTCCAACTGCCATGCTACCTCACAGATCGAGATGACCAAGGTGCCTGATACTTGATAACTTAATCCCCGAGAGGATGGAGGAGGCTTGAAAACATCCAGGATGTGTTCCCCCTTACTATGTCTGATCTACTATACTGAATATGCCCAACTAACACATTCCAATGACTGGATGCCCTTGACCCGTTAGCCAGACCAATGGGAGAAAGCATCTTGGGGGCTTTCATTGATCACCGTGCAGATATCCAGGAATTCTGCTCCCTTCCTGTTTGGTTGTATCCTCCATTCTCACATTCCTCTCTGTCAATGCTCAAACTGACCAACTTCAGTGTGAACCCAATGTCTCCTGCAGTCTCACGCTGAAGCGACATGGCTCCACTTGCACCATCTCAATAAACTCTTCCTGAGTTTTATCAGCTCAGACTCTGTTTCCACGGTGTTATTCTAAGCAATGTTAGAATGCCCCATGTGAATCCAGCCGTGGGCCCCTCCCACACTGTCTGAATCCCTCCGATGCAGATTCATTTCCAGTTTTGATTGTACACTGCATTATAACGTCAGCATCCCGGGATGCTGCTGCCTCATTTTCACTTTCAGATCAGTTTCAACCCTCTCACTCTCAGAGTTTAGGCTCCCCTGATGTCCCTGGAGCCTCACAGTGTGCAGATCGAACTACCTTTGGTATTTCTCCAACCTACCCCGGTAATCCTGGATCCCATTGTTATTGTGGTGGACATTCTTGCCCTCTCTCCTGAACCCATCACTGTTGATGTCCCCATGTCCCATATGGACCTCTCCCCTCCCCGCCCTGAGGGCAGTGCGCTCAGTTACATACAGAGGTAACCGCCTTCCCACAGGAGAGTTTCGCATATGCCCGCTTAATTGCTTTTTCGCTATTTACAATCTGCAGCTGGCTTCCCTGATCATGACCATCCCATCTGTAGCCCAGTACCGACCCAGACAACCCCATCTTTACTGACTGTGAGACTATGATAACACTCTGCACTCTAAGCTGTGCCTGATCCCCATTGAACACACAGGCCTTGCCCATCCCTGGAGTGGGAACACGACACACATGTCATGCATAATACTGTAGCATGGCCCAAAGAACCCCAGGGCTTCCTTTAATGTCTCACCCCGACTGAGGTCCACAGATCCTCAGGACTGTCTTGAATCTTTCACCCCAATTACAAGGTCCACAGGTCGCCAAAACATCCTTTAATCTCTCACCTCGATTATGAGGTCCACAGATCCCCAGGACTGTCTTAGATCTTTCAGCCCAACTACAAGGTCCACAGGTCCTGAGAACATCCTTTAATCTCTCACGCTGACCTCTTGGCATCAATCCAGAGACTTCGACTGTCTTTCACTCAGATCTTGAGCTCCTCAATTCCAACAAGTTGCATTTTTAATGAGTATTCCTGAGGCGCTAACACATGCAGATGGCATTCCTGATATGGATCAGTGGGAAAGCCAACCTGCCGAGAAAGCGGAATGGGGAAAACTCCGATTCATTTTTCCCACAGGCAAACCCAACTCTGGGGCCTCACTCCGAACGATCGGCTCCTGCCCACCATGAAACCTGTCACTGGCGGGATCGGAAAATTCTGCTCTTAGCGTTCAAAAGGAAATGGACTTAGACTGTGATACAAATGGGAGCAAGTGGAGAAAAGCTCCGTAAAAATAGAGTGGTGAGAGGAAAGAGGAAGGAATGGGATTGTGAGAAATGAGGGGGAATAATTAGATTGGATAATTCAGTTTGGAATCTGACTGGGGGATTCCCATACCTCCTCCTACACAGTGTATGGGAGAGGTCAAAGGGTGAAAACACTGCCTGCTTTCTCAATTACACACATCTATCACCGGGCACATAAGGAGGAGCTTTATCCTTCACATTCAGATTGAATTAACCTCTAGCTTCATTCTTGTCAACTGGGAGTCGATTAACAGTTTCTCGTCACCTGAATTATTAGTACTGGCCCAAATTTACAAGGAAGTGTTTTCAACAACATAACGAGTACAAATAAAGGTCCAATTAGTTCACTGTTCTCATAGAAACTGTAGCTCAGGGGTAAATTATATCTGGTGCTGGAACAGACAAATTGTATATCTTTCAGTAGATTTCAGTCATTTCCCATTATTCCTTGCACACGGTCACTTGGCTTGTTTTTGACCTTATACTAATTACCTATTTCTGACAGACACAAGCCTTCATTAAAGCAATATGGTGATACCAGTTTTATCTCCCATTTTAGGAGTACTCACTACAATGGGCTGAAGAAACTGACACAAAATCTCAGTTCAATTTTAAGGTTTAAAAACCAATTTAATAAAAACACATTTTTTAAACCAGTAGGTCAGATTATTCACCTAATCAGCCTAATTCATTATCATGTGGATAGATGATGGGTGGGAGGGGAGTGGGCAGAGGAGGGTTGGGAGGGGAAAGGAGGGGGAGGGGAGGGAAGTGGGGAGATGTACGCCGTGGGAAGGGTTTTGGGGGAGAAGGGTTGGTAACCCAGGGCCCTAGGCCTCCAATAATTGTGAGATACTGGAGGAACACTCCTAACCCAGTAAGGAAGTTTTGTTAAACTTCTCTTTGAAGTCCTGACAGCATCACCTGGTAGGATAGCTATCAATGCAGCATTTATTGTCAGAATCTCAGGCATCTCACCTGTCTCCAAACTGGCATCATTAAAATCAGAAAAGGAGTGAACAGACCATCTCCCCACCCCCCACATTTTAACTCTTCCTCTACTCTGTTCCTGCCAAATGGAAGTTTGAAAATTGCTCTAGTGGAGATTTGGAAAGAAATGGAAATATTTGCATTCATATAATCCTCTACATTGCCAAAATGGATCAAGACACTTTGCGTATAAAATTACAAAGCACAGGAATTGGCCATCTAGCCCAACTGGTCTATTCTGGTATATAGTCTCATCCCATACAGCAAATTACTTTCAGAATGTTCTCACTGCTTTTATATAGGCGTAACGAGAATAGTACACGGGAGTTTCTACCCTATGGTATTGGTCAATAACTTCTAGCAGGTATCACACATGAACGAAACAACCTGCCTGGACATAGCAAAATGCAAGAGGATTGCACAGCAATGAACTGACAGGCTCCAGAGTCTTGGACATAGTAGTGGGATTTTCCAGCCCCGCCCACCACCAGGATCATCCAATCCCACCAAAAGTCGATGGACCTTTGACTGGGCCACCGAATCTGCTGCGGGCGGGTCCCACCGTGACGGAGCTGGAAAGTCCAAGCCTGTTCACTCTCCCCTTGACAAATAATGCTTTCTCCTTCCTGTTTTTGAGAATCACCTCTCCTCACAATCTCTTTTTTTGTGCCTGTCACTCACTCCGTCCCAGATCATCATGAGTGTGTGCAGCACCCGGCATGAAAACTGGACTCTCCCACATTCCACTGAGTCAGTGTCAGGCAATTATTGCACACAGAAAGATTAGCAATCATTTCAACTTGTAATTTGATTAAATGGCTGCCTGAGAAGCACTGAATGATCATTATCACAAAAGCGCATTGTGACTGGCAGATAACTCGTTTTATCACTGATCACATTCTGAGGAATCAGTTTAGTTCTGGGCTCAGAAATGATGTTGATAAATCTGTAGCTGTCCCATAGCTTGTCGAGTGGATGAAAATATTTCCCCACGATTCTCCACCTCGCAGCCTAGCCCTCATGGGAGGGAGGTGGGGAGAGAAATAAAACTCTGCTTCATGCTTCAATCAACCGTGAAATTGTGAGGAGAGGTGATTCTCAGAAACAGGAAGGAGAAAGCATTATTTTTCAAGGGGAGAGTGAACAGGCTTGGACTTTCCAGCCCTGTCACGGTGGGACCCGCCCGCAGAAAATTCGGTGGCCCAGTCAAAAGTCCATCGACTTTCAGCAGGACTGGACGATTCTGGCGGTGGGCAGGACTGGAAAATCCCACTACTATGTCCAAGACTCTGGAGCCTGTCGGTTCGTAGCTATGCAATCCTCTTGCATTTTGCTATGTCCAGGCAGGTTGTTTCGTTCATGTGTGATACCTGCTAGAAGTTATTGACCAATACCATAGGGTAGAAACTCCTGTGTACTATACTCGTCACCTCTATATAAAAGCAGTGAGAACAGGCCAGAGTGTCCATTCTATAAAATCAATGTGAAACTGGAAAACAACATCAGTAAACCTGGTCCATTTTCTACTGAAATAGATTTAAAAAGTGGCGCTAGTTTGAAAGATGTCCAAATCTTTATAAGACTCTGAATATTTAAGTGAGGAAGACTTTCTACCATAAGACCATAAGATATAGGAGTAGAATTAGGCCATTCAGCCCATCGGGTCTGCTCTACCACCCAATCATGGCTGATAGGTTTCTCAATTCCATTCTCCCATCTTTTCCACGTAACCTTTGATCCCCTTACCAATCAAGAATGTAATGACTTCAATCAGGCCATTGAGGTTGGCCTATTGGAATATGAACTCCCTGATTAAGGAGTCCCTAAGTTAAGTTGATTTTGTTTATTTGGTTGGACACAAAAAGATGTCCCTGATTAAGGAGTCAATTGTCGGGCCAATCAGGGAGTCTTTTCTTTGTATTTAACCAGGAGTGTCAGTTCCTCTGGCACTCCTGAAGGTAGACTGCTGACTGACAGCACTCTGTGCACTGCTTTTGGAATTGTAAATAAAGGGATTTTGGTGAAGGGACTTCTGCCTCCGAAGACTTATTACAAAGAACCTATCTCTCTCTGTCTTACCATTTTACCATTCACACAAACACTACGGATTCTAGCTGAGTTGGAGCAGAGTGTCCTTGGAAAGCTGGGCTGTCAACACTGACACAAGATTGACTATTACCTGAGTATATCCATTGGGATCCAGTGCTGAGAACCATTTCTTGCAGAGAATTTAAGTGTATTAAGTGCTAGTTATTAGGAGTGCAGGAGTGTAATGCTGTGGTTGCAACAGTAAACCTTAAAAGTTGTCATGGTTCACTGCTGTCATCTCTATTTACATTCCCTAGCTGTTAGTAACCATAGTAATCTTAATTACTAGCTGGGACAGAAGCCAGATTGTGGAAATCTTGAGGGAAAATAATTCAATAGTGTGAGGAAGAATTGTGCCCTTAACTCATTGTATGTTTTGGCCCAATTGAGGGAACAGTCACCAAACTAAATCTAGAATTTGTTTTGCCACAAGGAAGAAGGAGGAGGACACATACTCTGTGGAAGATATTGGCCACGGAGGTGAGCCAGTTCTCTGCGACATCGGCCCAGTTTTATAAAAGGCTGTTGGGCCCTCTCACCCTCACCTCTCACCCTGCACCCAATCTTCATGCCCCCTCATAATTCCCCGTGCCATCTCCATGCCACTCACCCAGTATCTATTACGGGTAGACCTCAGGAACCATGTGGAGAAGAAAACAAATTAAATTTCTAAAATCTAAGAGAGCTCTCACTCATAGGGCTACATCTTGTGAGGGGACAGATGTCTCGCTTGCTGGCTGGATGACTGGGTGGGAGACAAGCTAGACATCCCTTTTTGAGAAGGCCCACATCTTGTTCCACTCAGGCACTTGACAGGTGAACCTCCCCAGGATCAAGGACCCCAAGGATGGAAGTCCCACCTGTCAGTTGCTGGCAGCCAATCAGAGATCAACAGCTCCATTGAACAGCAGTGCCAAAGGGGAGGCAGTGGCTGCTGCTGGGATTACATCTACCAGAGCCTCCCAGGCCCCAGAGGAGTGAGGGGTGGGTGGTGTCAGTGAGATTTCCCTTCCAGATGCTGGGTCCATAATGAGGCCTTTGAATGACGGAACGGACCCCCATAGAGAGCAACCCCACTCCCACCTGCTGCTGAGTTAATACTTGTGACAATACTGGAACCAGAGGACATAAATATAAGAAAGTCACTGTTAAACATTTCATGACAAACTTCTTTACCTAGAGTCACAGAATCATTATGGCTCAAAGGAGACCATTCAGCCCATCGAGCCCATCATGGCTCTTTGTAGAAATCAATCTCATTACCTCACTCTATCCCTGTAGCTCTGTGAGCTGATTTCCCTCAAGTGCCCGTCCAACCTCCTTTTGAACTCATTGATTGTTTCCGTTTCCACCACTGCGGCGAGTCCCAGATCATTATCCTTGCTGCACAAAACAGTTTCTCCTCACATCCCCTGTGTCTCTTGACCAAAACCTTAAACGTGTGTCCCTTGGTCCTTTTTTTAATTTGTTCATGGGATCGTAGAAATCATATAATCGCTACAGTACTGAAGGAGGCCATTCGGCCCATCGAGCCTGCACCGACAACAATCCCACCCAGGCCCTATCCCAGTAACCCCACATATTTACCCTGCTAATGCCCCTGAAGCTAGGGTCAATTTAGCACGGCCAATCAACCTAACTCGCACATCTTTGGAGTGTGGGAGGAAATGGAGCACCCGGAGGAAACCTACGCAGACGTGGGGAGAATGTTCAAATTCTGCACAGCCAGTGACCCAAGCCGGGATGCAAACCCGGGTCCCTGACGCTGTGAGGCAGCAGTGCCAACCACTGTGCCACATCCCCCTCCCATCCACCCCCCCATGTCGGCATGTGTAACTAAACAATTAGTGTGTAGCTGCTAGTTAGCTTCACAGTGTTGGAAGGAATGCAGCCTGGCACTATTATGGATTTATGTGGTTTTTGAGGACACATTGGGTTCTCCAGTAAAACTGGTTAAGCTGGTTTAAACAATTAAAAGAGAGTTTGTGGGAGAAGCTGGAAGGAACCTATAAACATATTCGAGTAAGCTGATGATCTCTGGATGCAAGTGGGTGATTCATACCCTATTACTAACTTGGCACTGAGATCCTCTTGGACCAGACTCAATGCTAACCAATAGCAGCAGTCAACAAAGCTAATGTGGGATGTGGGAGTCACTGACTGGACCAACATTTATTGCCCATCCCTGAGGATATTTAGAAGTCAACCACACATTGCTGTGGATTTGGAGTCACATGTAGGCCAGATTGGGTAAGGACGGCAGATTTCCTTCCCTAAAGGACATTAGTAAACCATAGGGGTTTTTATGACAATCGACAATGGTTTCATAGTCATTATTAGACTTCCAATTCCAGATTTTTATTGAATTCAAATTTCACTATCTGCCATGGCGGGATTTGAACCTGGGTCCCCAGAGCATTATCCTGAGTCCCTGGATTGCTAGTCCAGCGGCAATATCATTACACCACCACCTCCCCATCAGCTAAAGGAATCGGCTTGTCTTTGACGACCTTATGTAAATCTTATACATCTCGATCAAATTTCATCTCAATCTCCTTTGCTCCAGGGAGAACAAGCCCAGCTTCTCCAAGTTAACCTTGGAAGTAAAATCCCTCAACCTCGAGTGTGGTTAGATTGTGGAGATCAGGACCACAAGCAGTGGCTCCAGCCATCAGCACAGATGCATTTAAGAGGAGTTAGATAAACACATGAGGGAGAAAGGAATAGAGGAAGGGGGTTGCATGAAGGGTGGGAGGAGGCTTGAGTGGAGCACAAGCACTGGCATGGATCTGTGGGCTGAATGGCCTGTTTCTGTGCTGTACGGTACTGTATAACATCTATCTCTTTGGCTGCAATGAAATGTGAATCAATCTGACAGAAGGTTGCTCCACATTTCTATTTGATGTTCCCTGTGTATTCTGTGGGCGTTACTATTTTGTGAGCATAGTCCCAGTGATTTAAACCCACATGTTAATTATGATGATCTGTCCTGCAGCCATTTTCCTTCCCTCCTCCACGGAAAGCAGTGAATCACACTGGGATAAGACTCCCCGCTGACGTCCCAACTATTTTCCTAATTGGAATGGGCTGACTCGGTGGAAGTATGAAATTGAACCCAAGACCTTAAGAATGTCAACTTAATAAACAGTTAAAGCATTCATTTCATTTCAGAATTTGGAACACCAATATCCCGGATTGCATTCTCTTGAAAGCTATACAGTCACTGCCAAGCATGCTCGTGCACACCAGCAGAAAAAAGTAACGACACTTATTTCTGGTAGTGCAAGATGAGTGTGAATCCGGTGCCAAATGTATGTCCGTGGGTTTTGTGCTTATTGTTTATTGTCTCAGTCTTAGTTCAGTGGTGTCAGTTCAGTCACCAGGGAGGTGATAGCCTAGTGGTATTATCACTAGACTATTAATTCAGAAACTCAGCTAATGTTCTGGGGACCCGGGTTCGAATCCCGCCACAGCAGATAGTGGAATTTAAATTCAATAAAATATATCTGGAATTAAGAATCTATTGATGACCGCTGATTGTTGGAAAAACCCATCTGGTTCACTAATGTCCATGAGGGAAGGAAATTCGGCTGTCCTTACCTGGTCTGGCCTACATGTGACTCCAGAGCCACAGCAATGTGTTTGATTCTCAACTGCCTTCGGACAACCAGGGATGGGCAATAAATGCTGTAAGAGTTTTAACAACACCAGGTGAAAGTCCAACAGGTTTATTTGGTAACAAATGCCATTAGCTTTCGGAGCGCTGCTCCTTCGTTCGATATCCACTCCATCTGACGAAGGAGCAGCGCTCCGAAAGCTAATGGCATTTGCTACCAAATAAACCTGTTGGACTTCAACCTGGTGTTGTTAAAACTCTTACTGTGTTTACCCCAGTCCAACGCCGGCAACTCCACATCAATAAATGCTGGCCAGCCAGCGATGCCCATGTCCCACGAATGGATAAAAAAATGCTCAACTTTGAATCAGAAGTTTGTGGGTTTCAACCTGACACCAGAGTTATAACCCAGGCTGATGCGGAATCATAGAATCACTACAGCATAGAAGGAGGCCATTCAGCCCATCGAGTCTGCATCGACTCTCCGACAGAACATTCCACCCATAACCCCACATATTTACCCCAATAATCCCTCTAACCTACACATCTTGGGAATTTAGCATGGCCAATCTACCTAACCTGCACATCTTTGGACTGTGGGAGGAAACCCACGCAGAAATGGGGAGAACATGCAGACTCCGCACAGACGGTCACCCGAGGCTGGAATTGAACCTGGGTCCCTGGCGCTGTGAAGCATCAGTGCTAACCGCCATGCAGTACTGAAGCATAGCTATACTGTCAGGGGTGCTGTCTTACAGGAAGCTGTAAACAGTTCCTTGGCATTATTTGAAGAAGATCACTGGAGTTCTCCAAGCTCAATGCAGCTTCCGCATGTCCCCCGGGCGAAGGGGAAAGGCCACTCTGTAAGGCTTTTCATTCAATGTACACCAAGCGACTGGTAACGATGTAAAACCCCTCAGACTGTCAGCTTAATTCTGACTGTACATTGCAGTGTAATTGTGTTGAGTCACCGGAGAGTGTGACATGACAGATGTATACCATTCGTACTCTGTGTAATGAAAATATTGAAATATTTGCAATGCCTTCATTACTGTATTGAAACAACTGAGAGCATGTTTTATTCTCTGTAGAGAATGTGAATATCATTGCACTTTCCTCTATGACAATTTGAAATGTTTTGTAATGTTTCTTTCAAATATTTAATGAATATCGTATATTTTTGCAAAGTAACAGTGGAGTTCTCCCTAGTATCCTGACTAGCACAGTGGTTAGCACTGCCTCCTCACAGCACCAGGGACCCGGGTTTGATTCCCGGCTTGGGTCACTGTCTGTGCGGAATCTGCATGTTCTCCCCGTGTCTGCGTGGGTTTCCTCCGGGTGCTCCGGTTTCTGCCCACAATCTGAGTCATGCTGGTTAGGTGCATTGGCCATGCTAAATCCTCCCTCAGTGTACCTGAACAGGTGCCGGAGTGTGGTGACTAGGGGATTCATTGCAGCGTTAATGTGAGCCTACTTGTGACACTAACAAATAAACTTTAAATTTAAACTTAAAACTTATTCCACAATGAACATTGTCGAAAGCAGGTTTATCTCATTGCTGCCTGTTGGATATTGTTTGTACGAATGGTTGCTGTATTTTACCACACTACAACAATGACTAAACTGCGGAAATACTTCAAAGTGAAGAGCTTTGGGACGCCCAGGGGACATGAAAGAACAAAAATTCAAGTTTTTTCTGCTTTTATGAATAAAATATTGGATTAATGAAAGGTTAGCATTTATAATTTAGTGATGGAGAATTCCCAGGCTACTTAACTGCTGTCACTAAAGCCTTTGTAAGAGTTAAACCAACAGCTTGAGATGAGTGCCTTGTGTTACACTGGTGACCCAACACTTGCGGCGAGACAAATTCCCACCTTACATTAATAAGTGGGAGGGGAAACAACAGATTACTGTGCTATAAGTAAAACAGCACAGAACCAGTGGATTTTTTAAGTATTAGTGTCACAAGTAGCCTTATATTAACACTGCAATGAAGTTACTGTGAAAATCCCTTAGTCGCCACACTCAGGCGCCTGTTCGGGTACACTGAGGGAGAATTTAGCATGGCCAATGCGCCCAACCAACACGTCTTTCAGACTGTGGGAGGAAACCCGAGCACCCGGAGGAAACCCACGTGGACACGGGGAGAACATGCAAACTCCACACAGACAGTGACCCAAGCCGGGACTTGAACCCGGGACCCTAGCGCTGTGAGGCATCAGTGCTAACCATTGTTCCACCATTGTGTGTATTACGACTGCACATTGGCCCTGATGTACTGGATACAGTTGCTAAGTATAGAATTATTGTTTGAAATGATTGTGTGTGTGTGTGTAAACCAATGTCACTGCACTGAACCAAAGAACATAAACTGCTTGTGATAAATAAATGTTGCCATGATGTCATTTCTATTATGTACCATGGGTATGTTTAAAAAAAACACTTGGATGGCTGTAGCCACCATGGGTCATCGTAGTGTATACGGACAAAATCTGATTGGACATACACTACTTTCATTTCAAACCGTATTTAGCTCTATTCTTAGTTTACAAAGAGAGGAATCCCAAATATGACCTTGTTACATAAGAACATAAGAACATAAGAAATAGGAGCAGGAGTAGGCCATCTAGCCCCTCGAGCCTGCCCCGCCATTCAATAAGATCATGGCTGATCTGACGTGGATCAGTACCACTTACCCGCCTGATCCCCATAACCCTTAATTCCCTTACCGATCAGGAATCCATCCATCCGCGCTTTAAACATATTCAGCGAGGTAGCCTCCACCACCTCAGTGGGCAGAGAATTCCAGAGATTCACCACCCTCTGGGAGAAGAAGTTCCTCCTCAACTCTGTCTTAAACCGACCCCCCTTTATTTTGAGGCTGTGTCCTCTAGTTTTAACTTCCTTACTAAGTGGAAAGAATCTCTCCGCCTCCACCCTATCCAGCCCCCGCATTATCTTATAAGTCTCCATAAGATCCCCCCTCATCCTTCTAAACTCCAACGAGTACAAACCCAATCTCCTCAGCCTCTCCTCATAATCCAAACCCCTCATCTCCGGTATCAACCTGGTGAACCTTCTCTGCACTCCCTCCAATGCCAATATATCCTTCCTCATATAAGGGGACCAATACTGCACACAGTATTCCAGCTGCGGCCTCACCAATGCCCTGTACAGGTGCATCAAGACATCCCTGCTTTTATATTCTATCCCCCTCGCAATATAGGCCAACATCCCATTTGCCTTCTTGATCACCTGTTGTACCTGCAGACTGGGCTTTTGCGTCTCATGCACAAGGACCCCCAGATCCCTTTGCACGGTAGCATGTTTTAATTTGTTTCCATTGAGATAGTAATCCCATTTGTTATTATTTCCTCCAAAGTGTATAACCTCGCATTTATCAACGTTATACTCCATTTGCCATATCCTCGCCCACTCACTCAGCCTGTCCAAATCTCTCTGCAGATCTTCTCCGTCCTCCACACGATTCACTTTTCCACTTATCTTTGTGTCGTCTGCAAACTTCGTTACCCTACACTCCGTCCCCTCCTCCAGATCATCTATATAAATGGTAAACAGTTGCGGCCCGAGTACCGATCCCTGCGGCACGCCACTAGTTACCTTCCTCCAACCGGAAAAACACCCATTTATTCCGACTCTTTGCTTCCTGTCGGATAGCCAGTCCCCAATCCACTTTAACACACTACCCCCAACTCCGTGTGCCCTAATCTTCTTCAGTAGCCTTTTATGGGGCACCTTATCAAACGCCTTTTGGAAATCCAAAAACACCGCATCCACCGGTTCTCCTCCATCAACCGCCCTAGTCACATCTTCATAAAAATCCAACATGTTCGTCAAGCACGACTTTCCCCTCATGAATCCATGCTGCGTCTGATTGATCGAACCATTTCTATCCAGATGCCCTGCTATCTCCTCTTTAATAATGGATTCCAGCATTTTCCCTACTACAGACGTTAAGCTGACCGGCCTATAGTTACCCGCCTTTTGTCTCCTTCCTTTTTTAAACAGCGGCGTAACATTAGCCGTTTTCCAATCAACCGGCACTACCCCAGAATGCAACGAGTTTTGATAAATAATCACTAACGCATCCACTATTACCTCTGACATTTCTTTACAAGGTACTTGAGAGAAACTGCAAATAATATTAGCGCATAAAGTATCTTTTCTCTCCCATGCACTACATTACATGAAGGACTGATTGGTGGATTAATTACGATTTTCATTTTGCCATGAATCTATAGATGTTTAATTGTCATACAAGTTTCTGGCAACTTTGTTATAAGTTTAACTTGTTAACTAATACTCATTCTGTTTTGTTTTCTTCATGAGGGAAGGAGAAGGCTAGAGCTCCCTCCATTTGGCCACCTTTTCCCCAGGTAGGATGTTTGTAAGACAAGTGCCACCACTCCCTCTGAAACTAACCCCCTGACAGCAGCTGTAGACGCAATCCAGACCCTACCAAGAGTTCATGACATTCACGTCTTATCCCAGATTAGCTGTACCGGGGTTAACATGCAACTAGTATTGTGACGTGTAGAGAATTAATTCGCCATGTGTAACTAAACAATCAGTGTGTAGTTGCTAGTTAGCTTCATAGTGTTGGAAGGAATGCAGCTTGGCAATATTATGTTCATTAGTAATGGATTTAAATGAGGTTATAGGGGACAATTGGGTTCGCCAGTAAAACTGGTTAAGCTGGTTTAAACAATTGAAAGAGTTTGTGGGAGAAGCTGGAAGGAACCTATAAACACATTCCAGTAAGCTGATGATTTCTGGATGCAAGTGGGTGATTCATACCCTATTACTAACTTGGCACTGAGTTCCTCTTAGTCCAACCTCAATGCTAACCAACAGCAGCAGTCAACAAAGTTAATAGGATGCCGAATACATTGTCAAAACCACAGAATAAAAGTCAGTGGAGAT
This sequence comes from Mustelus asterias, assembly GCF_964213995.1. NCBI lineage: Eukaryota > Metazoa > Chordata > Chondrichthyes > Carcharhiniformes > Triakidae > Mustelus > Mustelus asterias. The sequence continues at coordinate 59,277,813 of NC_135818.1, read as the reverse complement.
AATGATCCTGGCGCAGTGCTCTGGTTAGATCGCACCTTGGATACCGTGTTCAGTAATAGTCACAATGAAGGGACCGAAGCATTCACATGCTGGAGGCATTGCAGAAAACAACACAAGGCTAATCTCCAGTGTCAGGCCTGGGTCAGAATGAGCTGTACAGCTTGGGATAGAAGGTGACCTCATAGAGGTGTATTAAATTCTTAAAGGTTTAGTAAAAGGTTAACCTGGGGTATATGTTTAAATTGAAGTGCTGGATTAGAACTCAAAGGCAGGTTCCGACTTGTCAAGTCATTTCAGTTCCGATGTCAGGAAATTCTTCTTCACTCTAAGCACGTTGAATAAACCGAAATAAGGGAGGCAAAATATCCTGGAATCATTTCAGAAACGATGGATGCTACAATGGGAGGGACAATAGGATTTCTCTGGATGGATGATTTAAGTTTTACTGAAATGCATCCTTCATCTTTAATTACTGTGCCATCGGATCAGCCTATCCAATATATCCAGGGGGACATCAGCCTGATCTACCTGAATAACCACAAGGATGGTACAACTGGAGAGAGAATAGAGACTCCAGGCATCAAACAGAAGTTAGCCTGATCATGAACCAAAGAGAAAAAATGAAGTGTGTACTTGAATAAGAAAGTGAGGTTGGTGGAACTGCACACTTTAGTACATCATCCACTCTGCGACTAATCTGCTCAGAGCAGTTATAGAATCATAGAATCATGCCGTATAGAAGAGGTCCTTTGGCACATCGAGTCTGCACTGGAGCACGAGAAACACCTGACTCCCACCTAATCCCATTTACCAGCACTTGGCCCATAGCCTTGAATGTTATGTCAAGCCAAGTGCTCATCCAGATACTTTTTAAAGGATGTGAGGCAATCCGCCTCTACCACCCTCCCAGGCAGCGCATTCTTGACCATCACCACCCTCTGGGTAAAAAAGTTTTTCCTCACATCCCCAATAAACCTTCTGCCCCTCACCTTGAACCTATGTCCCCTCGTGACTGGCTCTGCAACTAAGGGGAACAGCTGCCCCTTAACCATTCTGTCCATGTCTCTCATAATCTTGTACACCTCAATCAGATACACAGCAAGTTCCACTCTGGGCGCATCGGCATTCTACATTACAATGCACTTTAGCAAGTGTTAGGAGGATGTTAGAAAAACTGTGTGCAAACAAGTCAAACTATATCATCCCACTTCCAAACATAACATTCACCGCAGCTCACTCTCACTGGCTCCTGTTGCATGAATCACATTGAGGGTACACAGAGTAAATAAGGAAAGATGATCAGATAAAGTATTCAGTATTGCAGCAGGTTGTTTAGTCTTGGTGTTTCATTTTCGAAAATGGTGATCATTTGTTAAAGAGCCGGTTTCTCAGATTTGTAACATTGCTCAAGCAATTGGGATTGAAACCACAAACAAATAAAGTAGTCTTGCATAATATGTAAGGAAGCAAATGTGGCTGACAGCTAATGGCAGATGAATCACTCCAGTTGTGAAGAATGAATCTAAGAGGAGTGGATATGAGGCATGTTTGCCAACTATTCACTTCAATTGTTAGATAACATTCTGAGCAAGACTAATGGAAACTCATAAGATAGGGACACTCCCTATGACCTGCCAATTCTCACAAAAATATGCTTAGTATATAAACTAAGAACCAGTTCAGTGAGATAAACGCAACATGAAATTTTAACACGCCAATGAACTCACAGTGTTGTCGCTGATGAAGTAACAGGTACTGTGGATAAGAGGAAACCAGTGGATGCACTGTACTTAGATTTCCAGAAGGCATTTGTGTAAAATTAAATAGGGGGTAACATATTGTCATGGGTCAAAAATTGGCTCCCTAACAGGAAGTAGAGACAGTAAGAAATCTCACAACACCAGGTTAAAGTCCAACAGGTTTATTTGGAATCACGAGCTTTCGGAGCATTGCTCCTTCATCAGGTGAGTGGAGAGGTAGGTTCACAAACACGGCATATATAGGCAAAGACACAATTGCAAGATAATTACAGATTGGAATGTAAAGAATGGTTGGAATGCGAGTCTTTACAGGTAGTCAAGTCTTTACAGGTACAAACAGTGTGCGTGGAGAGAGGGATAGTCACAGATTAAAGCGGTGTGAATTGTCTCAAGCTAATAGATTATTATTTATTGCATGGGGAATTGAATACAAAAGTAGGGAGGATATACAGGGCATTGGTAAGACCAATCTGGAGTACTGCATATAATATTGGTCTCCTTACTTAAGGCAGGATGGTAATGCTTTGGAAGCAGTTCAGGGAAAGTTTACTGGATTAATACCTGGAATGGGTGGGTTGTCTTGTAAGGAAAGGTTGGACAGGCTAGGCTTGTACCCACTGGAGTTTAAAGGTGTGACTTGATTGAAATATATAAGATCCTGAGGGGCCTTGACAGGGTAGATGAGGAAAGGATGTTTCCTCTTGTCGGAGAATCTAGAACTAGTGATCACTGTTAAAAAATAAGGGGTCACCAAGTTGGAACAGAGATGAGGAGAATTGTTTTCTCTCAGAGGGTCGTGAGTCTTTGAATCTCACTTCTTTAAAAAGCAGTGGAATCAGAGTCTTTGAATATTTTTAAGACGGAGCAAGATAGATTCTTGATAAGTAAGGAGGTGAAAGGTTATTGAGGATAGGAGGGAATGTGGAGTGGAGGTTACAATCACATTTGCCATGATCTTATTGAAGGGCGGAGCAGGTTTGAGTGGCCTACTCCGGCTCCTGAGTTGTATGTTTGAATGAATGTTTTGTTTTTAATGTGTAAGACGGCAATGGAGTTGGGAGACCTCAAAACCTCTTTGCACAGTATCATTTACTGGTCAGAATCTGCAACTATGCTGTTGCACGCACAATGACCCCTCTCGGGTCTTGTCAAGGATCCCACAGCACTTTATCAAAGGAGAGTTATTCCCAGTGTTCTGGCCTATATTTATGGCACAAATAATATTGCACAAGCAGATTTCTGTTCATCACATTGTTCTCAGTGGGAGCTTGCTTTGTACATATTGGCTGCCACATTTCACACAATACAACAGCGACTAACACTTTGATGTAAAGCTGTTTGATGTAAAGCTGTGGTCTTGAAAGGTGTGACATATCCTTTTGAAAGGACTTTTGTTCTTAATGTTCATATCAGGATTTTCAAATTTAAGATTGACATAAAGCAGGACATAAAAACCACGACAACAAGAAGTTCAACAGGAAATGCACAAGATTTTTAATAATACGTAGATTCACTGAGATAAATGCAGGAAAAGCTATATTCACTCATCAGGTCTGACAGAATCAGCGAAGAGAGAAAAAACAGAGGGTTGGATTTTTCCAGCAGGAAAATAGTCCTGTAGCTGAACGCAAGGCCTATACTAGTGTGGGCTGGCATTGGGAACTGAGGGCAGCATTTTACTCAAGGCAGCCAATTAAGGGGCTGTAGCATGGCCCACTGCCCAACCATCTCCCAAAGCTGACTGCCCAATGACAGCCAATCCCATGGGAAGAGCTGCCAGATATAGTCTGACGGCCTCCCAGGTAGCAATGGCATTCCCAACGCAAGTAAATGTTGGGAGCGGCAGGAGGTGGTGCTTAATCGGGCATGGAAATAGCAGAATGAACATAAAAAGCTGCTGAAAAAATGTGGGCAGAAATAGTTGAATTCTGTGTTTAGTCTGGAATTTGACAGTGGCACAGTGGTTAGCACTGCTGCCTCACAGCGCCAGGGACCCAGGTTTGATCCTGGCCTTGGGTGACTGTGTGGAACTTGTACGTTCTCCCCGTGTCTGCATGTGTTTCCTCCGGGTGCTCCGGTTTCCTCCCACAGTCCAAAGATGTGCAGGTTAGGTGGACTGGCCATGCTAAATTGCCCCTTAGAGACCCAAGATGTAGAGGTTAGGTAGATTAGTGGGGTAAATACGTGGGGTTACGGGGATAGGGCGGGAGCTGGATAAAATGCTCTGTTGGAGAGTCGGTGCAGACTCGATGGGCTGAATGGCCTCCTTCTACAGTGTAGGGATTCTATAATTAATTTTGGGAAGAGTCTGAGCAGTGTTGTTCCTCAAGCTTACATTAAACTTTGTGAATCCGAGTGTCATAAGAGAGGTTGTTCTTCAGAGTGCTAAAAGAGAAGGTGTGGGGATACGAGTTGGTGATGTGATCACACAAATGGCAGAGGATGATCCATTGAACGTGGAGGTCATGGGGTAGAAGGTGAGGGCAGGGGAAACCCTATTTTAGTTCTGGGAAGGGTGAGAGTAGAAATGCAGAAAATGAAATAGATGGGGGGGGGGGGGGGTCCACAACAAGGGCAGGGGGGCTCTAGGCATTGCACCCCCACCCACCCCTGCCACCCCTTTACAATGCCTGGTTCCTTGATCGAGCATTGAGTGCATTTGAATGAGGGAACCCTAGCCTAGCAGACCACAAGCAGCCTGCACAGGTTTGCTCATTGTGTTGCCTGCCTGCCACTGGTTTAATCAACTGCCTCTCTAAGGGCTTCAATGGGCGATGGGCTGGGAACGCCATCCATGGGCTTTCTCACCATGACTTAATTGGGGTGGAGGCAGGAAGGTGGCAGGATCCCCGTTTAATTAAATACCACCTGCCACCAAATTTGCCAGCGGGGGAGCATAAAATACCACCCAAGGACATCCCACAGCAACAGCTTTCATTCCGAAGTCAGTGGAATTAAATAAGTTGTTGAGTGTGAGAAGAAGTCTAGGCGGGGCAGGAGGGTGGAGCTGGTTGGCAGTTTTTTCCTGGAGGAATGGAAATCCTTCAGAGCGTGCTGGTGAGTAATGGAGGAGTAGAGAGAAGGGCCAGCCATGGAGGGAAAGGAGCCAGGAAAGTGTTATGAAGAAGGCGTTGGGGGAATTGTGATTGTAGATGTGATGAAAGTGGACAAGGAAAGAATAAATAGAATCAAGATCGCAAGATGTCAGTTCAGCAGGGCAAGAACAAGCTGAAAGATGTCTACCTGGGAAATCATAGATTAGGTCATTCTTATACAATCCAGATTATAATACATATTATTTGTTATACGTTATCTCATTCACTTTCATTTATTATATATTAGGCTATTATTATAGATTGTTATGTATTATTTATTGTCATAGAATAATTAGAGATCAGCTGATTTTTTTTTAGTACTGAGGTTATACGTTTTAACAGCAGTTGACATAACAGCACACTGACAACAAGGTGTACACAAAACAGCTTTAACAACAATAAATGAAGAGGAACACAGTGACATCTGCAGCACAATGTTAGAAGGGGTTTATTATGTCTAACCATATTTTTTGTAGGAAAGTATACCCTGATTAGGCCTCAATAAAGCTATACTGGTCTATGCAGAACATGCCTTCCTGAGGGCCCTAATATTTATAACTAACTATTCCAGAAATAATGGGATAGATTTTTCACTAGGTTACTGTTTGGGTTGGTCGCATATTTACAGCAGCTGCTGAAGGTAAAAACTGCCAGTGTTTGACAACACTGAATATTTTAATCATAACCCACCCAGTGGTAGCTTTGCACTTTGGATATAGAAGTTTAAATGTGGATTTGACAAACTTCTGCTGAGGAATGAGAGAAAGACTTGAATTTATATAGTCACATCTTCAATATGCCCCAAACTGCCTTCAAACAAATTAAATATTTTTGAAGTATAGTTTTTGTTTAATTTACGTAGGCATCGCTGGCTAGACCAGCATTTGTTGCCCACCCTTAATTACCCTTGAGAAGGTTGTGGTGAGCCGCCTTCTTGGACCACTGCTGTTCATGTTGGCACTAATTTCAAAGTGAGCTGGGCAGTCAACATGGACACAATAAGGTTCCACACAAAGTGATAATTATTGATGGTGATTTTGGTTGAGGGAAGAATGTTGATTGGGACACTGGGAGCACTCATTCTTCTTCTTCAAAAAAGTACACTGGTTATCATAGAAGTCATAGAAATCATAGAAACCCTACAGTACAGAAAGAGGCCATTCGGCCCATCGAGTCTGCACCGACCACAATCCCACCCAGGCCCTACCCCCATATCCCTACATATTCTACCCGCTAATCCCTCTAATCTACGCATCCAAGGACACTAAGGGGCAATTTTAACATGGCCAATCAACCTAACCCGCACATTTTTGGACTGTGGGAGGAAACCGGAGCACCCGGAGGAAACCCACGCAGACACGAGGAGAATGTGCAAACTCCACACATACAGTGACCCAAGCCGGGAATCGAACCCAGGTCCCTGGAGCTGTGAAGCAGCAGTGCTAACCACTGTGCTACCGTGCCGCCCCATGCATTATTTTGCATCTAATTGAAGAGACAAAGATAGCATTAGAATCATGGAATCCCTACAGTGCAGAAGGCATCAAGGCTGCACTGACTCCCGCTCTATCCCCGTAACCCCACACATTTACCATAGCCAATCCATCGAACCTACACATCTTGGGACACTAAGGGGCAATTTAGCATGGCCAATCCACCTAGCCTGCACATCTTTGGACTTTGGGAGGAAACCGGAGGAAACTCACGCAGACATGGGGAGAATGTGCAAACGCCACACAGTCACCCAAGGCTGGAATCGAAGATGGGTCCCTGACGCTGTGAGGCAGTAGTGTTAACCACTGTGCCACCGTGCCGCCCCATTAGTTTGATGTTTCATTTGAAAGGTATCTTCTCCGATATTACAGCACTCTTTGAGCACTGAGTTATGTCTTAAAATATGTGCTCAAGTCCTGGAGCAAGACTTGAGCCCACAACATTCTGACTCAGAGTCAACAGTTACCCGGCCAACGTGGCATACACATTAAGCCAATGCGTGGCCTGAATTTGCCATTAGCATCTGAGCACTCATTCTGCAGTGCCATCTGTGCTTTGGCAACAACAGAGTTAACCCTGAGAGATGTTTGTCATGATCATGCTTGCTTTAAGCTGCATAATAGTATTCCGCAAAATAGATACAAAAATAAACATGAAATCCTAGAAACTAAGTACAAAAATGAAATATTTGCTGCCAATCACCAAAAAGTTAAACTCACAGCTGCATTCCTGTTCACTGAGAACAGGAGTACAGCTGTGCTTCATTGGCAATGGGCTATTTTCATGGAAATAATCTCAAACAGGCAGAGGGCAAGGTAGATTCCCCTTCATCTCTGACACTTCTCAATGAGTGGGCAGGCCCAGGTGAACCTGCCGTCTCCTCTGGTTAGAACAATCTCGCTTTAACATCAGAGCTGCTACATGGGCCACAATTTGAGGCTGCATGCCCTCATGTAAACAATCCAACCCGCAAAGAATCAACAGCAATGCCGATCACGTCATTGTGGGTCCATAAACCTGTTGCCAGGCCTGGCAGGGGAGCGCGATTGGCAGGAGCGGAGGCAGATGGGAAACTGCCCCACCCGCTATCAGCTCTGGGCATCAATTCCACATTGGCAAGTCAGTTAATTGCCAACCAGTATGAAAGGTGCACTGACAGAGGCTCAGCACTGGCAGCCGGGGCAGGAAGTGGGCGGGCACCGGGAGGAATTAGAGTGCGAGCTGGGGCGTTTAAACGGAGATTCCCAAAGCCTCAGGGTGCTGTTTGGTGTTTCCAGGGGTCTGACTACTTTTTACAATGATTGTACATGGTGGCTGCATTATCAAAAAGAAGCTCTGAATCAAAAGTTTGTTAATTATGTTGGGATCAAGGCAGTTCCCCTGCAAAAATACTGCATAGCTTGTCAGAGTGAAAACCACAACTCAAGGAAAAGGCCAAGAATTTAAATCACACACAGGAACATTCATCCCAATTCTTTACCTGGAGCCTGGACTGCTTCCTGCAAATGATCCAGCTTTGCTCTGCCATCGCCACTGGATTTGTTTTTGTAGCCCTGATCCCCTGCGATGGGGTGTGGCACGGTGGCACAGTGGTTAGCACTGCTGCCTCACAGCGCCAGGGACCCGGGTTCGATTCCTGGCTTGGGTCACTGTCTGGGTGGAGTATACACATTCTCCCCATTTCTGTGTGGTTTCCACCGGGTGCTCCGGTTTCCTCCCACAGTCCAAAGATGTGCAGATTAGGTGGATTGGCCATGCTAAATTGCCCCTTAGTGTCAGGGGGATTAGCTAGAGTCAATGCGTGGGGTTATGGGGATAGGACCTGGGTGGCATTGTGGTCGGTGCAGACCCGATGGGCCGAATGGCCTTCTTCTGCACTGTAGAATTCTATGATTATGTCATCTGCACTCAGCAGCTATGCCAGGAGGGATGGAAATGCCCAGGGACAGTATGCCAATGGCTTTTCTGATGGGTACCCGTGGATTCTGCTGGAGGTAATCAGTGCCCAACAGGACTTCCTGCTGCCACGAGACAGAACAAGGGGGCCATCACGCTTAACAACAAAGGAGGTGGCAGATCAGGTCAGCTAACATGATGTCATGCAACAGACCTGGATCCAGTGCAGGAAGAATTTCAATGACCTTCTGCCAAGGTAAGCACTGAATCCAGTTCCAACCTGGAGTAGATGTCTTTATAAGTGGCAGGACTTGTTGGTGCTCACAGCTGTGAAATACAGGAATTGGCACATATTCCTGTGCATTGAAAGATTACACATGATTAGACCTGACAGCTGGTATGTATGTACGGGGTGAGGTGTCGCAACCCCTCTCAATATCGTCCTGTTTATTGAGCAGTCCCTTGCTTTCTTTGCCCTTCCCAAATGCATTACCTCAGACTTTTCCCGATTGAATTCCATTTGCCACTTCTCTGCCCACTCCAACCAAACCATTGATATCATTCCAGAGTCGACAATTATCCTTTATCAATTATGCGGCCAATTGTTGTGTCATCTGCAAATTTCCAAATCGTGCCTCCCACAGTGGAGTCTAAATCATTAATAAATATGACAAACAAGGTTCCCAATGCTGAGCTCTGTGGAACACCACTCCAAACTGTTTTCCATTCACAAAAATATCCATCAACCCCCTTTGCTTCCCGTTACTGAGCTAATTTTGGACCTAACCAGCCATCTTCCCCTGTATCCCAAGGGATCTCACTTTTCTGCCAACCTGCCAAGTGGGACCTTGTCAAATGCCTTATTGAAATCTATGTAGACAACATCCAGTGCATGACCCTCATCAATCCTCTTTGTTACTTTCTCAAAAAGTTCTATTAAATTAATAAGACATGATCTTCCCCTAATAAAACCATGCTGATGATCCCTGATCAATCTGTCAGATATGGTCCCTTCCAATACCCATGTTCTCGGCAGTCAAGGCAATATTGAGGAAAGCAGAGTGCAGAGCTCAATCTCAAAAGAGGAATGAAACAATGTTAAAGATTCAGAGCTGACACCAGACCATGAGGAGTTAAAAACGCAAACTCTATTAGACATTCAGGATATTGGATACCGGGTTGCTACTTCACTGCAGGGAATTGGATACACAGCTGACATTAAACTGTCAGGGACTGGACTGTGGTCATCATTGGACTGTCACGAAATGGCTGGTACCCATCATCAGACAATCAGGGACTGGGCATGCAGTTATCCCAAATTTACCAGCGTTGGCAGCCTGCATATGCACAGTACCTTCTCATCTCAGCAATCTAGCAGATAAAACCGTATTTATGGTGGAATAAGAGACCTTTGAGGATCATTCCTATCACGTCTAATGAAAAATCAGTCACACAGTTATTACAGACTGCAGGAAACACACACACATTCATTATGACACTGCCACTTATCAAAAAGGCAGTGTGGCAAATTATGGGTGAGTTCATTTCACTTCCTGAAATTGCCAGTTGCTGTATAAGGACAGGCTCACAGTCCTACCTTACTGAAGGACATGGCTCCAGCTATGTGGACAAAAACATATTTTCCTTAATATAGCACAGCTGTAATAAAACTATATCCACTTGCCCTTATCACGACAATTTGGAAAATGTTTAAAAACAGAGATAGCCTGTCCCAATGACTACCCGAGAGCACCAAAACTCCAGTAAATCATGAGGGTTTTGCAACAAAGCAAACAGGTGTCCACTATACAGTACACTTGATGGGCAAGGACCCATTATAGTTATGCAATAACTTCCCTCAACTGAACTTGCCAACTGCGTGAAATGGAACATTTAAGTTATGAAAAGAGATTGGATGGGCTTGGGTTGTTTTCGTTGGAGCAGAGAAGACTGAGGGGTGACCTGATTGAGGTAAACAAGATTAGGAGTGACATGGACAGAGTGGATAAGGAGCAGCTGTTCCCCTTAGATGAAGGGTCAGTCATGTGGGGACGTAGGTTCAAGGTGAGGGGCAGGAACAGGAGGTTTAGGGGGCATGTGAGGAAAACCGTTTTTTACCCAGAGGGTGGTGACGGTCTGGAATGCGCTACCTGGGTCGGTGGTAGAGGCGGGTTACCTCACATCCTTTAAAAAGTATCTAGATGAGCACCTGGCACGACGTAACATTCAAGGCTATGGGCCAAGTGCTGTATTAGGTGGGAGGTCAGGTGTTTCTCACGCATTGGTGCAGACTCAATGGGCCGAAGGGTCTCTTTGTCACTATATGATTCTATGATTCTAACTTGGAGAACCAAGATACTGTCCAGAACCCCATCATTAACTCCTCACCACTGATTGCATTCATGCCCCCTCAGCCACTTACTTGGAATGAACCAACATTGACATCTGTTTCAATCCTGAGCTGAACTATAAATCCAATAAATGCCCAACTCATCGGCTAGACCAGCTATTCCTCCCTCCACCACATTATCCATTTCCATTCCTACCTCAATCCTTCACTACTGTCCCCTCATCCGTGCATATTTTTAGATTCAAATATTCCAATGTCTTCCTTTCCATTATTCTCAACTCTCCGTAAACTCCACTTGACCAAAATACCACTCCTTGTTTTTTGTCCTCTGCCACTTTCCATCTGACCTAAACCGGTTCCATCTCTCCCAGTGTATCAACCTCCTCGTCATCTTCTTCAAATCTCTTCATGCTCTTGCTCATCTCAGATGCTTTAATCTTCCACCCTTTTGCTCAACTCCCATTCCTTCCCTTCAGGTTTGTGACAAAACTTTTCGCCTGGGCACCTCTTCTTCAAACTCGCACCTTCAAACTCAATCCCTTCTCTTTCTGACTTTGACAGTGTCTCCAAAACCCATGTTTTTGACAAGTCGCCTCTTAATCTATATCACCATTACATTGTTTCTAATTGTGAATTACATTGGGGCAGTTTTTATACGAATATACAGAAACACAAAATTGGAGCAGAAGTGGGCCATTCGGCCCCTCAAGCCTGCTCTGTCATTCAATGAGATCATGGCTGATCTATTTGTATTTCTAATTCCACATTCCCATCCACCCCCGGTAATCTTTGAGTACCTCGCCTAACAAGAATCTATCTCCCTCCGCTTTAAAAATATTCAGTGACCCCGCCTCCACCGCTTTCTGAGGCAGAGAGTTCCAAAGTTCCAACCCTCTGAGAGAAAAAGTTTCTCCTCATGTCTGGTCGTCACATTACAGGAAAGATGAGGAGGCTTTGGAAAGGGTGCAGAAGGGGTTTACCAGGATGCTGCCTGGATTAGAGATTATGAGCTATGAAGAGAGGCTGGACAAACAAGGGTTGTTCTCTCTGGAGCGGTGGAGGCTGAGAGAGACCTGATAGAAGTCTATAAAATGATGAGAGGCATAGATAGGGTTGACAGTCAGAATCTTTTACCTAGAGTTGAAATGTCTAATACTAGCGGGCATGCACTTAAGGTGAGAGGAGGAAAGTTCAAAGGAGATGTGAGGGGCAATTTTTTTATACAGAGTGGTTGGTGTCTGGAACATGCTGCCAGGGGTAGTGGGGAAGGCCAGTACAATAGAGGTGCTTAAGGGGGTTTTAGATAAGCGAATATGCAAGGAATAAAGGGAAAAGGACCAAGGGAAGCAGAAGGGATTAGTTTAATTTGGCGTCATGTTCAGCACAACATCATGGGCTGAAGGGCCTGTTCCTGTGCTATACTGTTCTATGTTCTATGTCTGTCCTGTAAGGACGACTCCTAATTTTAATACAGTGCCCCCTTGTCCTGTTACTGATCAGGTCAAGTTCTTGGTTATTGCTGAAAGAAAATGAAGCCTCACAAATGTTCAAAAAGTCACAAAATAAAGACAGGGGCGCATAACTCTGCGGGAATTGTGGTAAGTGAGACGGAGAATTAAACGCATGAGCTAAAAGTCCGTTGACCTTGGGCGGGAATTTCTGGCCTCGGGGTGGGCTCGACGGGAAAATCCTGCCCAAGGTGCATATCTGAGGCGTGTTGGGTGTTCAAAATATAACGGGCATCACAGCAAATGATTTATCTCTCGTCAATTAGAATTTTCAGCCACACTAATAAAATCCAGCGTGGACTGCTTGCATATTGCTTTCCACCAGTATAGTTTTTGACATGAATAACAGGTCAGTTTATCCACTGTAGCTAAACAGAGGCTGTTACATTGTAATCTGGCTGTGTCACCATAAATCTCTATAACTGTAAAGTCTGTGACCCTGTGTTTCTATCTATTTAATACAGTTACTGGATGAGACCATGTGGCCCACAGACTGATGCTGTAATGAATGCCGGTATGAGAAATGTCCGACCAATACAAAGTTGAATTATTCTATCTGAAGGCGCAGCAGAGTAAATGGAATAATTTACCTCTCTGGGTTTTTTTCTGTGCAGCCTGTAGCTCTCTCATTCTCCAAAACCAAAACATTCTGACCTAAACGCTGAGGTATTTCCCCCCCCCCCCCCCCCCCCCACCCTCCCCACCTAATTCCATGGCAACGTGAAGACAGCAGAAGAGCCATCTGGATTCTCAGCCGTTCCATCCCCAGCTATTGTAATAAAGCCGGGAACTGAATTAGTACAAGTCGCAGTGGCTTCCACATGAAGCACTGCTCTCAGCAATTGCTCTCTGTCTCTGCTGCGTGGAATTGTCATCGTGTAATTGTAGCACAACCCCCTGCCTGGCACAACAGTGAAGTCGTTTCAATTCCCCGGAGCTGCTTATCTCTTCCTTCATGTGTAAAGGGAATTGCCAGATCAACTAAACGTAAACACGCTCCTGACATCCAAACACTGGGGCCAGCTCTGGAAACTAATTCTTGTTTACACCACCCAAAGAATAAATCCATTTGTGAAGAATAGAATTACTGCCAGAGTCCATTTAAATTAATATCGCAGTTACTCTTTGCATTCCTGGCCACTGAAACTCGGCTACTTTGTCTTTTTATCACCATCTGATGGAAATAATTGTCTTAAATCTACTGTTCAAAGAATCCCTACAATGTAGGAGGAGGCCATTCGGCCCAATGAGCCTGCACTGACAACAATCCCACCCAGGCCATATCCCTGTAACCCCATGTATTTACCCTAGCTAGTCCCCCTGACATTAAGGGACAATTTAGCATGGCCACTCAACCTAACCCGCACATCTTTGGACTGTGGGAGGAAACCGGAGCACCCCCACGCAGACACAGGGAGAACGCGCAAACTCCACACCGACAGGTACCCAAGACCGGAATTGAACCTGGGTCCCTGGAGCTGTGAGGCAGCAGTGCTAACCACTGTTCCACCGTTCCTAAGTAGGGTGATGTAAACCCGCAAAGGCCCGATTCAAAACTAGCTGCTAAATTTCAGTTGTGTGCGGCATGGCCGGTCAGTAGCAAAAAGAGAGGACAGCTTTCCTTTCCTACCCATTGTTATCAATCATTATCAATGAGTCTTCTTCAGGCCAGCTATTAACACATCTCCTGAATCCCACTGAGGTGATGACATGTCTACAAGTTGCAAACCAGATGCCCACATTTAGTGCACAGATGTTCTTCCAGCTCAGTTGGAATTTAGAATATTGTACTTCCTCTCCCCAGCACCCCCACTCATTCCTCCCTCCCCCCTCCCCATTCTCCCCCTCCCCACTCTCTCCCCACCCCTTATGAACTGTCAGCCTGACATTTGGGAATTGGTATCCAGGCATTACTGCTTCCTCTAGAGGCAGCACCTAATCAAGATTATACTGTGCAAAGAATATATGAGAACCACATCATTTGGAGGCTGCCTAAATCATATGGTTGGTTTCACTTATCTCATTTACTGTTCCGCGTGGCGTTTGGGGTGGTACCAATTGCAGTCCACTCATGGCAATCTAACTCTGTTGAAATCAAGTCTGGTTACACGTCTCCCACCTAAACCCATTCCTATCATAGCGTTACAAACCTCCACATTCTTTACCTCCTCCAGTTTTCCTCCCTCACACTATCAACCGGATTTGCTAACTCAAGTTTGGCATCAACCAGCCACTACTTTCTGACTTATTTTGGCTTCACTGTTTCTTAGATAGTGTCCTGCAATATGGCCTGGAGTGTTTTACCAATCAATAATTAACTGGTGTCAGTAGAACATTAGACGCTGCCTATATGGCAGCTGTACAGAGTGGATTCAGGTTGTACGTCACAAGGCAGTGTGTTGTTATTTACAACTTTCATCTCCAAAGGACCTGTTGGAAATTCACCTCTCTCTCCTCAAATCAGCTTTATTTTCTAAAACAACGTGACTTTACTTAAATAATGTGAGGGGAAATAAATAAAAATACAGTAAATGTGTTGTCACACGCACAAAGCCTATACATGACTGATAGTGGGCTGATTTCAACTGGCTGAAATTGGTACTCAGGGGGCAGTTTAACAGATCCCCAAACAAATTATTTCACCAATCACGACAGCCCGCATGCTGCTGCAACTTTCACTGGGGGCCAATTGAAGGCTACACCTGGTTCAGGTGTTAGATCCCTGTTAATGTATAAATATGGGCCCCATGACATACATCAGAGCTTTAATTGTCATTTTAGGATGAAAGAGGTCAGAGTATGCACCATGTTCCACTGGCATTAGAGCAGAAAGGTCCCAGAAAGGTAAGTTTATCATTATTTGTACGAGCCTACAAAGGGGATGGGAATCGCGAACTCTCCACCATTGGGAGAGGTTGAACAAGTAATATAGGTGCATTTCAGGGAAAAGTAGACAAGGGAGAAGGAAATCGATGGTGACAGATTTAGATGAGGAAAGATTGGGAGGAAGCTCGAGTGGCGCATATGGGCGGCACGGTGGCTAGCACTGCTGCCTCACAGCGCCAGGGACCCGGGTTCAATTCTGGCCTCGGGTACCTGTCTGTGCGGAATTTGCATGTTCTCCCCGTGTCTGCATGGATTTCCTCCGGGTGCTCCGGTTTCCTCCCACAATCTGAAAGACGTGCCAGTTAGGTGCATTGACCCGAACAGGCGCCGGAGTGTAGCGACCAGGGGAATTTCACAGTAACTTCATTGCCGTGTTAATATTAGCCTTACTTGTGACTAATAAATAAACTTTACTTTACTTTAAACACTGACAAGGACTGGCTGGTTGGGCTGAATGGCCCTGTTTCTGTGCCGCTAATCCTATACAATATAATGAACCATTCCTGGCCTGGACTTGGTCCCTGTGTCCTGTCTACCCACACCTTCACCTCGCCCCCCCCACACCAGGTGCTACCAACCTCTCAGCTGGCCAACATTATCACAGCCCAAACCTGGCGAGCTGCCTTGTAATGACCACTTGGCATCAGTAGCTCACCAAGTTGGGATTCAAATGCAATCAGAGTCCCCTTTGTCGGAAGGGGTGTTGGCCCTATGGGGCTTTGTTGACAGCAGCCCAAAAAGTGACACAGGGTCACATAGTACGGGAGAAAGTTTGCTCCATTCACTATTGGAAATGATGGTAATGAAGGATAGGGAATCAAGAAAACTAGCACCAAAAAATAATTTAAAAGCAAAACACTGCGGATGCTGGAATCTGAAACAAAAACAGAAAATGCTGGAAAATCTCAATAGGTCTGACAGCATCTGTGGGGAGAGAGAATAGAGCCAACGTTTCGAGTCAGGATGACCCTTCGTCAGAGCTGGTCAATTTTTGTTACATAATGCACTGTACAACAACAACCTGAATATATTTAGCACCCAGAGTACAGAAAAAAATGTTCCCAAAATGTACAACAGGGGAAAGTCAACTTCTTTGAATAGAAGCATCATGTTGCTATGACACTAGGATTTGAGTAAAAGACGTAATTTGAATATCCAAAAACTCAACATCTTTTTTTTATCAGCACCAGCCTCGACACATATATCACATTCACACGACTAACTCCTTCGGCTGCATGTATTCGGAAAAGGTTACAAGAACACAATGTAATCGGCAGCAGCATTGCAAATCTATAAAGGCTCAGTTAGTGCATGGCAGCAATTTATCCCAGAACCATCATCCGAGGCTGCAACGGGCTGAATAAAATGAATCTTTTAAGTTATGGAAAAGCCCAAGAACTTTCCCATTTTAAACACAATTCAATTTGAAGCCGAAAGTGGCCTAGCTGAGATCACTGGGGCTGATTAATTTTGCTTGACTCCTGCAATAATATCTATAAAGGGGATCCCCGACCTTTTTAAGAACGCCACAACGTAGGTCTTAAATTCTCCCCCTGATAGATTTGTCTGTATTAAAAAGCTAACAGCAAGAAGCTCAGATCATTTACCAGTGCAGAACTGAAGCAGCGAAGAGGTGTCGTAGAGGCTGCTGTAGCCGGAATAGCCGTCCTCCATGCTGAAGCTGTTTCCTCCACTCTCTCCCTTACTTAGTCTGCTTGCCACTGGAGATGTCCCCCATTCACCATCCAGTTTTCCGGGGTCTCCCTGCCAGTGTCAGTTACCATCGCAACCCATTCAATCAGTTTCTTGCTGTGTGTGTGTTCCCTTCCGAGTCTCCTTCTAACGCTGCTGCGTGTTCAGACTCCAAACTTCCTCAGCAGGCAGCTCGCAAGGGGGTGGGGGGGGGGGGGGGATAGCTGAATGTCTTAGACAGGGGAGGGAGAGAGAAGGGACTGCCAAACTGTAGTTCTTGCCTGACGGTAATGTTAGAGCGGTAAAAACAGCACTAGCATCCTTTTAAACTACAGCCACGTCGCCCTTGCCGCATCCGACCAGCTGATGTGGGGGTGGCTGCTGCTAAACTGGGCGTGAAATAGACCTGGGCAAAGATTAAGGGAGGAAGTTGTAAAGAGGGGAAATCTACAGGAATCTCTCAGTCTCACTCAGGCTGAGCAGACAACCTATGATCAAGCAGCCATTTCCATCAGCTAATCTGCATCGAGCCTGTCACGGCAGCAAGGCAAGAGCTTTCTATAGCAAGCAGGGAGAGTGTCAGTGCCAGCACAGGCGACAGTGAATGAAGATGGCTTCATCTTATGAATGAGCTTCCCCCCAATTCAAAGATTGCTGGGCCGGGCGATGCTGCTGGTGTAAGCTGTGTACAAACTGCATTTAGTGACAGGAGACTCGACTTCTTCCCAAAGACTTTTATTCTAAAATTGCTTCCCAAGTGCTTCCATTCATTCAGCGGCAGGCCCTGCAGTTTATTAGAAGAGGGATTTGCCTGCGGAGTATTTGGGGTTTGACTCCCGCCATAGGATTTTTTTCTCAAGACCTAAAGAAGTTAATTAAGTTTATTTGTAGCTGGCAATTGTGAAAAGCGAGGGGGAGACACATTTTAACTGATTTTTCATTCTCATTCCCAAGTCAATGCCTGCAAGATGTCTCCGGCCTATTGCTTTTAGTTTTGTCCTTTCTTGACAAAAAAGAAATGCAGCTTTGTGCTCCAGATAGGGGCAGCAACTCTATGGTGGTGCAGTGGTTAGCACAGTGCCAGGGATCCGGGTTCGATTCCCGGCTTGGGTCACTGTCTGTGTGGAGCCTACACGTTCTCCCCGTGTCTGCGTGGGTTTCCTTTGGGTGCCCTGGTTTCCTCCCACAGTCTGAAAGACGTGCTGGTAAGTGCATTGGCCATGCTAAATTCTCCCTCAGTGTACCTGAACAGGCACAGGAGTGTGGCAACCAGGGGATTTTCACAGTAACTTCATTGCAGTGTTAATGTAAGCCTATTTGTGACACTAATGAATAAATAAACTCCAATACTTGGCCATATGAGAGTTAATGTTTGAGAATAATTCCTGTACCTGCACACCAGTGAAGTAGCTTACTGCAGTATATTTAGCACACACACATTCTCAGTTTGCTGTCGACAGTATCCGGCATTGAGGTTTCAATGAACCTAAGGTCAGTTTATCACCAATATTTCCTTACTGAGTATTTAAGTTTCATTCCTATTATTCCTGTCAGGCTTTTTGAAAGAATTATTTAAGAAATAAATGATCATATCAATGCTCATTGAAAGAAGCCAGGTGTAATAAGCAGGTTAGTTTGATGGAGTCAGTTTATTTTGCTGCCTAATTCTGAATGATTCCGAAGTAGGATCATGGAATCATACAGTGCAGAAGAGGCCCTTTGTAAAGTTACAAAATGGATCTTTACTTTAGAGGTTGGATGGGCTTGGGTTGAAATCTTGCAAAGTTGTACATTCATTTTAAAACCTGAAAAGTGGTTGCGAGAAACACCTGAACTCCCACCTAATCCCATTTACCAGCACTTGGCCCATAGCCTTGAATGTTATGATGTGCCAAATGTTTATCCAGGTACGTTTTAATGGATGTGAGGCAACTTACCTGTACTACCCTCCCAGGCAGTGCATTCCAGACTATCACCGCCCTCTGGGTAAAAAAGCTTTTCCTCACATCCCCCCGAACTCCTGCCCCTCACCTTGAACCTATGTCCCCTCATGACTGACCCTCCAACTAAGGGAACAGCTGCTCCTTATCCACTCTGTCCATTCACCTCATAATCTTGTACAGGTCGCTCCTCAGTCTTCTCTGCTTCAACGAAAACAACCCAAGCCCATCCAACCTCTAAAGTAAAGATCCATTTTGTAACTTTAGACTTTCACCAATGTTGTATTGGTTGAATGAGGCCTAAACTGCTATTCTCCATGGATAGGATGGTTGGGACCCCCTTCAAGAAGGAGTCATGTCCCCAAATTTTGCACAAATACATTATTTAGTGCTTCATGTTGAGCAAGGATTCTACTCATGTGCTGTGCACAGCAGGAGAGTCGGGGAGTTGTGGATATGGGGGTGGAGGTGAGAACGGGGGTGGAGTGAATCAAGCGACAATAAAACTACAAAAAGCAGCTCTGCTGAACGAAATAAAAACACCAGCAACCACTTTTCAGGTTTTAAAATGAATGTACAACTTTGCAAGATTTCAAGTGTCTTTCACCAGACTCTACCTGTAACTCCACTAGCTGAAGAAATGTAGTAGGTTACACAAAATAGTATAAGAAATGCCAACCCCAGATCCAAAGCAGAATTAAAAATGTAGTTTTGTGATAGGAAGCAAACTGCAATACATTTAACAAATGACTGTTCAGGAACTATGATTTTTCCTCAAAATATTTAATTAGACTTGTTTGATTGGATAACCACAGGCAGATTATCAGAGGATATTGTTCAATTGAAATAAATCACATCGCCTTCATGGTGCTTGCAAAGAAATGAACACATACCAATATTGTGTAGAATTACATCCAGCTAAAATCACTCCTCTTCTTTGGTACACGAAAGAATGAAAGGCTTGCAATCATGTAGTGCCTTTGACAACCTCAGGCTATCTTGAGGTGCTTTAGTCATTTGGTGGATTATGAACAACATTGTTGACAATCACTGAACAGCCAAAACTGTCATTGAAGCAATGGTCTTTACGCAACTCACACTCACCCACTCCGCTCAATCACTCAACAAGCATCTGCAATTGAACTGGAATACGGGCCCAACATAAAGTTTATAAAGTATTTCTTATAAAGTTGATTTATTACTGTCTTAAGTAGGCTAAAGCATACAGAAACTAATTGCCATCCCCAGTGGGGATAATGGGAGATAAGTGTCTTCTCAACAAGAAACACCCTGTGAGAAATGTCCAGATGGATTTGTGAATTTTGACTCTCAGATATATGCAAAGACTGGGATAAAAGTGTGTGTGTGCGCGTGTGTGCGCGCGTGTGTGTGTGCATGTGCGTGCGTTTGCATGTGTGTGTCTGTATGTGCATGTATGTGTGTGTGAATGTGCATGTGTGTGCATGTGCATGCGTGTGTGCATATGCGTGCATTTGCATGTGCGTGCATGTGCGTGTGTGTGCGTGTGTGTATGTGTCTGTCTCTGTGTGTGCACTAGTGCTGGAAGTTTCATCATGTGTGTGACACTGAAGAAAAAAGCCGACCAGCAGCAGCTGTAAAAGCTTTTGCAGGTACATCTCTCCCTCTGATGGTGCAAGTAAGCCAAGTCGGCGAAGACCACAGCTGAAAAGAGGTCGGGAAACTTCTAAACTAAACTGCAGAACAGTGGACTCCCAAAACTGACAATTCACCTGTTGAAGTCATCACTACTCATATCACAAATCACAACCGCTCAATCGTCTACTCCTCATGTGCCAAGGACTGCTACAAATATATATTTTTAACTTACTTACAATGGATTAAATTTTCATACGGATCAGAAATATGCATGTATTTTATTTTCTTGTGTTTAGTGGCTAATAAACTCACTCTTTCTTTGACTCAAGAAAGCCTGGTTAACGTGACTTCTTTTAAGGTATCTGCAAAGGCAATCTTTTTAGATTAATCTTGTTAAGGCTAGCTGAGGGGGTTGAATAATGGAAGGGAGTCAGTCCATCCCTCCTCACCCGGGGGATAACAATTTAAGGGTGCTGGCCGAGGTTAACAAATTTGGGGAACCTCACCCAGGGACTGGTTGCACCACGGACCCATCGGAAGCTTTCAGGTTTGATCCCAGGCTGTGCTGAGTTACTGATCTCGCAATAAGTGGAAGGAGATTTGTAATTGGCATTGCTGCATTATGGCCAGTCCTAATCTCTATACCAATCCCTGCTGGAAGTATGCATGTGTGGATCGCACTCAGATAACCTGCTGAATTGTATCCCAGCGAGGATTCAATGCCTTCAGGAGAGTTGGGCAGGAGGAGAGCAGAGAGGCTAAACCTGAAGAAAAAGGAAGCTTACATTGAAAACCAGAAAGCACGATTTGGAATTACCTCAGGGGTTCCAAAATGGCGAACCTTACACAAAGAAGGAAAAATGAATTCTTCTGTGTCAGAGAATCATAGAATCCCTACAGTGCAGAAGGAGACCATTTGGCCCATCGAGTCTGCGCCCACTCTTACCCAGGCTTACCCTGTAACCCCACGTATTTACCTCACCAACCTATATATCTTGGGACATTAAAGATCAATTTAGCATGGCCAATCCACCTAACTAGCACATCTTTGGACTGTGGGAGAAAACCGGATCACCCGGAGGAAACCCACACAGACACGGGGAGAAAGTGCAAACTCCACACAGATAGTGACCCAAGACTGGAATCGAACCCGGATCCCTGGCACTGTGAGGCAGCAGTGCTAACCACTGTGCCACCGTGCTCTCATTATTATACATAAAAAGCTTTGGATGTTATATTTTGTATTCATGGCCTATGGAATCAGTTCACAGTGAAGTTGTGCAGACAAGAGGATGGGGCCTTCAAGACACAGGATGTTAAAAACAATAAAGTCGTTTACAGAAGGAAATCCAGTTTACTCGGCAGACGTACACCATTATATCCTGCTGACACACGCCAATCTAATTTTACACAGCAGCCTTCATTTGCTGATGGACAGAATCACAACCTGCACACATCTAATTTTTATGGATTTCCTTAAATTTACCACATGTTTGTTCCACTCTGAACTCCACTTTTCCACTTTCAGAACATTACCCACTCACGTTTTTAACTCTCTCGCACTATGCTAAAACCATAATACAAACCTTCATCACCTCCATGCTTCACTAAAAGTTACTGAATATTCCACATATTTATGGGGAGGACAAGAATGGCTAAAGAACTCAGCAATGGCAGAGATACAGAATCTTAAAAGCAGAGGGTGGGGATTCTCTGGTCACCCTGCGACTTGTTTCTCTCGGGCAGGAGACGGCATGCCACTGGCCGGTGGGAGGATCTTCTGGTCCCTACCGCTGTCAATGGGATTTCCCATATACTCCAACCCCACCCCCACCATCCACACCCGCCAGGTAACCCGCGGTGGGGGCGCTCTGTCAGCAGGCACAAAAGATCCTGCTGGCGTGAACAGCCAGAAAGTTCCATCCGTTCTGACTCTGCCTCTTGCCCAGCACCAGACAAATGGCATCCGAGGACCCCTTGGAGGCAATTCTCTGGTGATCGGGGGGTAGGGTGGGTCAGCACATGAGAAGTTGTAGAAAAGTGAGGGCTGCCCCATTCCCCATTGCCTGTAGGGGCTGAACACTGACTGAAATATCCCAATTGCCCTCTGAAAACTGGCCTTAAATGGCCATTAACCATCTAAACAGTTTCCCCATCCAGTGGGATGGAATGGGGGATCCAGCATACTAACCGACGGTGTAAAATTCCCCATCCCCCCACCTCCTTGCCCGTCCCCATCAGAGCCTGCAGTCCGAAGCACTGACACTCATGTTAAATTGTAAATTAACCTCTAACATCTTGATGTCTTGACAGCACCCAGAAGGGACAGGGTTCCTATACCTACAACATTAAATCCCATGAGGTAACGGAATGGGCCTGATGCTGGCCTTTCGTTGCTGTAGATCAGGGTTCAGATCTAATCCAGACTACTCTGATGGTCGCCTGGACTAGCTGTAAGATCCCAAAGTAAGAATAGTCTGGTAACTTCAGTCCAGTTCCTCCTGGACAAATAAACTGACAAGCTATCACTAGCAACAGGGGCAGTGGCATACTGGCATTGTCACTGGACTAGTAATCCAGAGACCCAGGGTAATGCGCAGGGGACCCAGGTTCGAATCCCACAATGGGCGGCACGGTAGCACAGTGGTTAGCACTGCTGCTTCACAGCTCCAGGGACCTGGGTTCGATTCCCGGCTCGGGTCACTATCTGTGTGGAGTTTGCACATTCTCCTCGTGTCTGCGTGGGTTTCCTCCGGGTGCTCCGGTTTCCTCCCACAGTCCAAAGATGTGCGGGTTAGGTTGATTGGCCAGGTTAAAAATAAAATTGCCCCTTAGAGTCCTGAGATGCGTAGGTTAGAGGGATTAGTGGGTAAATATGTGGGGTAAGACCTGGGTGGGATTATGGTCGGTGCAGACTCGATGGGCCGAATGGCCTCCTTCTGCACTGTAGGGTTTCTATTTTTAAAAAAATGGCAGATGGTGAAATTTGAATTCAATAAAAATCTGGAATTAAAAGTTTAATGGTAACCATGAAACCATTGTAAAAAAAACCCATCTGTTTCATTAATGTCTTTTAGGCTGGGAAAACTGCTGTCCTCACCTGGACTGGCCTACATGTGACTCCAGACCCATAGAAATGTGGTTGACTCTTAACTGCCCTCAGGGATGGATGATAAACGCTGGCCCAGCCAGTGATGCCCACATCCCATGAACGAATAAAAAAAAGTCCATTCAGAGAGGAGTGTGTACATAGATAAAACGCCACTCTGAAATTTTTGTTGGGGTGTATCACTAACACACAGTTCTTGAACAAAGATTCCCTTCTCCAATGTTCCTTCTAATGAACACAAACATTAGTGAGACACCCTAATAGGCCTTTGCTTGTTTTCTCAAAAAGCAGTGGTAGTTTAACATTAAACTGTAAAAACAATCTGACGTGCAGCTCAACCTCTTCCCCCCTTTAGTACACCTGAACATTTTTTACAGGGTTATAATGTCCACAGAATAAACACAAGATACAGATGTATCTGGATACAGATGTAAACTGGTCTAGAATTTTTTATTGTTTGGAATGACTGAGTAGAATGATGTTGCTGCCATATTTGATCTTTATTAAGTGTCTGAAAGATTTTAATCGAATGAGTGGAGCTGTATGGGTGTTTTATTTCAGATAATCTTTCGGCATTAGCTCCCTGCTTGTACTAGAGATTAAGCACTCAATGCACAATGGCACCCTGTGAATAGATGAAAGATTTTCCCACAGTCTGAAGTCAGGTGGCATGTCCCACAGGATAGTAACCATTACTCCACCATTGTTTCTTCTCCCTCTTTGCTGGAAGCTGGCCAACCTCAAGAGAGGAACGGAGTTTGAAACATTGTGTTTCGAGTCCATGCCTGTCAGATTTAAGTACTCAAGTAAGCAAGTAGAAAAAAAATCACACAAGCGATGACTATTAGGGGCATGAAACATGAAGTGGTGGCCAGCAGTTATGGACAGTCTGATATTGAATTAAGATAATTACCGTAGTTTATTTAACTAGGAAAAGATGCTAAAATTACTTGCAGCTCATGTGTCTCTTTGCCAGGGATTCACAGGACACCATCTTTATAAAGTCTCATCTCCAGAAATTTCCCACATGCTGAATTTTAAGCTTGGTTGTCAGGGGAGTGAAAGAGATAATGCGCTTCCCCAGAGTGAAGGAAACTCAGATGTTGCTGTCCCACGCCAGTCAGAGCAGCCACCTGTGTGCTCCTGGTGTGTGGAAGGAAATTAACCCACAAAGATCTGAAAAATTAATGAATAACTTGGATTACCAAAGGAAAAAGATCAGTCAGGTATTCCGTGTTGTAGGGTGTTGGATACCATTCGATCGGTCTTAACAAAGTCTTTGGTAGGTTAACCGCATGTATTTATTAACTACAAGAACTATGTGTATATATGCAGTAAAGGGTTAAAACTAGTTGTCTCCATACTTGCTTGTACACACATCTCTGTCCAGCACAAGACTGACCCCTGGGTATGGCCCATGTGCTCTCTTACATCACTATACTCAGTCCCACATTAACCCTGCATGTGCCAGACCCCTATACTACATTCCACTCCTCTCCCAGAATTCTCCAGTCCTCCCCCGCCACCCTCCATGGCAGGTTTTCCCATAATGGGGCAGGCTCACCATCAGCCAAGGTGGGATCTTCCAGTCCCGCTGAAAGTGATGGTGATTTACATTCCTTGTCCGTGTCGTGGTTGGGAAATCCAGAGTGAGGGTCGACTTTACCGGGACTGGTAGATCGTGTCAGTGGGAAAGGCTGGAGAATTCCACCCCTTCTCACTGCTCTGTGGCCCCAGCCGGAAGTTCTGCAGAGATGTTGGTTAAGAACAGAATCAGTCCTGGGTGTGATTATCTCCATGGTGGAGTCAGGAGTCTAACCTTACTGTCTTTGCTCATGTATAAAGGATGGCTGTTCAGGGAAAGCGTCAGACAGTGCCTTCTTTTCGTGGAAGCATACCACTCCACACGTCAACTTCAGGGGAGGAC
Organism: Mustelus asterias; assembly: GCF_964213995.1. NCBI lineage: Eukaryota > Metazoa > Chordata > Chondrichthyes > Carcharhiniformes > Triakidae > Mustelus > Mustelus asterias. The sequence continues at coordinate 59,252,539 of NC_135818.1, read as the reverse complement.
ATAAAAAAATATTAAGATTGAGATTATTCATGTGGAGGATGAGGACAGATTCCACTGAATAATGAGGAGATGAATAATGAGGAGTGACTGTGTGAATATTGAGGAGTGATTCCGTGTGTACAAGGGGGGAAATCCCTTTGAACAATCAGGAATGGATCCCTGTGAATACAGTTAGGATCCAGGTAGAGGTGGCCAATCGGATACAAAATTGGCTTGCGGGTAGGTGACAGAGGGTGATGCGTATATGGAATGAGCTGCCAGAGGAGGTGGTGGAGGCGGGTACAATTACAACACTTAAAAGACTTTTGGACAGGTGCGTGGATAGGAAAGGTTTAGAGGGATATGGGCCAAATGCAGGCAAGTAGGATGAATTCAGTTTAGGAAACCTGGTCGGCATGGACGAGTTGGGCTGAAGGGCCTGATTCCGTGCTGTATATCTCTATGACTCTAGCTGTGTGTAAAAATTGTCAGCTCCAAAGTAGTTCACTCCATCACCCATGGGTCTCAGACAAGGGGGTCCCTCGAGCCTCTCACATGGTATGGTGATGGTACGGTTGTTTAATCATGTAAACGTTCTATTCTGTAACGATGGAGAGATTCAGCAGGTCAGCCAGCTGAACTAGTTACATCATCAATAAATATTTAGGTCATCAACAAATATGGTCCGTTTTGTCTTCGCTTAGGGTTGCTAAAATATTCATTGTGATGAATTAAATCATGGAAAGTATGTTGTCTAAACACTGACTTAAGTCAGGTGATAGGGAATCCTCCCCCTCCCTCTGTGATAGAGTCATCGGGGGTTCTAACAACATTAACAGGAGCCACTTTACCTTGAAAGCGTCGGGACCAGTTCAGCTTTAGAAGTTAGGGTAAGCTCATATTCAAAGCATCAGTGAGCTGCATGTTTATTATTAGTCAAAACCAAGGGACACAGATGTTCATTGTACTCATTGTAAAATGTGTATACCATTCATTGTCTATTTTATATCAATAAACCAATTCATGATTTGCCACTTTGTCCATCATAGTAAAATACTATTTTGGACTGCTTGCTGTATAGAATTACATCAGATTTACAGCACATAAGCAGGGCGTTAGGTGATCCTTGCTCTATATAATCCTGCTCCCACCCCTCTTCAGCCAATCCTAACAACTCTCTGGTCGTTCTCGCCAGTGGGATTGTCGGGTTCCGTCGACAGTGCACCCCCATCCCTAGGTTTCCCAGCGGCATGGGGTGACTTCAAATCCCACTGACAGCAGCAAGACCAGAAAATCCCACCGCCAGTGAACGGCGTGCCATCTCCCGTCACCGAGAAACATGCGACTGGGAGGCTCGAGGATCCCACCCGCCTTTATTCCTCCTGTGTTTATCTAGCTTCACCTGAACTGCATCTTTCACCAGAGAGAGGAACATTCAAATGGCAATGCATATCCACAATAACCTGCATCTGTGCTGTTCTTTAACAAAGAAAAAGACCTCAATGATCATCACAGATGCACAATGAGGATGTCACAGATGCGCAATAAAGATGTTGAGACTAAGAAGCAGATAAAATGATGAAGGACTTGGACTTGAAGCAAGATTGAGAACTGGGGAAGCAGAGGGCTTACGGGTGGAACATCAGAGCATGAGTTCCAGAGAGCTGAAGGCAATGGTGGATACATGGAGAGGTGAATCACGAGAGGCCAGAGTCAAAGGAGCAGATAGCTTGCAGAGCTGAGGTAGGTTTCAAGGCACAGCTGGAAGGAAGAATGGTGGAGCTGTGGACAAGTTTAGGGAGGAAATTCCAGAACTTAAGTCCAGGGCAACTGAAGATTGGCCAGAAATGGTGGAGAAATTGAAATTGGGATGCCCAAACAGCCAGAATTAAATGCGGGAAGATGTCGGAGGGTTGGAGGAGATGACTGAGATGACTACATTCTGCACTCTCCTTTCCATCTCTATGAACGGTATACATTGTCTCGGCCTTTTGGCTAAGATCAAGTGTAGTATGGATTGGATGCTGCACTTGGTTGAGGTCATTAGGTTACATTGAAGCTTCATATGTTTCATATGAAGCAATTTTTAAAAGTGGTATCTCCGCCTTTTGGCTAAGATGCAAATGAGCTCAAGTCTTGGAGGAGGTGTTGCTTTGCTCCTCCAATCAGCTTGGCTCATGTAGATCAGGCCCAGGACAGGGTAATTTGGTCGCTTGCCCTGTCTTGTCAGCCTGGATCTGAAATGTCTCAACTTGTTGAGACTCTGAATTGGATTTGATTTGATTGAATTGGAAAAGTACAAAAAAAAATACATTGTCTGTATAGCACGCAAGAAACAGTACTTTTCACTGTATACTAATACATGTGACAATAATAAATCAAATCAAATCAAGGATGGGGAAAAAAGAGCCTAGGAACAAGTTTGAAAACAAAGATGAGGATTTTAAAATTGAAGAATTCTTAGTGGCTTTATCTCCATTTTGAAATGTGCGATTTATGTGTCCACGCAATATCTCACTATTTAATTTTCTATTCCTTGATAATTTAATTTCATATTAACTTCATCATCCTAATTATTTCTTTGACTTCTTTTCTAATCTTGCAAGTAATCCGGTAATGGTTTTGCATCTAGATCGCATTGTCTCGGAGTGTAAACGCAGTCAAAATTCTCCTTTAGAAACACAGCCAGGTGAGAAGTTGCTGCCAGAAGCAAATGTCCCAGTGAGTCATTGAAAGAAACATTAACATTGCAAAGAAATGCCAAGGAAACCACTAACTGAGCAGGCAAGGGAGAGGCAGTGCATCAAAACACTCTGCTTACAACCATTCTAGCATTTGCAACGTCAAGCCTGCTGCTGGCTTAGGAAGCTGAATTTAGCAATGCAAATGTCAGAAACTGATTCATGGATGGGTGAATGTGAAATGAAACACCAATATCGTAGAGGCCACTGGCTTCCCACAACTCAACCATCACAGTACTTAAAAAATAATTTGCTGCATGATGTACACTGAGATTTTTGGGGTTACGGGAATAGGGTGGGGGAGTGGGCCTGGGTACGATGCTCTGTCAGAGAGTCGGTGCAGACTCGATGGGCTGAATGGCCCCTTCTGCACTGTAGGGATTCTATGATTCTATAATTCCATGATTTGATGACATAATTGAGGGACTATATAAATGCCAGTTCCTTTCAGAATGACATTAGGTTGGGAGGCAGAGGACATTTTCTGGATGGGAACTGGGTGCCACATAGGGACAGAGACAGACTAAGTGGTTGGGCAAAACCATGGCAAATGGATTTCAGCATGGGTAAGAACAAAATAGTCACGTTTTGGCCTGGGAGCAATGAGCATGTTTTCTTAATGATGGGAGAATAGGATCTGTGGAGAAACGAAAGGATTTAGGTGTCTATTTAAACAAATCAAAGCTAGTGCACAAGTACAAAAACTAATTGCAAAGGCACACTGGCCTTTTCTCAGGGGGTTGGGATTCAAAAGTAAGAACATGATACCTGCCAGAGCCTCGAGCCCACCTGGAACAGTGTGTTCAGCTATTAGACTCTGTACCCTCGGGAATGAGAGCATACACATAACGATTCACCAAAATGACAGCAGTGCTTAAGGCTGAAATTACAGTGATAGATGGCATAAAAAATGGCTTGCCTTCCCCTGAGCTTAGAAGGTGGAGGGGTAATCTGATTCAGGTGCTTAAAATGCTGAGCAATTTGATAGGATAGGTACAGAGAAGTTATTCCCTCTGGTGGACAAATCTAGAATAATTAGAGTTAGGCGATTTAAGAATGAAACGAGAAGGCACTTTTTCACACAGTGGCAATGCAGCACACGCTCCAACAAAGGCTGTGTGGCTGTCGGTTTTTTAGTTGGGTAAGAGTGCCGAGGGATATGGGGCAAAGATGCGTCGAGATATAGATCAGCCGTGATCTAATTGAATGTCAGAACAGGCTCAAAGGGAATGTATTCTTTAAACTCTGTTCTCAGACCCTCATCAGTCATGGCTATTCTTTGTCTGAAATCAGTTTCGCAAAGTACCACCTCTCATTGCCTGCGTCATTCTCGCTTTCCTATCTCCCAGAACTCCTCGCAATGTGAATGTTTCTTTTGATGATTCACTGGGGCTTTTCTTTATTGCAACATCTTCTCACCTGGCTTTGTTTAGCAACACTGAGGCCTGAACTCTCTTCCGTGTTTGCGCTCAGAGACAAGGCAATCTGGATGGAAACCAGTGATGTGGTTTGATTATGTGGCATTGCGAAAAGATTAGTCAACAAAGTAATGAAACAAGCAAAGTGCACATGGTGCACTGGGAGATCGGGGTGCCTGCGCAATGGCGCCCCGAGAGCTCAGCAGCCGGCTTCTCAGGTGAACTGAGACTCCATGCCCCACCCCCCCCCCCACCTCGCCCCCCCACCCCCCACCCCCCCCCCCCCCCCCCCCCGCCCACTCCCGGCGAGGTTTGCATTGCAGCTTCTGTATTGCACAGAATGCTGTAAATTCCTATTGCCTACCTTGCTGAAAAACGGCAAGAAAACCTACCACTGCAGTGAACAGAAATTTGGCTGGGTACCAATTTTTCTGACTTCGCAGCAGTGGGAGCGTGGCTTGAACGGTCGGTAAGATCGCACCCTTCGAATTTCTTTGAGAAAATTCCAACCGAAGAATAGGAATAAAGAGGTCTTTATCTGAATGGCAGGCAGTGGGGTACTGCAGGAATCAGTGGTCGGAACCCCAACTACTCATTATATATATTAATGGCTTAGATGAGGGAATTAAATTCAATATCTCCAAATTTGCAAATGCCACAAAGCTGGATGAGAGGGTGAACTGTGTGGGGGATGCAGAGATGCTTCAGTGTGTTTTGGCTCAGCTAGTGAGTGGGTAAATGCATGCCAGATGTAGCATAATGTGAATGAATGTGAGGGTATCCACTTCAGTAACAAAACCGGGAAGGCCGATTATTATCTGAATGGCCATAAATTGAGAGAAGGGAATGTGCAACGAGATCTGGGTGTCCTCAAAGAACAAAGAACAAAGAAAATTACAGCACAGGAACGGGCCCTCCAAGCCTGCACTGACCATGCTGCCCGACTGAACTAAAACCTCCTACCCTTCCAGGGACCATATCCCTCCATTCCCATCCTATTCATGTATTTATCAAGACGTTCCTTAAAAGTCACTATTGTATCCGCTTCCACGACCTCCCCCGGCAGCGAGTTCCAGGCACCCACTACACTCTATGTAAAAAACTTGCCATGTACATCTCCTTTAAACCTTGCCCCTCGCACCTTAACCCCATGCCCCCTAGTAATTGACTCTTCCACCTTGGGAAAAAGCTTCTGACTATCCACCCTGTCCATGCCCCTAATAATTTGTAGACTTCTATCAGGCCACCCCTCAACCTCTGTTGTTCCAGTGAGAACAAACCAAGTTTCTCCAACCTCTCCTCATAGCTAATGCCCTCCATACCAGGCAACATCCTGTAAATCTTTTCTGCACCCTCTTCAAAGCCTCCATATCCTTCTGGTAGTGTGGCAACCAGAATTGAACATTATATTCCAAGTGTGGCCTAATTAAGGTTCTATAAAGCTGCAACATGACTTGCCAATTTTAAAACTCAATGCCCTGGCCGATGAAGGCAAGCATGCCATATGCCTTCTTGAGTACCTTCCCCACCTGCATTGCCACTTTCAGTGACCTCTGTACCTGTACACCCAGATCCCTCTGTCTATCAATACTCTTAAAGGTCCTCGTACACCAGTCATGGAAGATAAACATGCAGGTGCAGCAGACGGTAAAGAAGGCAAATGGTATGTTTGATTTGATTTGGTTTGATTTATTATTGTCACATGTATTAGTATACAGTGAAAAGTATTGTTTCTTGCGTGCTATCCAGACAAAGCATGCCGTACATAGAGAAGGAAAGGAGAGAGTGCAGAATGTCATAGCCAGGGTGCAGAGAAAGATCAAGTTAAGATGAGGTGGGTCCATTCAAAAGTCTGATGGCAGCAGGGAAGAAGCTGTTCTTGATTCGATTGGTACATGATCTCTGACATTTGTATCTTTTTCCCAATGGAAGAAGGTGGAAGAGAGTATGTCTGGGCTGCATGGGGTCCTTAATTATGCTGGCTGCCTTTCCAAGTGTGGTGAACCATAGATGGTTACCACTATGGGTACTGAACGATAGATGGTTAGCACTATGGGTGCTTGTACATATGTTCCTGTTGTTACTGTTGGGATTAGGGTTGGGGTGTTCTACCTGTTGGTATTGTTCTGTGGTACACTCCGGTTGGCTCCGCCTACCTGTAGGAGTATAAAGGTCACTGCACTGCCTGGTGACCCTTTAGTCTGGGATTGTATTGTTATATAGTATGCTCCATTCTTGTTACTAATAAAAGTCTTTATTTCCTGGGTACGATCCAGCCTCCCGAGTGATTTAATCGCGCATCACCAAGGCAGCAGGAAGAGTAGGTGGAGTCAATGGGTGGGAGGCTGTTTTGAGTGATGGACTGGGCTACGTTCACGACCCTTTGTAGTTTTTTGCAGTCTTGGACAGAGCAGGAGCCATAGCGAGCTGTAATACAGCCAGATGTTGGCCTGCATAGCGAGAGGATTCAAGTACAGGAGCAGGGATGTCTTGCTGCAGTTATACAGGGCCTTAGTAAGACCACACCTGGAATATTGTGCGCAGTTTTGCTCTGCTTCATTGAGGAAGGACGCTCTTTGTCTAGAGGAAGAGCAGCGAAGGTTGACTAACTGATTCCTGGGATGGCAAGACTGACGTATGAGAAGAGATTGAGTCGGTTAGAATTATATTTGCAGGAGTTTAGAAGAATGAGGGGGAATCTCATTGAAACTTACAATGAGACTATATAGGGTAGATGCAGGAAGGATGTTCCCGATTGTGGGGGAGTCCAGACCAGGGGATATAGTCTAAGGATAAAGGGTAGGACTTTTAGGACTGGGATGGGGAAAGATTTCTTCACCCAGAGAGTGAGCCTATGGAATTCGCTACCACAGAAAGCAGTTGAGGCATGTTGGAATATAGCTCTTGAGGCGAAAGAGATCAAAGGATATGGGAGGGAAAGTGGAATGAGGCGAATGAATGACGGATCAGGCTCAAAGGCTCGAATGGCCCACTCCTCCTCCTATTTTCTGTGTTTCTATAAGTCACTGTGAGAACAGAATAGTTAATTTATTGTCTTTTATTCATTTCATTTCTGCAGAATTCATTGTTAACTCTCTTTTCTTGACAGAAACACACATCACGGGTGGCACGGTGGTTAGCACTGTTGCTTCACAGCTCCAGGAACCCAGGTTCAATTCCCGGCTTGGGTCACTGCCTGTGCGGAGTCTGCACATTCTCCCCGTGTCCGTGTGGGTTTCCTCCGGGTGCTCCGGTTTCCTCCCACAGTCCAAAGATGTGCGGGTTAGGTGCATAGGCCATGCTAAATTGACCCTTAGTGTCCCGGGATGCCTAGGTTAGAGGGATTAGCAGGATAAATATGTTGTGTTATGGGGATAGGGCCTGGGTGGGATTGTTGTCAGTGCAGACTCAATGGGCTGAATGGCCTCCTTCTGCATTGTAAGGTTTCTATGATCACAGTAGTGTGCATTTTAGAGAAGGAATGAATGACTAATTATTGAATACCTTAACCACCATCAATGTATTGCCTCCCTCTTGAAAAGAGAATTTAAAATGGAGAATACATTTTTTTTTTGTTTCTCGCTGGCCATCGCTGATGGCATTACACAGTCTAAAACAACTGGTGAGCTCAAATGACGCAAGAGCAAAACATTACACAAGTTGACCTTACTGTCAGGGGTAGTTGAAGGCTTCTGTAAACATGCCTCTGACAGGAAGTCAATGCACATTTCAGAGATTGGGCTGACCAGTCTATATAAGAAATACTGATGTGGAGTCAAACACACCTGCCACTTCAATAAGTGCTCTGACTAACTATTGTGACAATGGTTCAGGCATCACTGAATGAGAAATGAGATCTTTATTGTGTGAACTCCTCTTGTAGTTACAAGCTGCAGACTCTGGAACTGGTTCTTCCTGTGTTGTATTGAAAGGCACAGTGCGCAATGGTTCTCGCAGTTGTTGTTGTTTATCTTCAGCTCATCCACACCCTCTTAATGTTAAAAATTATGCACTATTTCCCAGCAGGTCTTTTTAAACAATGCAGCTGATGTCAATGGCTCAAACAGGAACTTGCCTGGCATTGAGCTCTCAGGGTGTGTCAGCTTACCACCTTCTGTCAAAGCGAATGGCATTAATCACATTTAAGTTTTGGTGCTTGCTTCCAATAGAAACCATTAGAAGCATAGTAACCAATGATGGGGGCAGCACGGTGGCACAGTGGTTAGCCTCACAGTGCCAGGAACCCGGGTTCGATTCCCAGCTTGGGTCACTGTCTGTGCAGAGTTTGCACGTTCTCCTTGTGTCTGCGTGGGTTTCCTCCGGGTGCTCCAGTTTCCTCCCACAGTCCAAAACTGTGTGGGTTAGGTGGATTAGCCATGCTAAATTGCCCCTTAGTGTCAGGGGGACTAGCTAGGGTAAATGCATGGGGTTATGGGGATAGGGCCTGGGCGGGATTGTGATTGGTGCAGACTCGATGGGCCGAATGGCCTCCTTCGGCACTGTAGGGATTCTATGACCCTACATCATTACGATAGTGACGTTGGGGGGGATTTTCTGACCTTGCCGCTCTGTTAGTAGATTGTCCCGGTCCTGGAGAATAACGTACCAGCATAAAAATCCGGCTTGTACCCGGCACCAAACAGTTTGCGATTCTCCCGGCCTCTTTCAAATGGCACAAAGTGGTTTTGGCCCAAAAAGCGTGCGAGGCCGATTAGCATATTTAAAGTAGTATTTAAATGCGCAGAGCCCATTCAAATCCCAGCGCCTGGAATTCACCGGCCTTCGGGCGCGGGGCGATAACAACAAGAATCACTCCTGGTTTCCACCAACAGAGGCCTGGCACAATGATCACGCTGGGGGGCTCAGAGGCCACTGAAGCCCCCGGTGCTCGGGGGCATGGTCTGGCGGTGCCCATCAGGCAGTATTCACCTGGCACACTGGCAGTGCCCACTGGAATACCGGAGGTGTCCGACAGCCGCCACCTGACAGCCAGGTGGCAACAGTTGGCTACCACCAGTGTACCCGTTCGACAGTGCCAAAGGGGTGGGGCCTGAGTGGGAGCCATGATGGGGGGGGGGCTGCTATGGGGGGAGGGGATGTGAAGCGGCGGGGGGGGGGGATCGTGCAGGGATGGATCATGAAGGCAGTCTGAATGGGAGGGGGGGGGGCATGTCGGGAGTCCCAATAGGGGGGGCATTCCAGGAGTTGGCCGGTGACACCCAATGTGAGGGTCCCTATGCTGACAACCCGTGTTGGGAGGGGGTGGGGGGGCATATTGCCAATGAGGGAGTGGGGGTGGTCCTTATGTCCGTGGGGTGAGGGAGGAGGTCTCCTTGTGCATTGTGAGATTAGGTCACCCTTGCGAAATGACACTTGAACGCTCAAAAGCTGGACTCACCGGTGTGTCTAGGCTCTGCCCCTTCCCCAGTATGAGTGTGAAACTCCCAACTCTCCAAAGACGTGACTGAGTGCGGGAGGATGGCAGTTGGAGTGCGCCTGAGAGACTCGCACGGACCACTCCCGCTTTATCACCATTATGCCACTTAGAAATTCTTTGGGAGAATTCCGTCCCAACGCACTTATTCTTCTTCAACACCTCAAGCAATCCGGCTAGCTGTAAATGCAGGGACTATCTGCTTTTCATTTTCCTGCCAGTAAAATGAAACCAGGAGTAGTTTAGGCCCAAAATTGTCTAAACTGTTTTCGCCAGATTTTGACATCCAGATACTGGAGAAGAAAATCTGCCCCCTAGTGTCAACTTGGCTCTGTTCAAAGCTCTGCTCCATCTGACTCAGGGGATTGTGAGTTTACACGTTTCAGCGCATTATTCAGGTTGTTAAAGCAGAGTTGTCACAAGGGGGTATTACATCTTGGAAGTTGTTACCTTTTGGGTGGGATCTGGTGAACTGGTGCAATGAAAATAATCTTTCCCTCAATGTCAACAAAACAAAGGAGATAGTTGTCGACTTCAGGAAGTGTAGTGGAGGGCATGCCCATGTCTACATCAATGGGGACGAAGTAGTAATGGTCGAGAACTTCAAATGTTTAGGTGTCCAGATCACCAACAACCTGTCCTGGTCCCTCCATGCAGACGCTATAGTTAAGAAAGCCCACCAACACCTCTACTTTCTCAGGAGACTAAGGAAATTTGGCATGTCTGCTACACCTCTCACCAACTTCTACAGATGCTCCATCGAAAACATTCTTTCTGGATGTATCACAGCTTGGTGTGGCTCCTGCTCTGTCCAAGACCGCAAGAAACTAGGAAGGGTCGTGGACGTAGCCCAATCCATCACTTAAACCAGCCTCCCATCCATTGACTGTCTACACTGCCTGCTGCCTCGGAAAAGCAGCCAGCATAATCAAGGACCCCATGCACCCTGGACATTCTTTCTTACACCTTCTTCCATTGGGAAAAAGATACAAAAGTCTGAGATCACGTACCAACTGACTCAAGAACAGCTTCTTCCCTGCTGCCATCAGACCTTTGAATGGACCTACCTCGCATTAACTTGATCATTCTCTACACCCTAGCTATGACTGTAACTCTACATTCTCCACTCTCTCCTTTCCTTCTCTATGAACGGTATGCTTTGTCTGTATAGCACACAAGAAACTTTTCACTGTATATTAATACATGCGACAATAATAAATTAAATCGTATCAAATCAGGATGTCAAGTCCATGTCTGTCTGAGCAGGTGTATGCGTCAAAGAAAAGCATGAACGGACAACACCAAAAACCCATATTCCGGTTATTCATTTCCTTGCAGTTTGTGGCTTCTTAACAGAGTGTGCAGATTGGCTGTAGTGTTTACCCAAATAACAGTGATTGCATTCCAAAATAATCCACCAGTTTGACATACGGTGCTTTGGCACATCCTGGTGAAGTGCTACATAAACTGGGGATTAAATTGGTCTCCAGGAGCAGCACAAAACAATCAATAATCAACGGTACATTGTTGGGAAAGAAAACTGGGTGAGAAGCAGATTGCCCACTCCAAGCTACTGGCAAAGTAGAGTGTCACACTCCAGTGTTAATTTTGGACAACCTTTTAAAAAAATAGGAAATCCAATCAAAAACTGAACTGATTGAATGACTCCAGTGTCAGAAGTTAATCCTTTATCTTCTCAATGAAAAAAATGGTTTGCAAGACTTTGTCATAAAAGGAAGACTTTTAGTCATGATAAAAATAAACTAGTTCAGTATTGTGTGTTGAATTTGCTCTCTTTATTCTGTAGGAGAGCAGCATAAGAATGTTCCACAACTACCTTTCTCGGAGATCAGCACTGACAGGTATTTATAGAACCATAGAATCCCATTCGGCCCATCGAGCCAGCACTGACAGCAATCCCAATACCCATAACCCCATGTATTTACCATGCTAACCCCCCTGACACTAAGTGGCAATTTAGCATGGCCAATCCATCTAACCGGCACATTTTTGGATTGTGGGAAGAAACCGGAGCACCCGGAGGAAACCCGTGCACACATGGGGAGAATGTGCAAACTCCACACAGACAGTGACCAGAGGCCGGATTCGAACCCGGGTCCATGGCCCTGTGAGGCGGCAGTGCTAACCACTGTGACACCATGCTGCCTGTGTCGTTTACCTTTACTTTCAACACTGATTTACTTTCAGAGGCAGGGAACATATCACAAGATGACAATCCCTATTTCTTGAAGTATGTGTGCTCATTGAAGGTTTGTGTTGGACTTGGCAAAATATGACAACCCTACACACCATGAGCATTCAAAAGCAAGTAACCCTTCTCTTGTGGCCTCTTACACAGAAATCTCCCAACCTTAACTCTGCTAAATCTTTATTCGCCATTATAACGGATCCATAAAAACCTTGGTCTATAATTTTCGGGTAAATTTTTAGCAGTGAGAGTGCTGATGTATAGATGCCAGGAGCCCACACTCTGACCAAAATAAGCAAAAGTGTCTATCAATAAACAAGTTAAACATATCAAATATTATCCTGGTGGATAGTTCAGTACAGAAGAAATGCTTTTAGAGAAAATATCATGATAATGGTTTCTCATAGCTGGGTGCTGAGGTTATTCATGAAGGCCCCGCTTTCTCAACCTTTCCCCTCGCCTGAGGTGTGGTGACCCTCAGGTTAAATCTCCACCTGTCAGCTCTCCCCCTCAAAGGGGCCTATGGTCATGTTCCATCAGCCCTAGTTCATTGTTAGATGTTATTCACACTGCCAGTAAGTGGTCCTCAAGGTGTAGTGTGCAAACTCTGGTACCCAATGTTATTCAATAGGAAGTCTCACTTACAATTCCTTTTTACAGAACAGACCATTAAAGATACTCAGATTGAAGAGTGAACACACTGCAGTTCTCCCTTATTTACTTACAATATGTGAGCCATGTCTTTCAGTGAACCACTTGTACTGTCGACGTGCAGGGATATGGCAGCCTGAACTAAGTCACTTAAGAGGTCACTTAAGTCACTTAAGGGGGCACGGTGGCACAGTGGTTAGCACTATTCCTCACAGCGCCATGGACCCGGGTTCAATTCCAACCTCGGGTGACTGTGTGTGTGGAGTTTGCACATTCTCCCCGTGTCTGCATGGGTTTCCTCTGGCTTCCATCCACAGTCCAAAATGTGTGGGTTAGGTTGATTGGCCATGCTAAATTGCCCCTTAGTGTCAGGGAATTAGCAGGGTAAATATCTGCGGTTACGGGAATCAGGCTTGGGTGGGATTGTGGTTGGTGCAGACTTGATGGGCTGAATGGCCTCCTTCTGCACTGCAGAATCATAGAATCCCTACAGTACAGAAAGAGGCCATTCGGCCCATCGAGTCTGCACCGACCACAGTCCCACCCAGGCCTTATCCCTGCAACCCCACACATTTACCCCACTAACCCATGCATCCCAAGACATTAAGGCCAATTTAGCATGGCCAATGCACCTCACCCACACATCTTTGGACTGTGGGAAGAAACTGCAGTATCTGGAGGAAACCCACGCAGACACGGGGAGAAAGTGCAAACTCCACACAGTCAGTGACCAGAGGCTGGAATTGAACCCGGGTCCCTGGCACTGTGAGGCAGCAGTGTAAACCACTGTGCCACTGTGCTGCCCAAGTGTCCCAGGGTGGTAATAGGTATAATGATTTAAATTCTCTTCCAATATTTTTAAAATGGATTTCTGCACCCACATTGTTCCTTTTCACCCTTTGCAGAATAGTGGAGGAAGTGGTGGGAGGATTCTGCTATGTAGTGGCACTTCCAGCACCTTCAATATACTTCAGGCTTTGATAAAGAGAAACTATGCACAGGGGTTTTCAGCCTTAGGCTAACTTGGAGCAGCAGCCTCTGGCTGCTCCAGTCCTTACATGACTTCCAGATGTATTCTGCCTGAGAGAGGACTCCACCCTCTGGGGTGACCATCCGCTCTTGGTTCCCATTGGTCCCTCAAGAAAGGTGACCCCTCTTCTGCTGTGCCGTCTTAAAGAGACAGACATCACAACCACTGCAGATTCCCCAACCGATTGAACGCTCCTTCTATGGCCAACAAGTTCTGGCATTGGACTCGAACCCAGATGCTGCCACTGTGCCACAAGACTTCCTGCCTTCCAAATAAGCTCTACCAACACATCACTAAGAGAAACATCTTGTAGCTACATTGCCAACTGTTAGGTTCACTGTGGCAGAGAGTAAAACAGAACAACGGTACATACCTGGCGTTGGCAGCAAACGCAAGCAGCCTTAAAACAATTGGAAGAGCCTTGTAAGAGATGCAAACCATCAAAGCCATAAATAGGCTCGAGACTGAGGATAAGCACAAAACTGTCAATATTCTGAATAATCTCTTTCCCATATTCACAAGAGCAGGCAGGAGCAGTATGCCTATACACAAAGGTGTAATCATTGATGTCACTATCAGCTAACCTAGACAGAATAAATGGTCTCAAAACAACAAAAAAAATCCCCAGGCAAAGATGATGTTTATTCCTGAGTGCCGAGAGGGAGATTTGCAAAATGATATTGGAATGTACTCGTAAGATTAGAACCAGGCTGATAGCAGTATCAGTATTCAAAATGGATAACAATAAAGGCGGGGTGGCACAGTGGCACAGTGGTTAGCACTGCTGCCTCACAGTGCCAGGGACCTGGGTTTGATTCCCGGCTTGGGTCACTGTCTGTGTGGAGTTTGCACATTCTCCCCATGTCTGCGTGGGTTTCCTCTGGGTGCCCCGGTTTCCTCCCACAGTCCACACTCCAATGGACGCTGAATTGCCACAGCAAACATCAGATGATGGTAAAATTGTAAAGAATTCTAGTCAGCAAGCATTTCTACTCACCAAAAAACAAGAAGAAAGAAACAGGAAAAAACAAAGAATGAAGATATTGCAGAGAAAAGGCAGCACCCAGGATGGCAATGTTTGAAATTGGAGTAATGAAGAGATCCTCACTGTTTTATTCCTTGGAAATGAAGCACGATGATCTTATGAATGATCTTAAGAATGTTAAGAGGATTGTTCAGGATATTAAGAAAGTTAACTATTACATCAAAGGGCTCATGGGTTCCAATGAGCGAAAGATAATTTCAGTGAGATCAGGAAATGTTTATTCACAAGGGGAGTGATCAATATGTTAAAGAGTTTCTGGGGGGAGGACTTATGGGGCCTGCTGCAGTGGGAAAAGTGGTGAAAGAATTAGGCAGGAGCTGAAATTTTGCTTTCCTGACAGTGAAAACTAAATCGGACATATCAAGCTTTCTTAATTCATAGAATCTCTACAGTGCAGACAGAGGCCTTCTGCACCATGCCTGAGATTATCTTAAAAGTGTCCAAATTTCAACATGAACTCAGCGGCATGTTTGCAGCGGGTTGGGTCTCACACTTGGGAGCGTGTGGAGTGGGGTCGGTGGCATGGAGGAGTGAAATGGGAAGGGCCTGGCCTCTGGAGTGTGGGAAGGTGGTGGGAACAGTCAGCCAGTATGAAAATGAGGGGCTTACACAGCAGGGTCACTATTGTCCACATGTTCATCCACCTCAGGGTGTTGGCTGGCAGAGTCTGTACAGAGCTTAAACATTTCAATCATCCCTGCTGAGAGTGATCTCAGACATTGTCCTTTACAATGCATAGAAGGGAGGGACAGCTGAGCCTGTAAGTTTAGCCATATCCCCACAGAGTGGCAAGTACAATATTGAACATTCAATAAAGGTTGAACAAAAAAAGACAATATTATTTTTCCACAATTAAGGAAATGTCTCTAATTCCCCTGGAGTCATCAAGGTGTAAGAAGTTTAACAACACCAGGTTAAAGTCCAACAGGTTTATTTGGTAGCAAATGCCACTAGCTTTCGGAGCGCTGCTCCTTCGTCAGGTCGAAGGGGCAGCGCTCCGAAAGCTAATGGCATTTGCTACCAAATAAATCTGTTGGACTTTAACCTGGTGTTGTTAAACTTCTTACTGTGTTTACCCCAGTCCAACGCTGGCATCTCCACATCATGGTCATCAATGTGTGTGTGGTAAACCACTGTTATCTGTTATCTGTTGTGGTTAACCACTGTTATCTGTTGTGGTTAACCACTGTTATCTGTTATCGGTGGTGGTTAACCACTGTTAGTATTTATTATTACCTGTGTATGTGGCACATCCCTGTCGGTTCCGCCCAAGACTCCTCCCCCTGGTCCGGGTATAAAGGCAGTGGCTCCTCCCCCTAGCCTTCAGTACAGACCAGATCTCCGACAGGGATGGCTCCAAGTTCTTGCTAATAAAAGCCTATTTGTCTTGCTCACAACTAGTCTTGACTTGATTGATAGTGCATTAGTGTGCCATGAGGCATGTCAATGCACGTAACTCTCTAACTAAGCTAGTCTCAACAAATAACAGTGATGTATGCAAGAATAAAGTGAAACCAATGTCATGTGAAATATTTACAATTGCAATTTACATTTGAAAAGAACACTCAAGCCATCTTTGTTCTCAATTAGTGTGATGTTTATGACAATGGAGTTGGGCAGGAAAGTTGTGGCATGGTGCAGAGCCTTCCCTCTTTTGTAGCTCCTTACCGTACCTGTTGCATTTCTCAGCTGATGGCAGCTTCTCCACTGCCCCAGCATTCCTATCTGCCATGTATGCCACCAGCATTCCAAGTTCTCATTAGAAGTGTGTGGCAACCAGCAAAATACAATGAAGAGTACAGAAGTGGCGCTCAGTTCCATTTTGGGGGAGGGGGGGGGGGGGGGGGCGAGAATTTGTCTAAAGTCATTTTGGGGAACTGGTTGCTATAGTAGTGGAAGATTGGGATCTTTCTGGATTGAGGTTTAAGCTGGGCTAAATAGCCTTCCTTATCTGCAGTAAACTTGTAATCTTGGGACCTTGGAGTCTTCATAGAATCCCTACAGTGCTGAAGAGGCCATTCTGCCCTTCAGGCATTCACCAACCCTCTTAAAGAGTACCCTACCTAGGCCCAATCCCCTGCACTAACCCTGTAACCCCACGCATTGAGCATGGCCAATTCTCCTAACCTGCACGTCTTTGGAGTGCGGGAGGAAACCGGAGCATCCGGAGGAAACCCACACAGACACGGGGAGAACGTGCAAACTCCACACAGACAGTGACCCGAGGCCAGAATTGAACCCGGATTCCTGGAGCTGTGAGGCAGCAGTGCTAAGCACTGTACCACCGTGCCGCCCTGTGTGCTTGTTGTGAAATATGCCAAGACAAAGCAGAGAAACAATCAAAATGCCCAATAAAATGGAATCAGAACAATACAGCATCTAAGATCACATCAGATTACTTTGTCTGGTTAGGCTTACCAAGCACTGGAGGCTGTGAAAAGGGGAGTTCTGATTCTGATGAAAGACCCCAAACATCTGTCTGTCACTCTCCAGATGTTGCCTGATTTGCTGTTCTGTTTTTATTTCAGATTTCCAGCATCCGGAGCAGTTTGCTTTTGCCTGACATCGAAAAGTTCTGCTTTACGCCGAGAAAGATCAATGTGGGCCATCAGATCGAGAAGGTGGAATCCCGGGATCACTGGGAATAATTAGCTGCTGAATCTGGAGTTACTTTTAAGATCTTTCTGAATGGAGGAAGGAAGATCTAATGATCTTCCCTCACCTGTAATTACAGAGGAGGCCTTGGGTTCTTTTACTGAGTACAAAAGCTCAGCATAATTAATGAACCAATATCCTCCAGCCTTTCTGTTCAGAGGCCATATCCTTCATGTGCGTAGCATATTGATGAATTTATGATTCAAGCAAACCAGCTGAAGTGTAATTTGTACGTCAGTAACTCTTTTTCAACTCATATAATGAGTAAAAGTAGGTTACTACACGCTGATCCTTTTAGATTGAGCGTTTTATAGTACAAGTAACATCAAAGCTGAGGCACATATTGCATCAAAGCGTATACACAAGAGAAAGGACTAATGTTTAACTATCCCAGTTTACTGCATGTATGGGGACATGGTAATGAGGATTCTAAGTCGGCAAGACCTCCAGGTGTTACAGTTATGAGCGAGTGAAATGTAGTTTCTTGTTCAGTTACAGGGAAGGTTTTATCTTGTAGGTGCACACAAGTTGTGACCGAATTGTATCTAAATACTGTGTCTGGTGCAGATCTGACTGTCCCTTTCACATGTGCAACACCAAACATTAGAAATGCAATTTTTGCAAGGTTGTGTATGGGTGAACCTTTGGTTACGTGGAGTAAATCCTGTTCCAATGTTGGTAGGCACTTGAATGGATTCCTGCATTCAAATGAATCCTCCTATTTCTTCCCTTGGCCTCTTCCAGGCAGTCCCAGGGAAGACATCAATCAGGCCAGATTGTATTTTGAGGCTTACAGCAGCAAAATAATGATTCAGGAAAGTGACTTATTTTAATAACTCATTAGCTGGCACTGTCTTTCCAAACGATCCATCTAGGTCAGCATCCAATTCTCTGATCTAAACTGATTGCGCAATTATTCACAACTCCGGGTGAAGACCTAAGGGGTGGCATGGTACGACAGTGGTTAGCACTGTTGCCTCACAGTGCCAGGGATCTGTGTTCAATTCCGGCCTCGGGTGACTGTGTGGAGTTTGCATTTTTTCCCTGTGTCAGTGTCGGTTTCCTCCGGGTGCTCCGGTTTCCTCCCACACTCCAAAGATGTGCAGGTTAGGTGGATCAGCCATGCTAAATTCTCCCTCAGTGTACCCGAACAGGCGCCGGAGTGTGGCAACTAGGGGATTTTCACAGTAACTTCATTGCAGTGTGAAGGTAAGCCTACTTGTGACTAATAAATAAACTTTACTTTACTTTAAGGAGGTTTTGGGAGTATGCTACAAATAGGAGTTGTTTTAAACAAAAAGGAAAAATGCTGGAAAATCTCAGCAGGTCTGACAGCATCAGTGGAGAGAGAATAGAGCCAACGTTTCGAGTCTGGATGACCCTTAGTCAGAGCTGAAGACAAAGAAAATAGGAGAGATTTATACTGTAAGGGTAAGGAGGGGTTTGTGTAATTGACCAAGATGTCATAGGAATGAAGACAAAGGGAACCTAAATGGTGGAGATAAAGACTTTTTTATAACGCTGCCTACCTGGCAGAAATCAGGAGGGTGGACAGTTAAAATGACACAGGGGACACACCCATTGATGACCCATTCTCTTCCCACAGCCTTTGTTGTGGGCCTTGCACTTGTCCATCTCATACTTGTCCTGCATAATTTTTTATTGAACTTTAAATGTTTAGTTGATTTAGTGGTCGGTGGTGAACATTATGGGTGACACAGTGGTTGGCACTGCTGCCTCACAGTGCCAGGAACTCGGGTTCAATTCCTAGCTTGGGTCACTGTCTGTGTGGAGTTTACACAATCTCCCCACGTCGGGGTGGGTTTCCTCCGGGTGCTCCGGTTTCCTCCTGCAATCCAGAGGGGCGGCACAGTAGCACAGTGGTTAGCACTGCTGCTTCACAGCTCCAGGGACCTGGGTTCGATTCCCGGCTTGGGTGGAGTTTGCACATTCTCCTCGTGTGTGCGTGGGTTTCCTCCGGGTGCTCCGGTTTCCTCCCACAGTCCAAAGATGTGCGGGTTAGGTTGATTGGCCATGCTAAAATTGCCCCTTAGTGTCCTCAGATGCGTAGGTTAGAGGGATTAGCGGGTAGGTATGTAGGGATATGGGAGTAGGGCCTGGGTGGGATTGTGGTCGGTGCAGACTCGATGGGCCAAATGGCCTCTTTCTGCGCTGTAGGGTTTCTATGGTTCTACGTGCAGGTTAGGTTGATTGGCCATGCTAAATTGACCCTGAGTTTCAGGGGGACTAGCAGGGTAAATACATGGGGTTATAGGGGTAGGGCCTGGGTGGGATTGTTGTCAGTGCAGACTTGATGGGCCGAATAGCCTCCTTCTGCACTGTAGGGATTCTATGATTCTATTCATCAGACTAACACTTGCCCAAAGTTGATTTTACACTGGAATCTGCAGTGAGCAGGAATCTATTTCGACATGGCATCTTCCGTCGTGGGTCTGGGAACTGTGTAAATAGGGCAAGTGTCAGACTGAAGAATCTTTACCAAGGCATGCGAGGGTCTGAATTACAAAGTGCAAGGTCGAGTATTCAATCCGATGTCCAATCATGCACAAAAGTGAAATAAAGAGGGCAAAAAGAAAGATGGGATCAAGACAAAGAGGTTAAAGAGACAGAAAGAAAGCAATCTTAAAACCTTATTTAAATATTTTCTAGAATCATAAAATCCTACAGTGTAGATGGAGGCCATTTGGCCCATCAAGCCTGCACTGACAACAATCCCGCCCAGTCTGTATCCCTGTAACCCCACATATTTACCCTCCTAGTCCCACTAACACTAAGGGGCAATTTAGCATGGCCAATCTTTGGACTGTGGGAGGAAACCGGAGCACTCGGAGGAAACCCACGCAGACACAGGGAGAATGTGCAAACTCCACACAGACAGTGACCTGAGGCCGGAATCGAACCCGGGTCCCTGGCGCTGTGAGGCAGCAGTGCTAACCACTGTGCCACCATGCCGCAGCGAAAATTTAACAAAATTCTAAGAACAATTAAAATTTGATGAAATAAGACTCCACATTTGTAAAAAAATAATTTTCAGTGTCAGATATTGTTAACCAATTAAGACACAAATTGCTGTTAAAGACATATTTACATTGGAATGGACAAAACCTTTTTCCAGCAAATTTAAGTGGGAATCTATCACATTGGGACCGAACCTTACTCTGTCATTGTATTTCAAAGCTGGGACTCTTGGCAGAATATCAACATAGTGAAGCCTCTGGAGGAGCACGACAACTTGCACAGTAACTTCCTTATTTCCATATTTAACTGTGCATGTACAGATGTCAGAAGTTGCTGGTTTTACTCCTGAATAATGCTGAGCGCTCATAGCCTCACTATTACTTTACCGCAAAACCTGCACCTTCTGTTACTCTGTGGTGGGTGTTAAAGTCTTCTGCAAGAATCAGGCTTTGTGGAATAAAGTAACTTCATAATTATCACTGTCTGTGGTGCATTAATGAGTGGCAGTGACCAAGTAGGCTAGCTCAGTTGGTAGAGCAAGAGACTCTTAATCTCAGGGTCACGGGTTCGAGCCTCACGTTGGGCGGCTGAAATTTTGGGGCAGCACAGTGGTTAGCACTGCTGCCTCACAGCTCCAGGGACCCGGGTTCGATTCCCGGCTTGGGTCACTGACTGTGTGTGGAGTTTTCACATTCCCCCCATGTCTGCATGGGTTTCCTCTGGGTGCTTTCACACACTCCAAAGATGTGCAGGTTAGGTAGATTGAGCACGCTAAATTGCCCCTTAGTGTCCCAAGATGTGTAGATTAGAAGATTTAGCCATGATAAGTGTGTGGGGTTACAGGGATAGGATGGGGGATAGGGCCTGGGTAAGTCTGTCAGAGAGTCGGTACAGACTCAATGGGCTGAATGGTCTCTTCTGCACTGTAGAGCTTCTATGATTTCAATGAATAGTAAGTCTTGTTACTCCTGCCTTCTCCGTTACTGTAAAATAAGCTGTGCTGGACTATTGCACATGGCTAATGTGTCAAAAGGGGCAGTTATTAGGGAACAGATTTGACAAAATAAAGAGAGTGTCGTGTGAGGCATTTGAACCTAATTGAAGTCAGGTTACAATGTGCTATTCAAACCGTCAATCTTCTTATTACAATTCAATGCAACTCTACCACAAAACAAGAAGAAGAGTTAACATGATGACATTGAAGATGCTGTACTCATCACCCTGGATTATTCAATAAAGTTTTCCTTATAATTAAGCTAACAAAAATGCAATAAGAAGCTGATTCATGGTATAATAATCGTGGTATATTTTTAGCCTCACTTGTTTCTGGATCTAATCTTGATGGTGATTCTAGCCCCAGCACCATTTGCCCTATGAGGTTTCGTGTAAATTATGAAAAGCTCAGAGCGGATTGTGACGAATATTCTGAATGAATCACTCCTTCATTTCCACCATTCTAATGTTTAATTTTCTCTGTGTTTATTAGCGGAAGTAAATTAAAAAGAAACACCAGAAATCAAAGTAGATATTAACAAAACGAATAGAATAAAAACAGAGAGCAGCATGTCAACAATCACCATCAAAATGACAATAGCCTCCATCTGGTCTCAGATCACATTGAAAAGCAAAATGCTGCGACTGCTTAAAGTCTGAATTTAAAAATAGGCTCAGCTGGAAATACTCAGCAGGTCAGACAGCATCCAGTTCTGATGTAAGGTCACAGCCTACGGACGTTTATCTCTGTTTCTCTCTCCATTGACGCTGCAATAGCCTGCTAAGCATGTCCAGCATTTTACATTTTCATCTCTAAAATCATACTTATGGGCGGCACGGTGACACAGTGATTAGCGCTGCTGCCTCACAGCACCAGGGACCCGGGTTCGATTCCCAGCTTGGGTCACTGTCTGTGCGGAGTCTGCACGTTCTCCCCGTGTCTGTGTGGGTTTCCTCCAGGTGCTCTGGTTTCCTCCCACAGTTCGAAAGACGTGCTGGTTAGGTGCATTGGCCATGCTAAAATTCTCCCTCAGTGTACCCAAACAGGCGCCGGAGTGTGGTGGCTAGGGGATTTTCACAGTAACTTTGTTGCAATGTAAATGTAAGCTTACTTGTGACACTAATAAATAAACTTTAAAAACTTTACTTTGGTCAATGCGTCTTCAATGATTTCTGAGTTAATGAACTGTGGCATTTTGCACCTTAGAATGCTCCCCAGCGAGTGAGAGCTTTTCAGAACGGTTGGAAACCGCAAGTAACGTTTATTCTGTCAACTGAGGGACAGACAAAGCTGGCATTTATGTGCACTGAGGTGCATAAGATATTGGACACGCTGTGCCCTAGAATGGCGTGGCTTGAGCAGTATCCCAGCACTCTGCACTCGCTCATCTGCCAGTCACCACTGTGCACCCTGTGGGATATGCCAAGTGGAAGCTGAGCACTTTTCCATGAGTGGCCAGGAGGAGTTGGGAATGATGGACAACCTCATTCCCAGCTGCTCCTGTACATTTTCCACTGGCTGATTCCACTGGTGGCTGAACTGCGGGGTAGGCAAAAATTTCAGTACTTCTTCCCTCCCTGCAGAGTCCTGTGAAGAGATGCCAGCTTTCTGAAACTTCATGCAAAGCCATCCTCCAAGCACTGCCCTCTGCAGTAAATAACAGAGGTTCCTATTGTCCAACAATGAGAAACTCAACACTGCCAATTTCTCATGTTCCATTTTTAACTTCATTCCATCCCAGGCTTTGTGCGTGTGATATTTGCTCTGCCGGCCAAGGACAAAGTTTATTATCTTCGCCCAACTCCACTACCCGAAAGTGCTGGGGGTTTCACCCAAATGCATTTTGCATAGCCCCTGAAAACAGGCGCCTGGGCCGTGATGCGTGATTAACATGCACAGGTTCAAAGTAATCCCGGCAGCAGGCCAACATTGTGCTGTCGGTTTATTTAAATGACAGTGGCACGCAGCCCAGTGCTAAACGTGGCCCGTCGTCAGCCTGGGGCACAGCAGGGAGCTGCCCTCTAACAATCCTCCGACTGGCAGTGGCCTCACTCCTTCACTGCCTCCCAGGGCTGCGTGACTGGGGGCTGTTCAGCAGATGGTGATCCTGCGCCAGCACCTTCCCAATGAGGGGTCTGTGCATCCGCTCTGGTACTGGGCACAGGGCACACATGTGACACTGCACCCTCAGAGACACCCAGGCCGGAATTTTACCGCCCTGCCCGCCTCGGAATTGGGGTGGGCGAGGCTCGCAGAACGGAAATCCCCGTTGGCCTCAGGCGGGATATTGCGATCTCGCCCGAATGAGGTCGTAAAATCCCACCCCCAGACTCTTCCTCCGAGCTGGTGTCTGCTGGAACACAGCGGGATTGTTTGACATTCTACAACAGGCCACCCTGCAGAATTTTTTTATTAATTCGTAGGGCATGGGCATCACTGGCTATTTATTGCCCATCCCTCGTTGCCCTTTAAACTGAGTGGCTTGCTAGCCCATTTCAGAGGGGCGTTGAGAGTCAACCACATGGATGTGGCTCTGGTGTCACATGTAGGCCGGATGGGGTAAGGATGGCAGATTTCCTTCCCTAAAGGACATTGGTGAACCAGATGGGTTTTTCCAACAATTGTCAATGGTTTCATGGTTATCAGTAGATTCTTAATTCCAGATATTTTTTATTGAATTCAAATTTCACCAGCTGCCGTGGCGGGATTTGAACCCGGGTCCCCAGAACGTTAGCTGAGTTTCTGGGTTAATGCTCTTGCGATAATACCACTAGGCCATCACCTAAGCATCAAAACAATGATTGGAGCCATGATGTTCAAGGGAAACTGCCAATCGTGGATGCAGCAGCTGCATCACTAGCTGGAAATGATGGACAGGCGTCATTCATCCTCATTCTCCCCATGTGACAATCCAAACTGGAGTCAGATATTGTCCCCCCCTGCCAGCTCCCGGGCTTTTAACTCTGCCTCGGTGAGGGGATGAATCTCCGGCATTCCATCCAGCTCTTGGATCTCTCCCAGTGCTGTGCTCCCTCTGTTGCTGCAACCATGAGGAGGAGGGGAGGGGAGATGGGAGTGAGATTCCCAATGGTGCCGCAGAGAATTCCTTACTGCCGAATGCCCCCTGCTCCCATGAGGTGCCGGGCTGCCCGGCGCTTCACCCAATCCTCACCCTCATCGGAAATCCGGGTAAGGCGCAGAAGAACGTGCAGATCCCGGTGATGCGCACACATACAGCCGACGCAACCATGGAAGCTCATGAGGGGGAATACTTTACGCGTCAACACCCGCCCTGGACCCTAACCATTCAATGTCTCTGCTTTTCCCGCTTCCCTTTCATTCACTATTTAAACTCACTCTTGCAGTGTGGAGGAAGTAGTGTTTTTGACATTCTACCCAGTCCCTCAGCTGGAGCCCAATGGCTGCTCTTCTGCTTAGGCAGTCCCTTGGGGTCAACCAGAACAAAGAGGATTACAGCACAGGAACAGGCCCTTCGGCCCTCCAAGTCTGCACCGACCAAGCTGCCCGTCGAGGATGACTTACTTCCACACTAAAAACATGTTCTCAGTGAGCGAGTTCAATGCGTGACCTACAGTCTCTGTCAGGGACAGAGATGGTGGCTGGAGGAGTGGGTGGGTGAGGTACCCAGGTTGCTCCGCTCTCCTTTCGCTGTTGGCACTTGGCTTCAGCTTGCACTCAGGATGATGAGACTTGGTTCTCAGCTCCTTCCCGGCTTTTCCTCAACATTCAACAGTCTTGAGCCAGGGCCGGGTGTCGGTGGGGATGTTGCACTTTTTCAGGGAGTCTTTGAGGGTCTCCTTGAAGTGTTTCCTTCGCCCGACATGTTGCTTGTCATGTCAAAGCTCTGAATACAGCGCTTGTTTCGGGGGTTTTGTGTTGGGCATGCGGGCGATGTGGCCTTGCCCAGAGGAGCTGATCGAGTGTGGTCAATGCTTCGATGCTGGGGATGTCAGCCTGAGTGACAACACTGATGATGGTGTGCCTATCCTGCCAATGGATTTGCAGGATTTTGCGGAAGCAGCACTGGTGGTATTTCTCCGGGGTTTTGAGGTGTCTGCTGTACACAGTCCATGGCCCTGATCTTGCGACCTTATCCCGCCCAGCCTGCAGTGAGGCAAGCTGGTAAGATTTGGCGGGTGGCAAAAAACCAGGTCTGCACCCAGTTTGTTGCCTCACCTGATCTTACCGGCATTGTTTTGCTGGCAAAATAGGCTTTGCACTGTTTCTGGGGCGCATCAACCATACTCATGAGCTCGCTGCCATGTGATTGGGTTCAGGCAGTCGCATCCCCCAAACACCAGATTCCTGACTTCTCCCAGGTCCAGCAGTGAATTCCTTGAGAATACACAGAGGGAAACATTCAGCCCAATGAGTGTGAGAGAATCAGTGAATGGGAGCAAAAGGGGTGAGTTATTGGGTGAGCAAGAGAGTGAATCAGTGAGAGCGAGTGTGTGCGTGAACCTCAGTGAGAATAAACTGAGTAACAGACTGAGTGAAACCCCAAGTGAGGGACCGAGTGAGATACCGAGTGAGGGACCGAGTGAAATACTGAGTGAAATACCGAGTGAGGGACCGAGTGAAATACTGAGTGAGATACCGAGTGAGGGACCGAGTGAGGGACTGAGTGAGGGACCAAGTGAGAGACCGAGTTAAATACCGAGTGAGGGACCGAATGAAATACTGAGTGAAATACCGAGTGAGGGACCGAGTGAAATACTGAGTGAAATACCGAGTGAGGGACCGAGTGAAATACTGAGTGAGAGACCAAGTGAGGGACCGAGTGAGATACCGAGTGAGGGACCGAGTGAAATACTGAGTGAGAGACAGAGTGAGGGACCAAGTGAGATACCGAGTAAGAGACCGAGTGAAATACCGAGTGAGGGACCGAGTGAGAGATCAAGTGAAATACCGAGTGAGAGACCGAGTGAGGGACCGAGTGAAATACCGAGTGAGAGACCGAGTGAGAGAGTCAATGCATTTAGAATAGAGGGGTGCTGTGAGACAGTGTTGTGGAGTGAGAATGAGTGAATATGAGAGTAACTAAGTGAGTGAGTGAGTGAGGAGTGAGTGTGGATCTGGAATGGTGAGTATGTGAACACGAAAGTTCCATGGTGGCACTGAGTGATTATCGGAGAATGAATGTGGGTCAGTGACTGGATGAGAATAAGAGTCACATTGCAGGGGACATGAAGCAACCTCAAGCAGGTGTTGACCTGAGTGACTGCCTTCTCACGCAGGCCAAATCCTCCCACAACCTGGCTTGAGGGGGGAGAAGGGAAAATCAGAACTCAGTTCTCACACTTTGTAACGTTGCCACATTGAGCTGATCCCTCCCCACCGATCCCAAAAATACAATCAGGGGGCAACTGAACTAAATTCATTGCATTGGGAAAAGCAATCGTTATTACATCCTCACACCCAGTCCAGGCTTGTGACCCAGAGAGAAATTTGCTGATAATGTCATGTTCTCTATATCTTTCTGTTTATGTTTTTTCATTCCTGTTTCCATGGTAATAACTTTTGCATAACAGTAATTTAGAAATTCAGGAGCAACAAGGAGACCGTTGCTATGATACAATCACAACAAACGGAGTGCTGAAGGGGAACTAAATCAAAATTCCAAAAAAACATTGTGATTCCAAGTTTGTGCCTTCAACATTAATATCTTCCTGTAAACCATAAAATCATGTGACAGAAGTTTTAGACTTCATTTACTGCACGACACACTGATTACAAATTTCATTTGCAATCTAGAATAGTCTTTATCCCGATAGTTCATTATTGTGACAAAAAGAGTTAAACTGTACCCAAAGTGCACTGGCACCAAGTTATTTGTGGTGCTGTTTCGCCTCTTTTCACCCTATTTCTGTTGTCTGAATGAGAGGACATTTTCCCCACTCACAAGTACTGCTGCCTCACAGCGCCCGGGTTCGATTCCCGGCTTAGGTCACTGTCTGTGCGGAGTCTGCTCGTTCTCCCCGTGTCTGCGTGGGTTTCCTCCGGGTGCTCCGGTTTCCTCCCATAGTCCGAAAGACGTGCTGGTTAGGTGCATTGGCCATGCTAAATTCTCCCTCAGTGTACCCGAACAGGCGCCAGAGTGTGGCAACAAGGGTATTTTCACAGTAACTTCATTGCAGTGTTAATGTAAGCCTACTTGTGATACTAATAAATAAACTTAAACAAAGTATCATGTTATTAAAGATGGGGAGCGAATTAATCAGGGGACACTTTGCAAATGACTCATTTTCCCCTGAGTTCACCAGTGCTAATCCATGGAATTCATTGAATCAGTTTTTCTGGAACGAGGCAGTTCATGTGCACAGGGCAGCAATACTTAGACCATGAACTCCTGGTGGATAATTACAGATTCATGCCTCTGGCTGCAGCTACTAGGAACAGGAAACAAGACCTAGTGTCATCTAACTTTGGTGCCAGCTGCAGGTTGCGTCACATACTCCTGAAGGTTTCACGACTGGCCATCCCCAAAAGGAGAAATTGCAGGGCTACAGGGAGGGGCAAGGAGGCAAGTTCCTCCTGCTTAAGATAAGAACTGACACAATGACCTCCTTCTGTGCTGTAACCATTCTCTGATTCTATGAATTGCCCGTCCAGTTAATGCACATATTTTCCCATTGCAAGTGTCTTCCGCAACAAATCAATGCAAGTATTCCAAGAAAGTTAATTAAACACGCAATTATTTTCAATGGCCCCGGGACTGATTTTCCCCTGGTTGTTCACACCAGAGGCCGGGTGATTCATTTCCAGAAATGCCAGGAAAATCCTGGAGGATTGCCAGTCCTAACTACAGTCCATGCCCTTCTGTAATAGGAATCAAAACTCCATTCAGTTACACTGACATATCTGGATCAGAAAACCAAAGAACATGAGGCAAAATTGATAGTCTAAGTCTGGAAGTGGCTCCACATCTGACTATATAGAACACTGTGTGAAACATGCCAATGGGAGCCATTGCACAACATTTTTATTGAATACTACACTAGAGTTAACCTCTAATCACATTCCAAAGAGAGCTCAAACTTTACTTAGTAAACTAACGCAGAACTTTTAATTGTTTTGAGTGTGGGTGGTCTTGCCCAGGTTCCTCATGTATTAGAATTTAATACAGACCAACGTGAACATGCCTGGATTGAGCAGTAACCTGTCTGTGGGAGTCAGATTTGCAACCTGGGAATATAAATCCGATATCACTAGCTGCCAGTTGATTCTGCTGCTAAAGTAATAATTATCAATAACATGATGTTGACATGTTATCAATAACACAACACAGACATGTTATCAATAACATGACACTGACATGTATCAATAATAGTACACTGACACATTATCAATAACATGGCACTGACATGTATCAATAACATGGCACTGACATGTATCAATAACATGGCACTGACATGTATCAATAACATGGCACTGACATGTATCAATAACATGGCACTGACATGTATCAATAACATGACTGACATGCATCGATAACATGACACTGACATGTTATCAATACATGACACTGACATGTTATCAATAACACAACACTGGCATGTCATCAATAACATGACACTGACGTGTTATCAAGCACATGGCACTGACACGTATCAATCACATGACACTGGCATGCATCAATAACATGGCACTGACATGTATCAGTAACATGACACTGACGTGTATCAATAACATGACACTGACACGTTATCAATAACATGACACTGACACGTTATCAATAACACACCACTGACACAGTATCAATAACAGGACACTAACATGTTATCAATAACATCACACTGACACGTTATCAATAATACGACACTGACATGTATCAGTAGCATGACCCTGACATGTATCAATAACACAACACTGACATGTTATCAATAACACACACTGACACGTTATCAATAACACAACACTCACACGCCATCGATAACCCAACACTGACATGTTATCAATAACATTACACTGACATGTATCAATAGCAGGACTCTGGCCTGTTATCAATGATATGGAGATGCCAGCGTTGGACTGGGGTAAACACAGTAAGAAGTCTCACAACACCAGGTTAAAGTCCAACAGGTTTATTTGGTAGCAAAAGCCACTAGCTTTTGGAGCACTGCCCCTTCGTCAGGTGAGTGGGAGTTCTGTTCACAAACAGGGCATACAAAGACACAAACTCAATTTACAGAATAATGATTGGAATGCGAGTCTTCACAGGTAATCAAGTCTTAAAGCTACATTGTCTGATGAAGAAAGACGAGCTCAGTGTTGAGGATGGCATCATCTTCTGGGGTTCCCATGTAGCTGTTCCTAGCCCAGGGCAATGACTGATACTTACGGAATTTCACCATAGCCACCCTGGGATTTTGAAGCTGAAATGCTAGCCTGGGCTATGTATAGGGGCCCGGCCTTGATGCAGACATTGCCAACTTGGTCAGGCAGTGTGAGTTGTGCCAGGAGAATCAAAAACCTCCCCCCTCTACATCCCTGGGAGTGGCCTGGTAAGCCCTGGGTGCGAAGGCATGTGGACTTCGCCAGGCCTTTTTTGAGTTCCATATTCTTAATTATGGTCAATGTGCATTCCAAATGGTTGGAGATACATCGCATGAGCTCCACCACTTCCCATGCTACCATTGAGAAACTACGGCAATGTCTCTGCATGCACGGGATACCTGAAGTCCTGGTCTCTGACAATGGCATTGCCTTTACTAGCACCGAGTTTCAGACCTCCATGCTTTCCAATGGAATCAAACACATTAGGGCAGAACCCTATCACCCATCATCGGATGGGTTGGCTGAACAGGCGGTGCAGACTTTTAAGCTCAGCATGAAGAAACAACCTGCAGCATCCATAGAGACCAAACTGGCGTGGTTTTTATTCGACTGTAGGACACAGTGACAGGAATCACCCCAGCGGAATTGTTAATGGGGCGCAGGCTTTGGACAAGATTAAGTCTACTGTTCCCAAACATGGCAGGGAGCGTGGAGTCCCAACAAGAAAACCAGAAGAAGAGCTATGATTGTGAAAGGACAGAAAGAACATTCAAAACCAGCAAAGCAATCCATATGATGAACTTCAGAGGTGCCTTCAGTTGGGTCCCTGGGATTTTAATGGTCCAAGTGCAAGGCAAAATTGTCAGGAAGCAGCTGGACCATCTCAGGAGTAGGGAGTCCGTGCCAGCGCAGACATCATTACCAGCCATGGAGATGACCATTGCCAGCATCAAGCCACATCTAGATGTCAACTCTATGCCTGCCTCTGCGGGTGATGAGGACACGGATTCTGAGAAGGAAGCAGAAGAGACCAACGCCCCGACTGAAGTGAGACCTCAGGGGAACCAGTGCTTACGGTGCTCCCTTTGGAAGTGAAGGTCTCCAATCTACTTCACACCCTGATCCGGTCCTGCCTCCAATCGACGCCAGGCCAATTACTAAGCAGTTGAAAGGCCCTCCCGTGGCGGGGATGTTGGGAAAGAAATGGACTTGAAGGGAGAGGGATGTTATGATGGCCACGGGGGATCGTCAATAGATCTCCCAATGGATCTTGTAGAGTACAAGTTCCCCTGTGAGGCGAGTGGAGACCCACCTAATAGGGAAGGAGCAGTGGGGGATTTAAAACCAGCTGGCTCCACTCAGGCCAGGAGTCAAAGGATGTGGGGCTGACCTGTACACTGTAGCTGCTGAGCGACACTTTGTAAATAAAGGGTGATGGTGATGGAAGATGCCCTTGGTAAGATTATTACAACAAAACACTCAATATATTTGTATACTTGTTATTTGGCTTTTCTATCTCAGTTTAGTTTCCACAATGATTTCTATTTGCAAGTAGTTTATTAGACAGGTTACAATACTCCATTTTGCACAAGTAAGATGATTATACTGGAACCATATTCAAGGTTAAGACTGTATTATGTTGGCATACTGAGTAATTATCTCAATATCCACAATAAATATTCTAATATATTCTTCTTGCAACTCTAGCTTGGGCAAATTAGTCTTTGTAATTATGGTTATGACTGTCTTTCCTCCTAATATAGCACTGTCTTTTCCATTACTGCGTGCTGTGAGGAACATAGAACATAGAAAAACTACAGCACAAACAGGCCCTTCGGCCCACAAGTTGTGACGAACACATCCCTACCTTCTAGACCTACCTATAACCCTCCATCCTATTAAGCTCCATGTACTCATCCAGGAGTCTCTTAAAAGACCCTATTGAGTTCGCCTCCACCACCACTGACGGCAGCCGATTCCACTCGCCCACCACCCTCTGTGTGAAAAACTTACCCCTAACATCTCCCCTGTACCTACCACCCAGCACCTTAAACCTGTGTCGTCTCGTAGCAGACATTTCCACCCTGGGAAAAAGCCTCTGAGAGTCCACCCAATCTATGCCTTTCAACATCTTATACACCTCTATTAGGTCTCCTCTCATCCTTCATCTCTCCAAGGAGAAAAGACCGAGCTCCCTCCGCCTATCCTCATAAGGCATGTCACTCAATCCAGGCAGCATCCTTGTAAATCTCCTCTGCACCCTTTCGATCTTTTCCACATCCTTCCTGTAATGAGGCGACCAGAACTGAGCACAGTACTCCAAGTGGGGTCTGACGAGGGTCTTATATAGCTACATTACATTACAGAGTTACATTAATTCACCTCGACAATATGTGGAAAACAATGTTTTGCTCTCTTCACTTACACCTTGCTCGGGTGTTATCACAATGGGCAGCTCTTGTAGATTACAACAGAAGACAAAGGATGGAACGATCTCATCTTAACTACCTGGCCCCAAGATACTCGGTTCCAACAGCCCAATGCAGAGCCGCCAGGTCCCTTTGTTTCAGAGTTAAAGCACAGTTCGTTATAAAAAAGCAGCAATGAAAATGATTCAGCACATCTGTTCCCAGAAATAGTTGGCCTGAAATGTAAAAGGTGGATTATTCAATGACCTATGGTGATATCTGCAGGAGATATCTTTCCTTGGAAATAATTTAATTTTGTATTTGTCAAGACTTAACGGTCTTATCTGGACTGAAAAAGTGCTTTATATTAAAGCCTTCCCGCTGTCTTAAATTTGTACATCAGCCGAAGCATCAAAAGTGAGTGAAAATAAGCCAATTTACTTTCTGCTCACATTGTGGGTTACTGCTGATTGCTAATGCACTTGGTTAACTTCCAGATGCCAATTATTTCTATCTGCCCATTGTTTGGGAGCTGGCCTAATTTGAGAGAGTTGGAGAAGAGCACGGCAGAACTACTGCTCCCAACTGAGTTCCAAATAACAGCAAATGGTCAAACATCAATTGAATTTTTGGTCCCTTGGACCAAAAAAAGGAATAAGCGAGGCCTATTAATTTGGTCTCCATGGAACTGGCCGAAGAAGTTCACAAACTCCAAAACCCCCAATTATATTTGCAGCATCAGATAGATCTCATTCAGATCATCTGTGTGTGTGATATAAAGTCGATGCAATCCTCCAGCTTTCCTAGATAAGTCTTCCCTGGCTGCACTCGTGCATCGAGAGGCGTTAAATGACCTGTAGGCTTCCTAATCTTCTGGAAGCAGCAGGAGATTTTGCATCAGGTTTCCGGCAACCTGACTCAGATCTCCGGCTTCTCCTTTACCCCGGCCTTCTCTGGGGAAGCGGGGGGGCGGTCAATGGTCGAAGGGAGAGATTTTTTGTCACTGGAGGGACAGGAACACTCAGCAACATTTATATTTAACTATATGCTCTGATTTAGCTTCAAATTCTCGACCCAGTGAACTGATTGAAGCTCCGGTAATCCAATAGGAAGACATTTTCAGGGCTGTTCGCATTAACCAGATCCAAAGAAATTACAATCTCCCTGGACATGCAGCTCTCTGGAGCATTCAGCAGCTGAAACGTACACTAATATTGTAGTAATAAAGCTACTCAAATATCAAGGCCTGCATTGTTCCTGTAATGTCAGTGCTAATGGAATAAAAAAAGAATGCCATTTTAAAAATATAAATAAATTTAATACTGTTCACCGCAGGCACAGGCTGCAATTACTGACAACATTGTTAATACGTTCAAAAACATATGCATGTTCAGGGCAGCACAGTGGCACAGTGGTTAGCACTGCTGTCTCACAGTGCCAGGGACCTGGGTTCGATTCCCAGCTTGGGTCACTGTCTGTGTAGAGTTTGCACATTCTCCCCGTGTCTGCGTGGGTTTCCTCCGGGTGCTCCGGTTTCCTCCCACAGTCCAAAGATGTGTGGGTTAGGTGATTGGCCATGCTAAATTGCCCCTTAGTGTCCAAAGATATGCAGGTTAGGTGGTTTGGCCATGCTACATCGTCCCTTACTGTCTTAAAATGTGTAGATTATTGGGGTAAATACGTAGGTTTTCAGGGATAGGACCTGGGTGGGATGCTCTTTCAAAGAGTCAGTGCAGACTCAATGGGCTGAATGGCCTCCTTCTGCACTGTA
The DNA here is from genome assembly GCF_964213995.1 of Mustelus asterias. Taxonomy (NCBI): domain Eukaryota; kingdom Metazoa; phylum Chordata; class Chondrichthyes; order Carcharhiniformes; family Triakidae; genus Mustelus; species Mustelus asterias. The sequence goes on along the minus strand of NC_135818.1, from coordinate 59,218,927 downwards.
GGGATTCATTGTAAAATAGCAGTTTCTCTTTAGAGTACAATCAGGGATCCAGGCACACGTTTTGCCTATAATTGCATCTTTTTAAAAATGCATTTTTCCCCGAGGCTTCCACCCACAACTCAGTTACGTAGAAAACCCAACACAAAATCTTCCGTGAACCAGCGCAGTAATGTTTATAAATGTAAAAAAAGAATTGTATTCTTTGATAAATTGAAGAGTGGTGAGTAGGTGCACCACGATTAATACAGCTGAGTGGCACAAGTGGCACAATGCCACTGCCGCCCCATGGACCCAGGTTCGATTCCAGCCTTGGGTCACTGTGGAGTGGTAGCTTGATATGGTGATAGGAGGAGATGAAGCAGTGTAAAAGGAGACGTGTACTGCACAGAAAGACCAGCACGGACCAGCAGGTAGGAATGGCCCCTTTCTGCGTGGTACATGTGATCCATTGACCAAGAGTGGCACAGGCAGCGAGGTCTATATTGTGGTATTAGGGCTGCTGGTCTGGATGAGCTCCATTATCTCAGATTGGGAATCAAATTCGTGTCCCTCTCACCCTTTTGGCTTGGTCTTTTCTATATGCCGCAGTTTAAGGCTCATCACAACCTTCTCCGGCAAAATTCAATGCTAGCCTTGGCATATCTTTCTTCAACTGTTCGATTTTCTCACTGCCATTTTTTTTTATTTGCACGCCTTTTTGACTTTGACAATGTTGAAGAATTAACATGAGTACAGTGATGTTGGGGGTGGAATTCCTGTGGCTGCTCTAGCAGTCTCCCATTGTAACTTTGACGGAAGATTGGCATAAGCTCTGGACAAACAACATAAACAGCTATTGAAAACTCAATAGAAGCCTGACAGAAATGTCATCGTTATATCACGGGCAGCATGTGAACTTATAGGACTGCAAAAGACTCTGCAGTCCCAAAACGTGAAGCTCCAATGCTTAGTCATGCATTGCTAAGTCACATTAGACACGCCATTCTATATTGTCATGATTTTGTCCTTTCATTCACTTCTTCATTCTAAGTTCTGACTTCTTTGCAACAAGTCAGCATTTTACCTCTACCGAACACAAGTGTCTTTAACTTGAAATGTGGTTTTTGACTTATTTGGAAATAGGACACTATCGGCACTTGAGTTTGATGCTCTGATATAGGACACAGCATCAGGCTAAAGGGACGATCCTTTAAAACAGAGATGAGGAGGAATTTCTTCAGCCAGAGAGCAGTGAATCTGTGGAACTCTTTGCCAGAGAAGCCTGTGGAGGCCAGGTCATTGAGTGTCTTTAAGACTGAGATAGATAGGTTCTTGATTAATAAGGAGATCAGGGGTTATGGGAAAAAGGTAGGAGAATGGGGATGAGAAAAATATCAGCCATGATTGAATGGCGGAGCAGACTCGATGGGCCGAGTGGTCTAATTCTGCTCCTATGTCTTAAGGTCTTATATATCCGTCAAAGCTCCATTAAATTGTGTGAAGAAAATAAGAAACTTTTTGCCTATTATTTCCCCAGTCAGTTTCTGAAGGCAATGACATGGTTCTGCAGACACTGATCACTGTTAATTAGAATTTATTTTATGCCCCATCAAAGTCAATCACATCTTGGAGAAATTTCCAGGGGCAGAAATCCTGCTCTTCCGAGAGGATCCGAGGTCCATGCTCAGTGAAGTAAGCAGGCCACAGGTTACTGAAGGCAAGGTGGATCATGGGGATATGGCGGAGTGGGGGGATCACTGGCTGGGGGAGCAGAGGGAGTCGGAAGAAAAGGCAGGAGGGTGGTTCTCAGAAGGCAGCCCCTTTTCCTGATGCCAGGACCCTCAATCAGACACTGAATGCCTGACAATGAAGGATCCCATGCGAGCCTGCAAGCTACCCCATAAGGGTTTGCTATTTCAGCTCCCGGTGTGGTGACTGTCCCACGTGTCACAGAGTGAGATGAGGCCCTTATTAATTGACCACTTGATGGCTCCCACTGGTGCTGAGGAGGGAAGGCTGTCTATGGGTCTTCCTGCCCTGGATCCAATCGGGACAGATGTAGGACCTGCTATGCAAGTTGCTCACTGAAAGAGCTGATGCTGACGCAAATGGCCTCCTTGTGCACTGTAAACAACGCTGAGATTTTGTGATTTTATCTCACAGTTCCAGAGTGTCTCACGTACTTCACAGCTAACATGGGGCCTTTTGAAGCATAGTCTGCTGTAATTCAGGGAAACCCAGCAGCCAATTTGTATACAGCAAGGCCCAACAACCAGCAATGAGATAAAATGATTAAATGATATGGGCCAAATGTGGGCAATTGGGACTAGCTTAGTGGTAAAAACTGGGCAGCATGGACAAGTTGGGCCGAAGGGCCTGTTTCCATGCTGTAATCCTCTATGACTCTATTGCCAGAATTTTACCGCCCGTCGCCAACGGAGAATGTCGTTCTGCGAACCTCGCCTGCCCCGATTCTGGGACGGGTAAGGCAGTAAAATTCCAGCCTATGATTCTATCTGTTTGATGGTGTTAATTAAGGTATAAATGTTGGTGAGGACAAGAAGTCAGTTTTATTGCTCTTCTTTTGTGTTCGTGTGAACAGGGGCTCAATCACCTAAATGATAGCATTCCCTCACTGAGTTTGACAGTCTCTGTCAGGAGGAAGGATCTGGCTGTGCATTATCTGTTCCCTTTGGCTCCAGTAAGTTGATGTAAACTGGTAGTAATGGGGATCCCATCTATCAGCATAAATGAAAACATGAATGGGATTTCAAATTTCTCCCAGATTCACATTATTACTTTCCTGATCCTGCAATGATGGAAGTGACATTAAATGAAAAATATAGTTTTTTTAATTAAAAAGGGTTTAAATTAGAAAGCTGTTGGCATGAGACAGTCACTTATCTTTAAGATGGTAAAACAGCATTACATGGTAATAATTTATGCATTTTTAAAAGATATTCTTCACATTGCAAGTTTAATTTTCCCTCTTGTGTAAAAAGTAGTTTAATCAGTGCTTTAGTTTTCAAAATAACCACCCGAACTAAAATGAAAACATCTTGACAATAGTTTGACAGGAAATCATCTCAATGTGTTCAAATTTATAAACTCAATCTGCTAACCATTATTTATTTATTATTGTCAAAAGTAGGCTTACATTAACACTGCAATGAAGTTACTGTGAAAATCCCCTAGTTGCCACACTCCAGCACTTGTTCGGGTACATTGGGGGAGAATTCAGCATGGCCAATGCACCTAACCAGCACGTCTTTCAGACTGTGGGAGAAAACCGGAGCACCCGAAGGAAACTCACACAGACGCGGGGAGAATGTGCAGACTTTGCACAGGCAGTGACCCAAGCCGGGAATCGAACCCGGGTCCCTGGCGCTGTGAGGCAGCAGTGCTAACCACTTGCCATTGTGCTGCCTGGACTTGAAAAGTCAATCAAGTCCACCCACAAATGGAATCCATTTATTAATTCCCTCCCCAAGAACAATCAGCAGATTCAATGCACTCGACATTGTGATTCAGCCCAGCTGTGGCAATATCATATATACATCATACCTTAAGTTGTAAATGCAGTTCCATGTTGGTAAAGTACAGTAACTAATCTAACATAGCCAGTCTTGTAACAATATCACATTCCATATCTGCAAAAAACATGCAAAAGCCAGCAGATCGGCTTGTTTACATTTCAACCATTCTACCCCACACCTAAGAACTATGCAGGACTAAGTAATAATAACCTGGACATGTTTCAGGAGCTCCAGGCTGATCCAGCTGGATTGGTTCTTCTGGTATAGACTTCATGTTCATTGCACATAAATCAAGTCCTGGAGGAGGCAAATTTATGGAATCTACAAGATTCTGCATACTATCGCTTTTGTGTCTGATTTGTTTTAATCAGTAGTTGGTAAGAGAGATAGTACAGGAAGAATAATGACATGTTCTCTGAATAATCTCTTTTTAAGCTGTTGTATTAACATCTCGCTGATGTCATTCAGACCCAGTTTACAATGACAGCTACAAATGAAAACCATTTAAATCAATTTTACAGCTTAATAGCCATAGTAAAATGAACGTGTAAGATACTAACAACCTCTTGGGCATAGCAGGTAAAAAGCTTTACTTGTGGAATAGTTCCGTCATAAAACCTACTCAGATGAAGTGTGTGTGTAAATGGAATAGCCAGAAGACCACAGCTAATCGCACAAATTGTTTTCTTGCCACATCTAGAGCTTAATCCCTAACAAGAAGTGCTCGCCTGGAATCAGCAAGGTCAAGGCTTCTCATCAGAAAGGAATCAGACAAACAGCACAATGTGCCATTGTTTCAGAAACTATTCTAGGAACTGCAACAAGACGGTATTGTCCATTAGTTATCATTGCAGATCCTGCTATCATGTCCCAGCTGCTACAGCCTATCCACTGCCTCATTTGTTTGTTCAATTTTACAACCAGTAAAAAGGAACAGCTTTTCATCCTGTCAAGATTTTAGCTGTGCTGTTTTGTGCTAATGGCAACATTTTATTTTCTCCTCATTTCTTCTTTTTCCTTACTATGCCATAAAGGGAAATAGGGACAGGAATGGGAAATTCAGTCCCGTTCAACTGTCCCAAGGAGTCAGTGCTTTGGGAATTCCGAGAGGTCCCGTGGCACATCTTCCAGGGTATATCCAGTCTCCAACTGTCTGGAAACTGGAAGATCTGGGCCAAGGTATTTTAAAGCCTCTTCTCAGGGGCTTGAAATAATAGATACTGAGAGATTGTTTGCTCTTGCGGGAGAGAACCAGAGGGCATAATCTCAGAGTAAAGGGTCACCCATTTAAGACAGAGATGAGGAGGAATTTCTTCTCTCAGAGGGTAATGAATCTGTGGAATTCTTTACTGCAGAGGACTGTAGAGGTTGGGTTTTTAGGGATGTTCAGGACTGAGATAGACAGATTTCTAATCAGTAAATGGATCAAGGGTTATGGTGAAAGTGGAGTTGAGGATGATCATTTTAAATCTCATTGAATGGCAAAGCAGACTCAATGGGCCAAATGGCCTACTTCTGTTCATATGTCTTATGGTCTTATTTCTTAAATAATTTTACAAGTGTGAAGACTTTTGGATGAAACAGTCTTTGGAAAGTTTCCTCTTCTTTAAGATCTCACACTGACAATGTCTAAGTAATCAGAACTCTTATGTTGTGCTATGGAGATTCTACATTTATACCTCTGCCTTGAAGTTTGCCAATGTCCAACCATTGCCACAATGTTACAAGCATTTTGCTTTAGTAGACCAGCACACAGAGTAATTCAATGCATTTCTTTACAGTTAATATATATATATCTTAACATCAAACAACCAGTCCTAGTTTTCAAAGCAACTTTCATATATTCTGCACCCTATCCTTTTCCTTTTCCCCTGTGTGATCCATGAGCGGTATGTTTTGTCTGTATAGCGGGCAAGAAACAATACTGTTCACTGTATCCCAATACATGTGACAATAATAAATCAAATCAAATTTAACACACTAACATGAAGAGGATTGACGGAAGACTGACAATTCCCATTGGCACAATCAGATTCCGCAGCTAATCGTATGGATTGATCACTCTCGCAACTAAAACAATGAACTTCAGTCAGATACGCATTGGATTGAAGCCAAAGTTTATATCACACTTATTTTACCTAAGGTCATATGAATATGTGTTAGATAAACTCCCTCATTTGGTTTTACTGAGTAATGTGCTCAGTTTTACTCACGGGAAGACATACAAGATGTGGAAGGGGAACCGCCAGGAGATTGATCGATAGTATCTGAGGATTAATTGAATTATAAGGGAAGATCTTTAAATCATGAAAGGAGATGACTCTGGGAAGCCCTCCGCAAGGTCAAAGACAGTAAATAGAAAAGGTAAAGCGGGATCTTTACTTTATGTTGTTAGGACAGTAGACAACAGGTCACGAGTTCAAACTTGCAAATTTAGTCCTAGTGACAGGAAAACCTTCCTGATCAAAGAATCATCAACACCCGGAATGGACCAGCGGAGACAACAGTCTTGGAATCGTTTAAGAAATATTTGAGTATTGTGCTGGCTCAAAATGTAAGGTTTTTTTTCCTGATTTAGAATCCCTGCAGTGCAGAGGGAAGCCATTCGGCCCATCAAGCCTGCACCAACTCTCCAACAGAGCATCTTATCCAGGCCCACGCCCCCACCCTATTTCCATAACCCCAGGCATTTACCCCACTAATCCCCTTAATTGACACATCTTTGGACATTAAGGAGCAATTTATCATAGTCAATTCATCTAACTTGCACAAGTTCAAGGTAAGGGGGGCAAGGTTCAATACAGATATGCGGGGGACGTATTTTACACAGAGGGTGGTGGGGGCCTGGAATGCACTACTAAGCAAGGTGGTTGAGGCAGGCATGCTGGGATCATTTAAGACTTCTCTAGATAGCCACATGAACAGACTGGGAATAGAGGGATACAAACGGATGGTCTAGTTAGTGACACATGATCAGTGCAGGCGTGGAGGGCCGAAGGGCCTGTTCCTGTGCTGTATTGTTCTTTGTTCTTTGGACTGTGGGAGGATACCAGAGCACCTGGAGGAAACCCACGCAGACATGGGGAGAATGCGCATGCTCCACACAGACAGTGACCCAAGCTGGGAATCGAACCTAGGTCCCTGGCACTGTGAGGCAGCAATGCTAACCACTGAGCCACCATGCATGCTGATAAGGGGGGGTCACATTGTCTCAAATGCAGAGAGTCATTCTCCCCTTCTGGCCGCAGGAGGAAATGGCACCTCAGCTGCAGATGTCGGGGCCACATCACAGTGTAGTGATTGTAAGTGTAATGAAAAGAGTTAACTGCACTATTATGAGGAACAAATCAGTGTTAAATACTGTCTGCCCCTTTGATGCAAAACCTTTACCTAAAAGCTGCTTTCTCAGGCAAAGGAAGGATCTAATTGCTTCTCTTTGTGTTGGCCAAGGAATTACTGCTGGTAGGAACAGAGCTTCACTACCCAGCCGTGATTACAGGCCTGTGTCTGGTAGATATTGTTGAACAGTTCAGTCAAGTTGCTTCATGTGGATGCCTGTGAAATTTTCATCCCAGCCGCTTTGTAACTGTGATTAATGCACAGCTATTCTCAAAGGAGCTGGTTTAAACCGTGCACATATGGGCCTTTATCATTTGGATTTATTCTCATTGAAGCTTTAATTAGCCTAAATAATGATGACAATGTTTGTTATCTTGTGTAGTCTATTATAAGAGTGACAGATGGAAATTACTCCATTGAACATGTCCTAAATGTGGCTGACTGCGACACTATAATATATATATACAGGCAAGTTCAATCCTTTCCAGTTAGTCATTCTATTTTAATGTTGAATGCTATTCTAGGCGTTGCAGTGGACTTTTCTGTTTGAATATTAGTTTCTTTGCCTACATTCTCCACAGTGGCAGGCTGACCAGATATCATGGTGGTATTATAAACATGCTGACTGCCCCCAGGTGAAAGGTAGTGCCAGTCATTAAGTTAGTCTGCTGGCAGGATGAATCAATTCATTCATAAAGCTATAATACTGAATTTGACATTGCCACAAGTGCTAGGAAATCCCCTCGTTCTAATGCATTTGAGAACTTTTTAACACTGGGCAGATTTAGCTAGAAATAGTCTTCTGTTGGACAATCTCTTCCTCTGTAAAATAGTCACTTATTTGTCAGTATTTATGGAGTTACGAATATGTAAACTCTTCCTGTTTCCAAAAAATCTTCATAGAATCCCGAAAGTGCAGAAAGAGGCCATTTGGCCCATTGAGCCTGCACTGACAACAGTCCCACCCAGGCACTAACCCCACATATTTTCCCTACTAATCCCAATGACACTAAGGGTCAATTTCCCATGGCCAATCCACCCAAGCCACACACATCTTTGGAAGGAAACCAGAGCACCCAGAGGAAACCCACGCAGACACAGGGTGAATGTGCAAACTCAACACAGACAGTCGCCCAAGGCCAGAATTGAACCCGGGACCCAGGCACTGTGAGGCAGCAGTGCTAAGCGCTGTGTCACTGTGGCATCCTTGTATGTTGCAGATGTGTGCCGGTTTATTAACTTGCTGCCATTATGAGAAAGTTGGTTGCGACCACCTCTTTGAATTCAGGGTTTAGAAGAATGCGGTCATCACAAGAAATCCTTGGGTAAATTTTTCAAGGTTAGAGCCTGTCTGTTTAAAGTGTTGGCTACCTGGAAATTTAAAAAATTAACCTGATCATTAAAGGGGTCTTTGAATTAGAAATTCACGTGGAGACATTTTTGTCATCAAGATTTTCAATAAAACGAGCCGATCTCTCCAAAAAATTAGAGAAAAGGTCTGCATTCATATAGCGCCTTTCATAACCTCGGGACTGCCCAAAACTCTTCACTGCCAATGAGATACTGTTAACATGCCATCACTATTGTGATGCAGGAAACCTGGCAGCCAATATGTACATAGCCAAAAGAGAAATTGCTGGAAAATCTCAGCAGGTCAGGCAGCATCTGTAAGGAGAGAAAAGAGTTGACGTTTCGAGTCCAGGTGATCCTTTGTTGTAACTAAAAGGAGATATTGTTGTAACTAAAAGGAGATATTTATACTGTGGGCTGAGGGAATGAAAGATGAGTCAGAGCCACAAAAACAAGGGTATAGGCTGCTAATGGCAGTCCATAGAGAGAAGAGAAGGTGTGAATGGCCAAATGGCAGAGAAGCTGAAATCAGGGGGTAAGCTGTGACAGATGAAGATATGGATGGAGGGGGGAGAGGGCGGGAGAGAGGTTAAATTGAGAAAAAGGGGGAAAGGGGAAGCGAAGGGGGAGCAAGAGTGGGTAACTACCCTAGGGGGTGGAGTCCTCCATTAGGCAGAAGACAGTCTGAAGACATGTGGAAGACATGTAGAGAGTGGGGCAGCAGTGGGCTGCCAGCCTCTGTACAGTTTTTCCATGTTAATAAATACCTTCTATGTTCCTGACGAAGTCTGTGAGCGTGCATTATTACACCTCTCTTAGCCATAAACCTGTATCACTACAAGTAATCAGAGTTTAATTATAGCTTTGTTGGAAGAAGTTTGCCGATTGGAAAAGCACTGTCAATGTTTGGCTCTGGGTCAGGAATATTCAAGACTGAAATTACCACCATTTCCTTTTCAGTTTACATTTTTTGACACTTGACATATTGAAGATTAGGTTTGGGTTTGAGGATATTGGAGAATGTGAATTTTAACAGAAGCGAGAGGGGTGAAAGAAGGTGACACAGTCAAAGGAGGAAAGTGAGCAAGAGAAGTTTAGGTTGTCCAAGGTGATAAAGACCACAGTGCCATTTGGGTGAGGCAGGTTAGAGTCATAGAGGTTTACAGCATGGAAACAGGCCCTTCGGCCCAACTTGTCCATGCCGCTCAGTGTTTGCCACTAAGCTAGTCCTAATTGCCCGCATTTGGCCCATATCCCTCGATACCCATCTTACCCATGTAACTGTCTAAATGCTTTTTAAAAGACAAAATTGTACCCGCCTTTACTACTACCTCTGGCAGCTCGTCCCAGACAAGCAGGCACACTTCAGTAATGGGAAAGAGGGCATCACCAGCGAGGAAGATTTCAGTGAAAAGCCATGTGGCAATGCAATCCTCCAGAATTAGATGTTGCAAATGGCAGTCTCCTTTTTCACAAGTGAACAGAGGTTCTGAAGGGAAATGCAGAGAGTTGAAGCGATTGTTGATCCGATTGCAGAGTCCAAGGAAGAAGTGATGAATGGACTGAGTGGGACGGGAAAGAGGTTAATGAGATTCCCTCTCAGTGGATATGTTGGACAGGAAGGTCAGAGTGAGAGGAACTCCGCATATTTGGGTGTGACTGCGTACAACAGTAAAATGCCAGAAGAGGCACAAATGTGGGCACATCAAGCCTAAGCCGCAGAATGTGGGGAGATGATATGCAAGCATCGTGTAACCACAAGTTCAATGGTTCTGCACAATGCATTGCAAAGATGTGTGCTGGAGTTGAGAAAAGCTTTCCTACACTGGATAGATGTTTGAAAATGTTGGAGCCGCTGTCTATCCCATGACTGTGCGCTGAAACTCCTTTGGTTCTGCAAATGTATTCACTTGATGTTTTCATTGCTGCTACAATTGCCTATGGAGTTTTGATACTTATAAAGCAATGGCAAACAACAGCTATATTCTAGATGACTGATACACAAGTATTTCCCAACCACAGTTTTCACAAACCACTCACTGTTTTTTTCTAGGCTCCAGTACAGTACAGCTAGAGGCACTTTATCTCCTAGCATGCGAGAGCACGCAACATTTTCAAGCAACATGACAATATTTCATCCCCCTCCCCGGATTAGGAGCTACATTCTGTGCTATAATAAATTAGGCTGCAATCCAAGAATATCTTTCTGTATCGGACAAGTCACCCATTCTCCAGTCACATCTCCGAATCTCTGTGCAAGAAAGCTTTAAAGGGGACAGCCCGGACGAGAAAAGGGTTGGATGTGAATCGAGAGGCTAACACCGTTGGTGCACTATCGCCTGCAGTTTGTAACGAGATTGAAGCCGACTAGCTTTAAAGTATTCACTTGCAAAGTGGTTCTGCTTTGCCTCAGGCTGCATTGAGGCTACTCTTAGACTGTACACTGTCTGAAATCAAATCGCAAACTGGGCTCTTCAGTCTGTGTCTAAAATTCAAACCGGATGCAAGATACAAAAAAAAAGTTTAAATGCATTTTCCAGTCCTTCAAAATTCATCGTAATAAATAAACTGCATTACAAAAGAAAATTAATTTGAGGCAATTATGTCCATTCTACTAGAATTTTTGTTTCGTTTAGACAAAAATGGAATTGGATATATTCCAGAAGGTTTCATCACATGAACTCCTGCCGCTAACCACCTGATCCCAAGCTCTGTCATTGGTCATCCAATTTGGCTGTTATCAAACCCTGCCATTGTCATAGAGTCATAGAGATATACAGTACGGAAACAGGCCCTTCGGCCCAACTCGTCCATGCTGAACTAGTCCCATTTGCCTGTGTTTGGCCCATATCCCCCTAAACCTTTCCTATCCATGTACCTGTCCGAATGCCTGTCAATGAGAAGTGGACGGACTCTGTGTTGTCCAATTGGATGTTCCTTACTGTCAGTCAGAAAACAAATCATTCAGGATTTCCTTTCTGCCCTATGATTTTGCTCTTGTGTTACTTGCAAATAATTAATCTTTCATTTGTGAAGACTCTGGGACAATCTGGGGGGTTTGACATCCCCAGTCAAAAGAGCTTTTCTTGTTCTCTTCAACCAATGTTATCTTGGCTTCAGCTGAAGCAATTCTCTCCTATTCCACTGGCAAAAGTTGGGTTCAGTCTACTTGGTTAAAGAAAGTGTTTTCCCACATGATCTCACCCTATCACTGGATATTTTTAGAGAGTCACCTCATGAGATGGAAAGTTTTGGTGCTAAATGTGAATGAGCAGTGCAAGCACAATGCAAAACTATGCAAATAGCGCTATGCAAATAGTACTTTCTCCTTGTGTGTAGGGTACTTTCAAACTCATGATTGCTTAAAGTGTCCATTGTTTATTGGGATAACATTATCCTCAATTTATCGCATGGAATAACAAGGAATAAATCGCTTGGTTAAGCTGCCTTAGTGAATCCTCTAAGGTAGGCTGCAACCCAGGACGGGGGTAGATTTTCAACTTGTTGCCAAGACATAAAATGCACATGGCCACCAGTCAGCCTGGAGAAGTTGGCCAGTTTTCCATCAAAATCAAAGCAGATGGAAATTGGGCGGGTTCTAGAATGTTACTTCTAGAATGCCCAAGCTGCAATTAAAAATCCACCTTGCAGAGTTAGCGGTATTGGTCCAAGAGTTTTGAAATTTGAATAGAATATTACATAACCTCCCATAAAGCTCCTCACCCTACCTTACCAATGGCCAGGCTAAAATGACTATACTGTCCTTTCTCACTAGACATGTCAGATAAAAACAATTTCAGTAGAATTCAGATTAAATGACAGATGAACCTCTTTTCCCAAATTCTGTGGACAGGCGAGTTTCAACACACCTCTCTGATTCTGATAACTTCAACCATATATAGGGTGGCACGGTGGCACAGTGGTTAGCACTGCTGCTTCGCGGCGCCAGGGATCCAGGTTCAATTCTGGCCTTGGGTCATTGTCTGTGTGGAGTTTGCACATTCCCGCATAGGTTTCCTTTGGATGTTCTGGTTTTTACCCCCCTTCCAAAAATGGGCAGATTAGGTGGATTGGCCATTCTAAATTGCCCCTTAGTGTCCAAAGATGCGTAGATTAGGTGGATTAACCATGGCAAATGTGTGGGGTTACAGGGATGGGATGAGGTGGAGGGGAGATCCTGGGTGGGATGCTCTTTTGGAAATACAGTGCAGATGCAATGGGCCAAATGGCCTCTTCTGCACTGTTGGGATTCTGTGGTTTTATATCAGATCAAATTGTTCAGTGAAATGTTCAGGCACATGCGGTGCTGCACTTTTTATCTTTTGATAACCGTACTTCATTAAGTGATACATACGAACATCCTGCATTTTAGCCGTTCTGTTTCAACAAACTTTGCATGATCTCAGATGACGTTATTATCAGCACCAATTAAGGCAAATCCAAATAAATTGTAATGTTTTTAAGAGAGCACATATTGATATAAGGAATTGTATCACAATGAGGACAATGAAAGTCTGCAGTTATATGACTCACAAGAGATTCAGTTTTAGCCAAAAATTGTGTCATATCTGTGGATGACTGTCAGTGCAATTGAGAAGAACAGCAAGTTCCTCATTTTAAAACAAACAGCAAGCGGCATCACACCTTCTTTAGAGAGGACAAGATAGTGCTACATACTGAGTACACGTCATCCTTTCTCTGTACTCTCAGAGGAACCTTTATTCATAAATCCTCACAGGAATTTTGTAACTTTTAACTAAGCTTTGCAAGGTCTGAAAAGTATGATCACAAACCAGTGTGTATCAATTAAATCTTCTTGGGGATTAATAATAATTTAAGTTTATTTATTCGTGTCACAAGTAGGGTTACATTAACACTGCAGTGAAGTTACTGTGAAAATCCCCTAGTCGCCACACTCCGGTGCCTGTTCGGGTACACTGGGGGAGAATTTAGCATGGCCAATGCACCTAACCAGCACGTCTTTCAGACTGTGGGAGGAAACCCGCGCAGACACAGGGAGAACATGCAGACTCCGCACAGACAGTGACCCAAGCCAGGAATCAAACCCGGGTCTCTGGCGCGGTGAGGCAGCAGTGCTAACCACTGTGCCAATATAAAGGACTTACTCTGCACATCAAAAATATAACAGCTTTGTTCGGTTAGGGCATTTGTTAAAATATTCATGTGTCTACCGTTACATTTATTTCCACATGTTTTTGGAAACCCAAGTATAATGAAGCTCTTGTACCCCAACGATCTGTTGGGGCGATGGGATGGGGCTTTGTGCTTATGATTCTTCACAAAGAATGAGTTCTTGACTTCAGATGGCTGTCACAGCTATCAATGAGTCGAGATGGACCATGTAATTATAAGGAGAGTGACACAGGCTCTGCCTATTTCATTGCTGGCACACAGCAATACAACAACACCACAGAGGCCTGGCACCAGCTTACTTGGTGGGAAAAGTGGGGGGGGTGGGGGGGGGGGGTGGGGGTAACTCTGGGGAATGCTTAAAAGAAAATGTACCTTTTTTACACCTTGTTAGGCATACTCAACTTAAACTCTGCACTTTAGCTGGAATTAATTGATTGTGTTGTGATTAGAAGTAATCAAAATCGTTGTACGGGCTTTAACCTCACTGGGCCCAGTTCCTTCCACTGGGAGCTTAAGACCTGTTGCACCACTTTGGTTTGTGAACTGTAACCTTTAACAGCTCACACAAAGAGTAGAGGCAACTTTCAACACTTTCAACAGGTGGAGAAGGTGGTGAAGAAGGCATATGGCATGCTTGCCTTTATAGCACGGGGCATAGAGTATAAAAGTTGGGGTCTGATGTTGCAGATGTATAGAACGTTGGTTCGGCCGCATTTGGAATACTGCATCCAGTTCTGGTCGCCACACTACCAGAAGGACGTGGAGGCTTTGGAGAGAGTACAGAGGAGGTTTACCAGGATGTTGCCTGGTATGGAGGGGCTTAGTTATGAGGAGAGACTGGGCAAACTAGGGTTGTTCTCCCTGGAAAGACGGAGGATGAGGGGAGACTTAATAGAGCTGTATAAAATTATGAAAGGCATAGATAGGGTGAACGGTGGGAAGCTTTTCCCCAGGTCGGTGGTGACGTTCACGAGGGGTCATAGGTTCAAGGTGAAGGGGGGGAGGTTTAACACAGATACCAGGAGGACATATTTTACACAGAGGGTGGTGGGGGCCTGGAATGCGCTGCCAGGCAAGGTGGTGGAGGCGGACACACTGGGAACGTTTAAGACTTATCTAGATAACCATATGAACGGAGTGGGAATGGAGGGATACAAAAGAATGGTCTAGTTGGACCAGGGAGCAGCACGGGCTTGGAGGGCCGAAGGGCCTGTTCCTGTGCTGTATTGTTCTTTGTTTCACATTGACAAGACAATATTGGCTCGATATCACATCTCTGGAACCGATAGCAGCTCAGAAACAAACAGGGCTTTACCTGGATTAACTAAATGCTGGTGTCATCATTTTAAACAGAATTTATTTGTTTCAAAATACCTTTAGAAAAGACAAGGAGAGTCAAAAGCCACCCTAAAGGAAGGTCACAATGGAACTTTTCTTTTACTCTTTTAAACCATAAGAATTCCATTGTTCCTAGGTCATCTAGCCTTCACCCCTCACATTGTCAGGAGACTGACACAAGCTGTGCTTACTATTAAAAATTGTACAGGGAACTGAGCTTTGTCCTCTCAGGCACAACGTACTGACAATCTATCCTTACTGTCATACTATCTGTGCGGAGTCTGTACATTCTCCCCGTGTCTGCATGGGTTTCCCCAGGGTGCTCTGGTTTCCTCCCACAGTCCGAAAGACGTGCTGGTTAGGTGCATTGCCCATGCTAAATTCTTGCTCTGTGTACCCGAACAGATGCCAGTGTGGAGACTAAGGGATTTTCACATTAACTTCATTGCAGTGTTAATTTAAGCCTACTGGTGACACTGATAAACTTTAAAGCCTCTGTACCCCCAGGGGGAGTGCATTGCACTACTGGAGGTGCTGTCTTTTAGATAAGAAGTTAAAACAAGACCCCCACCTGCCTGTTGAGGAAGCTGTAATAGATCCCACTGCATTACATTGGAGAAGAGCAGGGGAGTTATCCCCAGTGTCCTGGGTCAATACTTATCCCTCACTGCACATCATTAAGACCGATGATCGGCTCATTATCACATTGCTGTTTATGGGAACTTGCTGTGTGAAAATTGTCTGTCGCATTTCCTACATTACAACAGTGACAACACTTCAGAAAGTATTAGATTGGCTGCGAAGCACTTCGTCCCGAGGTTGTGAGAAGTGCAAGTCTTTCTTTTTTGAACATTGTTTAGAGGCTCGGCATGCCATCCCTCCCCCCCCTGTTAAAATTCTTACTTTCAACAAAATATTTAATTGAATGTGATAACGTAATGGCTGCTTTTCTTTCAGACTGGGTGGAACATTCAGAACGAGAGCTTCTGGAGTGTAATCACTGTCGCACACTCGCTCTCACCAGGAGCCCTCTAGTGGTCAGTAACCAAAATGCAAATACAATAAACCTCACCTTCCACCTTCAGAGTTTTAAGGTGACACCAATCATCCCCAAGAATCCGTCCCACCCTCCACGGGAATCGTAATGGGTGGGACGCGGACCATGCAATGGTCCATTGACCTTGGACAGGATTTTCTGGCTTTGGGACGAGCGCGGCCGGAAAATCCCACCCAATGAGTCTGATTAACAGCGAAAAGTCATGATGTGGAGATGCCAGCGTTGGACTGGCGTAAACACAGTAAGAAGTTTAACAACAAGTGGAGAGGATCTCCAACTTTAACCTGGTGTTGTTAAACTTCTAACAGCGAAAAAGCATTGAGCAAAATATTTCAGCAACTACACAGAATCATAGAATCCCTACAGTGCAGAAGGAGGCCATTCGGCCCATCGAGTCTGCACCCAACAATAATCCCACCCAGGCCCTATTCCCATAACCCCACATATTTACCCTGCTAAGCCTAACACTTGGGTCAATTTAGCACGGCCAATCAACCTAACCTGCACATCTTTGGACTGTGGGAGGGAACCGGAGCACCCGGAGCATACCCATGCAGACACGGGGAGAACGTGCAAACCCCACACAGTCACCCGAGGCTGGAATTGAACCCAGGTCCCTGGCGCCGTGAGGCAGCAGTGCTAACCACTGTGCCACCGTGCTGCCCTCATCATCTAATAAAGTGATTTTTTAAAAATGAACCACAAGACCAAATGATTAGGAGGTTTCCTGAACCTTGAAGGATAGCTTAGTGGGTTTGACAGTGACTGAGCTGAGATTAGTAACATGAACAGTAGACGGTAACTTCTCAGCTTTGAATTCAACACTATCTGGTGCCACAATTTTCTTTGAAAAAGTCACGCCGGAATCAAAAGAACAAATTACGTCTCGAGATCTGATTGCTTTGTTACCCATATGAAAAACCAAAGCATCTGAAGCTTTCTGCTGCTTTGTAGCAGTATTGGGTAGAACAGCAATTAATGGCTGAACATGCTTGACGTTATCATTTTGTACGTCAAAGGCAACAGAACATGAAGTTGGCCTTTTGTCCACAACCGTCAAGCCTAAAAATGTAACAGCTTCAATTGTCTATTCAATAACATCAACTCTCCATTTTCACATTCCCAAGAAAATCAAGAAATAACACTCTTTCTTGGAGGAATATAGGAATAGAATCCCTACAGTGCAGAAAGAGACCATTCAGCCCATCGAGCCTGCACTGACAACAATCCCACCCAGGCCCTATCCCTGTAACTCCCCCATGTTTACCCTGCTAATCCCCCTGACAATATGGGGCAATTTACCATAGCCAATCAATCTAACCTGCGCACATCTTTGGCCTGTGGGAGGAAACCGGAGGAAACCCACTCAGACACGGGGAGAATGTGCAGACTCTACACAGTCAGTGATCCCGAGGCCAGATTTGAATCCGGGTCCCTGGCCTTGTGAGGCAGCAGTGCTAACCACTGTGCTGCCGTGCCACCCAAAGGAACAGGAGTAGATCATTTAACTGTGAAACTCGTTCTGCCATTCAATTAGATCCAGGAAGCTCTCCCTGGTTTCCAGGCCAAAACTGATTATTTAACCATTAAAACCGATTCTCCATTCGCTGTCAC
Organism: Mustelus asterias; assembly: GCF_964213995.1. Lineage (NCBI taxonomy): Eukaryota > Metazoa > Chordata > Chondrichthyes > Carcharhiniformes > Triakidae > Mustelus > Mustelus asterias. The sequence goes on along the minus strand of NC_135818.1, from coordinate 59,201,560 downwards.
ATTGCAGTTTGTGGGACCTTGCTGTGCGCAAATAGGCTGCTGCATTTCTCCACATTACTGAAGTCAGTATGTCATAGAGTCATAGAGGTTTACAGTATGGATAGAGGCCCTTTGGCCCAACTTGTCCATGCCGCTTCTTCTTTTTAACCACTAAGCGAGTCCCAATTGCCTGCATTTGGCCCGTATCCCTCTATACCCATCGTACCCACGTAACTGTCTAAACACTTTTTAAAAGACAAAATTGTACCCGCTTGCAACTTGTACCTCTGGCAACTTGTTCCAGACACTCACCACCCTCTGTGTGAAAAAATTGCCCCTCTGGACACTTTTGTATCTCTCCCCTCTCACCTTAAACCTATGCCCTCTAGTTTTAGACTCCCCTACCTTTGTCACAGAAGGTCCAACCAAAGTCCTGTACAAACGAAGCATAATGTCCTCCCCTTAAATTGAAGTGAATTTTGTAAAGTATCTTAGTTCCAGTCAAAAGCCCACCAGTGTTCCATTGGTAATATACCCATTAGGCTTGGGCAGGTTTAAATTGGGAGTGGGAAGATGAGACGGGATGCTAAAATCCTCTGAGAGTTTGTGAGAAAGGTGAGACTGTCTGGTGCCAGTGGGCTTAAGACATTTAATCCATTAGCTTTATCATTCAGCTGAAGCTGAAGGGCACAGGGGAAGACAGTTTGTTAGAAGGGCATTCCCCAATGTACGCAGTAGCTGAGGAATTAATTACCACCGACAGTTAGGCTCAGCCAGCCCAGGGTGAATATGGACATTAAACCTGCCATTGGTGCGACTGTGCAGTGTTCCTGCTGTCACCCAGACAGGGAAATGGCGGCTTAGCACAGACAGGATCGCATGTGGATCCTTTTTCCCATACTGCATGCCTAGATCAGCTAAATAATAAGGCGAGCTGGTCCCAACATGATTCGAATTCATGTTACCTGACAGACCTAAGGTAAAATAAGCAATAACAACAATAACCCTGTGGCTCTGTAACAGTCACTTAGCAGTGTCTTTACAGTAGTTAGCACTGATGCTTCACAGCGCTAGGGAGCCAGGTTCGATTCCCGGCATGGGTCACTGTCTGTGCAGAGTCTGTATGTTCTCCCCATGTCTGCATGTGTTTCCTCCAGGTGCTCCAGTTTCCTCCCACGGTCCGGAAGACGTGCTGGTTAGATGTATTGGCCATGCTAAATTTTCCCTCAGTGTATCCGAACAGGCGCCGCAGTGTAGCGATGAGGGGATTTTCACAGTAACTTCATTGCAGTGTTAATGTAGCCATGAAGTGGAGATGCTGGTGTTGGACTGGGGTGGGGCACAGTAAGAAGTATCACAACACCAGGTTGAAGTTCAACAGGTTTAATTGGAATCACGAGCTTTCGGAGCACTGCTCCTTCATCAGGTGAGTGACTCACCTGATGAAGGAGCAGCACTCCAAAAGCTCATGATTCCAAATAAACCTGTTGGGCTTCAACCTGGCATTGTGAGATTTCTTACAATGTTAATGTAAACCTACTTGTGACACTAATAAACTATAAAACTTTAAATTCTAGTTGAAAAAGTACAAATATGGACCCTGCAGATGCTTGTGCAGCCCTCTGAATGACAGAAGGACACCCACCTGTACCACTCCAATGTCAGTACAGTCATCACTCTTACATCAATTAGTAATACTTTCCTTGGAATGGTCACTTGTAAACCTGTAAATCGGTGACTGTCTCCTCTGTTTCAGATGTCTCCTTTAAGAGGGGTAGTTTGGGGGGGTTACTTACATTGATTTTCATGTCTGTGATAAAATCAACAATAATATTATTATCCATGAATACCAAGAACATTCTTGCGAATTGTCCTGATGAGTGCAAAATGAAAAACTTCAACAGTCTCTTTATTCAGCAATTCACAATTAAATTCCATGATTTGTATAGCCAGCAAAGATTGGGTTCTATATTTGTTTTGCTGTACTCTTTTTGAATACATATTTACTACATTGAAATTGAAGTGAGTCCTATATGTTACCCTACACTTCGCCTAATGGATTGCAGATGCTACGCTCTGTCAGGTCTCAAATAACCAAAAGCATCTGCATTGTTTTGGAACAGGGTAGATGCTTTTCCCTGTGTGTATTAGTTTTCCTGTGTAATTTTAGAAGGACCATCAATCAATTTAGGCCATTTCTGTTCAGAAGGAATTGTATCAGAATTTCTCTCCTTTGGGCTTTTTTTAAGCAAAACCAGTTGTTCTGCGCACTCCCACGGCCTGTACACTATGCTGCATTTGTCAAGAGCTGTCACTCACAGTCCAGGAAAGCCTCTATTGTGTTTGCACCATGACACAGTGGTGGAAATATGTGCTGCAATCTATTGTGAACCAATTCTAGCATCCGTTAGCAAAAGAGGAGATATAGGAAACATGGCTTTCGGCGTTACCAGCGCGTGGACTATGCTAAAACACCCTCATGCACTAAAACACACCTGTGAGGAAGACTAGATCTAGAAAATTATTTGAATCTATTTAGAGCTGGATAAATGACCTCCAATTGGGATGGGGCTAGGTGCAGCCTGGCTGGTCAAGGGGGAGGTGCCTTCTATATTGACCCCCCCACACCAGGTCTTCACATATCCATGTTCCCCCTCCCACCTGCCCTGTCCAAAAGTCCAGCCTCACCCCCACACCCGCCCAACGAGATCTGCAGCCTGGGCCTGATAACACCACAGACTTAAAATCCAAAAATCACTGAATGGTTTGATTCTGGTTGCAGTCCCAGCAATGAGGATTTGAAGGAGACCGGAAGATTAACCCAGCCAGGACTCGAGAAAAGGGATGTCCAGTGCAATCCTTACAGTGAAAGTCAGTTTGGGGAAGTTACTTTGGGAAAGGAAGCAGGTTATCTGGAGCAGAGAATCGTTTTTTTACTGGTTCTGGAAAACAAAAGGGACAACATGAGGGGCATAGACAAGGTAGATAGTCAATATCTTTTCCCAAAGGTAGGGCAGTCTAAAACTAGAGGGCATAGGTTTAAGGTGAGAGGGGAGAGATACAAAGTGTCCAGAGGGGCAATTTTTTCACACAGAGGGTGGTGAGTGTCTGGAACAAACTGCCAGAGGTAGTAGTAGAGGCGGGTACAATTTTATCTTTTAAAAAGCATTTAGATAGTTACATGGGTTCAATGGGTATAGAGGGATATGAGCCAAATGCGGGCAATTGGGATTAGCTTAGGGGTTTTAAAAAAAAAGGGCGGCTTGGACAGGTTGGGCCAAAGGGCCTGTTTCCATGCTGTAAACCTCTATGACTCTATGACAGTGGCCACTGCTTCCAGTGGCAATGTTCGGACCGGAAAGCTGCCAGCAATTCCACTGGTCAGCAGCTCTTGGTAGTCTACTCCCCGTATGGAGTGGAAGGCCTGTGTCAGGTAAATCACTGGCCGATGGCCGTTGTGGAGTGAGCCAGCCTAGTTTAAACTGCACCTTCCCCAGAATTCAAATTTTAACGCTTTTACTGTAACAAACAAACTAAAAGCAATGTTGACTGAAAAAACAATTGTGCAATCTATTTTTCAAATGACAGAAAGTAAATTCCCCATTTAACTTTCAGCACAGGTAGTGATCTCCCATTATGGTTATAATTTACACTGTCCCTTTTGTTTTCCAGAACCAGTACAAAACTATTCTCTGCTCCAGATAACCTGCTTCCTTTCCCAGGCAAGTAACTTCCCCAAACTGACTTTCACTGTAGGGATTGCACTGGACATCCCTTTTCTCGAGTCCTGGCTGGGTTAATCTCCCGGTCTCCTTCAAATCCTCACAAACTCACTCTTCAATCTGAGCATGAGCTCCCATCCATATTCTGTACATTGAACAATCGGATTAGCATTTTCTTTGCCACTGGTGCAAGACGATCTGCCTCCATCTCCTGCTCTCTATGTCTCAGGTAGCAACAAACTGACTCATCCCTGTGAGGTTCAGTGATATTTTATTTTAATGCTTTCACTGTAACAAACAAACTAAAAGCAACATTGACCAAAAACTATTTTGCAGGCAACTTATATTACAAATTACAGGAAAGAAATGCCCTATTTAACTTTCCACATAGCTGAAGATCCCTCACTACAATTATAATCTGGTACTATTTCTTTCTACTGGCTTTTCCTATCTCATAGCACATCTCTATGGTAATGTGGATCACATAGACCCTGTATCCAGGTAGAAATTCTAATTAGCTATCTTCTGGACCGCCAATCCATTTACCTTGGAATTAAACAAACAGTTAAAATATAACTGTTTATAAAGAATGACCTTCCTGACATCACCCTCCGAGACTTAGAGGCTAGCATAGATGCTCCTGCCCTTGTCCAGACCTGTGAACAACTTGCACATTCTTAGCAACTCTCTTGACTGCAGCCACTCTTGCCCCCATAGCAACCATGCCACCAAGGCTTGTTGCTGGGCAGAATTCAGAGCAGGTAACATGGCTCCTTCTTTCCTCATTTTACCTTAAATTAAAGAGACAATTTAAAAACATAACCATCTTCTAAACTTTGTAACGAAGGCATATCACGTCTGTCAAGCCTGACTGATTAAATAAAAGGGAGAATTTTGAGAAAGGCTTGTGTTGTGTATATGAACTTTCAAATGGCATTTAATGAAGTGCCACATATTAGATTTGTATAAATGGCAGAGGAGAAGGAAATGAAGGACAAAGCTAGTGTTTGTGAAAAGAGTAGCAGTCAACATATAAAGGAATAAAAAAAACATTGTAAACTTATGAAGCATAAAAGAATCGTCAAAGAAAGGATGGAGCCAATTCACAACTGCAAATAAAATCTTCTTGTAAAAACAGAGGGCATATCTTAGGTACTAAGTGAGTTACATTCACAGAAGAAGGCAGTTCCGCACAGTAAAGGAATCAGGTACTGAGAATTTGAATAAGAGACATTAACATGAGGTGTTTTGGCAGCACTCAAAGCAGAAAAGCCACCCAGTCATGATAGGATGCAAGAGGAAATAAGGGTGGGAGTAGCAGAGGCTGCGGCTGCTACACTTGAATCCTCCTGAGTTATGGGAGTGATACCAGATGGCTGGAGAGCTGCAAATGTTACACCCTCGTTCAAAAAAAGGAAGCGGGTTAAACCCAACAACTACAAGTCAACCAGTCTAACGTCACTGATTTTTGATTTGATTTATTACTGTTGCATCTATTGGGATACAGTGAAAAGTATTGTTTCTTGTGCGCCATACAAACAAAGCATACCGTTCATAGAGTACATAGCAGAGAAGGAAAGGAGAGGGTGCAGAATATAATGTGATAGTCATAGCTGGTGGTAGGGATTCTTTGACATACCATAATCTGGGCCAAATTGTTTTGGCACTGGGGAAACCATGGATTAATACAGGGCAGCCAGCATGGAACTGTTAAAGATCAGTCAATTCTGACAAACTGGATTTAGTTCTTTGATGAAGTAATGGAGAGAGTTGATGAAGATAGTACAACTGATGTCCTGTACATCAACTTTCAGAAGCATTTGATGAAGTGCCACATAACTGGAGAACACACACTTAGGATCATTTGCAAAAGAACCAGAGGGTACAGGAGGAGGTTTTTTTTTTCCTGACATATGAGTGATTGTTCTGATCTAGAACGCACTGCCTGAAAGGGAAGCAGATCCAATCGTAACTTCCAAATGAGAATTCGATATATACTTGGAAAGGAAAATTTGTGGATGAACAGGTCAGTGGGACTGATTGGACAAGTCCTTTCAAGGAGTAGATACCGGCATAATGGGCCAAATGACCACCTTCTGTGCTATAAGATATTTTAATAGTGGTAGCTACAACAGATCTGGAGACTGGGTGGGCACCTGTGCATTAAAGGAGATATATTTTAGATCCTGCTCTCATGTTTGCAATGATCCCAATCCCAGGATGCTGGTAACAGAAAGGCAAAAGATGTCTTTACCAGGTCAGACATCTCAGGTTGAAGACACTTCCTCAGGACTGATGAGTTTTGCTGTTTCATCAGACAAAACAGAGGATGATGTATTTCTATAAGCACTAATACATAGAGTTCTAATCAGATGCTAATGGTGTGGTTTGAACTGAATAATTTACTCACTATTAGTTACTGTTCTAGGACAAAAAATGACACAAACAAGAGTGAAACATCCGGGGTCATATAACGTTGGTAAATCTTCAGTCGAATGTCATTTAAATCCTTTAACGTATTATTGCATTGTAACAGTTGCCAGTATATTTTATTCAAGATAAATGATAACTTTCTAAAATATAGAAGCAACGTCCCTCTATCCAAAGTGTCCTCAACAGTAAAATAACTCTCTTGCTTTGGCCAATAAAAAACTGTTGGCCAATATCTTGCGGATTTAAAAAGTTAGCACACAAATTGAGATAAGTCTGGGGATGAGATGCTTTTTCCATTCCCAAATGCATGCATTTTTAAATGAACGAGATTCTCTGAGTGTCGTACTACACAAAAGGTCAGAGGCCGACCCCTCCCTCAGTTACTAAACATTTCTGCCATGAATGTGCCCCCAAAAATATGTGTTGAGTTAGGATTTTCAAAGATCTCCTATTGTCCATTATACTGCGTCATTCAAAGAATAAAAAGAACAGGGAGAAATATTCCCCCTACACAGAAGGCTAAGATGGTTCAGATTCAGTGAATGGTTCATACTTGGACAATTAACACTGCGGTTAGTCAGGTTGTCTTACACAATAGACTTCCTTCATAAATCCCTAAATAGTCAATTGTCAGTAATGAAACAAAATACCTACAATGTTCACATCTATTGTTAAGACTGGATTGAAGAGAATCTATTAGTCTTCTACTTGCCTTCCACTGGGACAAGTATGTCATAAGGCAGCGTTCGGGAATTGGTGAAAATGTGACTAATTTTCTCATTGATATATCAGGGTTGCTGCTAAAACCAATCAAGCAAGAAATTGCCAGATCTCAATTATTGGATACAATGCTTTAAAGGACTTTTGTAATATTCCTACATCCCTCCAAGCCTCACTCCTCTCCATGTGCAGGGGAGTGATTTCTAATAAACAAGGATCCACAAGTGCTTTTAGCCCTGTCAGTACCTCAGTCAAATAACCATTTTCCAAATGTGAACCTAGATATTGATTGCTGTTGGGCCCTTTGACTGAAGTGGCCATCACAGCTTAGCCTGATTCTCTCCTAACCTGATGTCTGCCTATTTGATCAGCAGTCGGAGCTCCAGCGGCTTTGTTGTCCCTCCTTGTCCCATTGCCACTGAAGCCAATTATACCACTCTCCAGTACAGACACCATAATGCCTGGGCGCCATTGTACATAGAGTAGATGGTGGGCCAAGTGAGGACTCCATTCAACAATTGTGGAAAATGGGGAGGCGATGGCCTAGTGGTATTATCGCTAAACTATTAATCCAGGATCCCAGATAATGTTCTGGGGTTCTGGATTCAAATCCACCCCATGGCAGATGGTGGAACTTGAATTCAATCAAAAAAAATCTGGAATTAAGAGTTTACTGATAACCATGAAACCATTGTCGATTGTCGGAAAAACCCTTTTGGTTCATTAATGACCGTTAGGGAAGGAAATCTGCTGTCCTTACCTGGTCTGCTCTAAATGTGACTCCAGAGCCACGGCAATGTGGCTGACTCTCAACTGTCCTCGGGCAACTAGGGATGGGCAATAAATGTTGGCCAGCCAGCAATGGCCATGTGGCACGAATGAGTAAATAAAAAAAATAATCAACTAATTGGTCAATTAGGGTAGTTGAAAAAGCAATTGATTTGTATTTTATGGGGTGCGCATGCAGGCCACACGAGGGTGGGGGTTGGGGGCAGAGTCTCAGCGGCTTTAAGCAATGATGCATCAGCTGCAGGGATCTGTCACTCGGGTGACAGAGTTTGCGGTTCATTCACTAAACAGACTGGGAGAATGGCAGAGATGTGTGGCTGATTCAGGCCCACTCGAGCCAGTGGTCTTCTTGGTCGGGCCATTTTTGAACAAGTTTCTAACAAGTGAATGAGATTTCCTGGCTACTCATTACCACTGGAAAGTTGCCCCTGTTGGATAGTCAGCATGCAGATTGCGTTGGCATTGTCTATTCCGGTGGAGCCTCTTCCAGCCAGGAGGTGAACCGGAGAAGGAAAGAGGGCAGGCAAGTGGCCATGGGCAACCTCGGCCTGCTGGCCAACTGCAGGGACAGCCTCATGATGGGGAAGTGACAGCAGGCCAGAGGGGATTGAGGCTATCACAGCTCGGTACACTATAAACACAGAGGAGGTGAGGTGGATTCGCACTGTTGGACATTCAATGCCAGTGGCTCCGAAGGTCACAGAATTTCTCTGTTTCAGGCTCATTCTCGGCCCACCTCCCAATTGGCTGCACATCACTGCACCATGGTAGTGACAGATGCACTCTTCAGGAAGACGAAAGAATACAGCAAGTTCAGAACCAAAGAGGCAGTTAGGCTGAGAGAGCCAGAGGCTTTGGTGTCATTGCTGGATTCCTCCAGTTGCAGGGTCTTATAGGCTGCACAAGTGTGGCCATCGTGTCTCCTATGGGCCAGCCAGCAGTCTAGGAGAAATTTCATTCCCTCAATGTCCAACTGGTCTGTGACCACTGCCAGCAGCTGTGTGCCCCTTGTTCCAGGAGCATCCGTGATGCTTACATTCTCCAGCACTCCCAGCTGCTGCAGCTTTTCAACCCCTCCAATCGCACCATTCCCCCCTCCCTGACCCCACCCTCCCCAGCAGCGCCCCTCTCCCCAACCCCCACCCAATGCATCTAGAAGGTTGGATATTTACCGACAAAGATTACCCACTTGGCTGATATGGTAGGGAACATAAGGACTGAGGCGTGGGTTTCCTCCGGGTGCTCCGGTTTCCTCCCACAGTCCAAAGATGTGGGGGTTAGGTGGATTGGCCATGCTAAATTGCCCCTTAGTGTCAGGGGGACTGGTTAGGGTAAATGCATGGGGGTTATGGAATAGGGCCTGGGTGGGATTGTGGCCGGTGCAGACTCGATGGGCCAAATGGCCTCCTTCTGCGCTGTAGGATTCTATGATTCTATGACTGCTATAACACAAAGCACACTGCGAACCAGAACGACCAGCAAGTAGGCCATTGTTCTCCTAAAATTAAGAGTCAGGCTCACTTCACTATGTCCCAGTAAGGGTCTCCCAGACAGTGGTGGTTTGCTGCACTTTACACAGCCTGCTCTCGCTGTGAGGAGAAGCTCTCATTGCTAAAGGCATGGTGGAGTGCCAGGCTTCCTCACACAAGGAGGGTGAATCCTGCCCAGCCCAGGGCAAAACTCGGAGCGCTCCTATAGGCCTGAGGGAAGCTCAAGGAGCTCTTATACTTTGGGCATTTCTCTTCAACTTCACCACTTCAGCCAGCTAGTCTAATCAGGATCCACATTCAAAGCTCACTCATTCCCGCTGAAAACCCAGATCCACTTGCCCATCAGCGCCTTGTGTTTCTGCACTGCTCCATCTGATTAGCACATACACGACGGTCAAACCTGAACAGCCCCCGGCTCGCCACATCCCACCCACGCATCTCATTATGGTCATGATCACTGCACCGAGACTGTCATAAGCAAATATTGACATTTAATAAAGTGAGGTTGGAACATTCTCCACAAAACAAAATGTGTTGCAGTTATAGAACTTTCTTGATTCTTTTAAGCGGGGCCCTGCTTGGTGCTCCCCCTTGGCCAGTAGCTGTGGTTGAGGGAGGCTGTTAACTGTGCTGCTCTGGACAGTCTCACTCTGGTTGCCTGGTTGGGTGGGAAGGTAAAGGCTGAGGAGCTGCTGCACTGGTTCAGGAACCTCCTCCCGGGGGCAATGCTGAGGGGCTGCTGCACTGGTTCAGGAACCTCCTCTGTCACTGCGGTTCTCTCAAGCACTGGTGTCACTGGCAGAGGAACTGAGCAGCTACAGTCCAGAGGAGGAGATCCCAGAGAGGAACACCCCAGAAACAGAAACAGCAGCCACTTCATTCACTGTCAGAAGACAAACTCTAACTCCCTGCTGATCTGAGAGGGCAGAGGACCTCGTGGAGATTCCAGGCACCTTATCTACCTATTGCCTTGCCAGTAATAAGGCAGTGGTATGGAGGTCTGCATGCACCTCCAACAGCCACGGAATGCTCTGCCAGATCTGACTGTCCATCACTGTCACCAGCCTCTCAATGGAGGAAGCCACATGTGCAGATGAGCACGAGATCGCAGTATGAATGGCCTCTGTTACTGAATGAACCAGGCCAGAGATACCCTCTGGGACCTCTGCCAGATCTTTCTGTTCCAATCCTCATAGACACCAATAACTTTTTTAAAAGATATTTAAATCCCCAATGACCAACTTAAAGGAATTGCACAAGATTTCAAGTTCGTAAGACTTTTACTGTAATAACTGATCTAAAAGGAACATCAACTAAACGCTCCTCCCACAATGCTCTGAATTTCAGTGGCCTTGGCTGTCACAGCCTCCAATGGCTGGTCAAATGCATGTGTGGTGCTTTAATTAGTTAGCTAGTTTAAGGTAGCTGCGGCATTTCCTCATACAATCTTCTGTGCACAGGCCAATAATATTTAACCAGCAGAATGAGTCCTCCTGCTTCACGGAGCTATTGAGTGCTGCGAGCATCTTCTTTCAGGCTATGGCTCTCCCCAATCATGCGGGTCAGTCAGCGGCGCCATCTCCTGGTGCCCAATTGCGAGGTGAGTGGAGATGAGAGTGTGAGGGTCATCCTCACTTCCTCCCACTTCCACCCCTCCAGGTCACATTACAACTCTGATATATTCCCCTTTTTCAAATACGCAGTGAATCCCCTTTGCAATTCTATTGCCTCTATCTAAATGGCCACTTGCGCTGAAATGTCCTCAGGTAGATCTTGCTCAATTTCCATAACTTCAGCTAAAACACATCAACATTCGAGTATCACATTGTTCTTCTGCTGATAGGACTTAAACTGGATTTAGATGATTTAAAATAAATGTTGTCTCACATCTGTATCGGTTTATGCGATTAACTGTACATCTTATTTTCCTGCTCTGAAAGATATTCCATTAACACGAGAGAGTGGGAAGCAGCTTGGCAGCAGGAGCATTGCTGGCTTCAGAACCAGATCATATTGTTCGCGGGTTTCAATCACACAGAGAGTTCTGCCTGATGGTGCTTTGGTATTTTACAACTTACTACATTCTCCCCAGCTTCCTGGCTTCAGCAGGCATCACATCGAAGACTCCACCCAGATGATGATAATGGACATCTGGCCAACTTCACCACTGTGAGCTTAGCTGGTCAGAAATACCGAGAGCCTCCTCAATCTGGAACCCAATCCCCTCCCAGTTTCCCTCAGTGCTACAATAATGGCTTGGCTAAGATTGGCACATGCCATCTGAGAGGACACAATCTGAGTCACAGCTAGGATTTGACAGCAGGTCTCCCAGTATATGCAGTACATTTAGGGAGATGGTGGCATCGTGGTAATGTCACTGGACTAGTAGTCCAGAGACCCTGGGGACAAAGGTTCAAAGCAGCAGCCGGTTGAATTTAAACTCATCGGCTAATTCAAAAAAAGTCTGGAATTGAAAACTTGTCTTAGTAATGGTGACTGTGAAACTCTCACTGATTGTAGTAAAAACCCATCTGGTTCACTTTATGGAAGGACATCTGCCATCCTTACCTGGTCTGACCTACATGTGACTCCAGACCCTCAGCAATGACCGAGACAGCCACTCAGTTCTAACAAACTGCTATAAAGTCAAAAACAAATGAAACAGGACGGACAACCCGATATCGACCAAGGCACCAGAGGAGACAATAGCACAGCCAGATCTGTCAGTCCTGCAAAGTAATCCCTACTAACATAGAATCATAGAATCCTACAGTAGAGAAGGAGGCCATTTGGCCCATCAAGCTTGCACCGACAACAATCCCACCCAGGTCCCAACCCTATAACCCGACATATTTACCTTGCTAATCCCCCTGACACTAAGGGGCAATTTATCATGGCCAATCAACCTAACATCTGGGGACTTGTGCCAAAATTGGGAGGATTGTCCCACAGACTGGTCAAACAACAGCCTGAAATAGTCATACTCACCGAACAATACGTTACAGACAATTTTCCAGCCACCACCGTCACCATCCATGGGTATATCCTGTCCCACCAGCAGGACAGACCCACCAGAGGTGATGGCACAGTAAGGAGAGAGTTGCCCTGGGGAGTCATCAGCATTGACTCTGGACCCCATGGCAACATGAGCAAGGAAACCTCCTCCTGCTTCTTCTATGTCGCTCAGCAAATCAGTACTCTGGGTGGGGAATAATGCCCATCACCAAGAGAGGCTCAGTAACACCATGATGGAGCAAGCTAGCCAAGTCCTAATGGGCATAGCTGCCAAACTGGTTCTGTGGCAGATAGTGAAGGAACCAACAAGAGAGAAAAACCTACTTGACCTCATCCCAGCAACATGCGTGTTGCAGATGAATGTATCCATGACAAGATAGATAAGACCAACCAGCCCACAGACCTTGTGGAGATGAAGTCCCACCTTCACACTGAACGTATCCTCCATTACGTTGTGTGGCACGATCATAATGCTAACTGAGTTCATAGATCGTGGAATCCCTACAGTGCAGAAGGAGACCATTCGGCCCATCAATTCTGCACTGACCACAATCCCACGCAGGCCCTATCCCCATAACCCCATGCATTTACCCTAGCTAGACCCCCTGACTCTCAGGAGCAATTTAGCATGGCCAATCCACCCAACCCGCACATCTTTGAACTGTGGGAGGAAACCGGAGCACCCAGAGGAAACCCACACAGACACGGGGAGAATGTGCAAACTCGACACAGACAGTGACCCAAGGCGGGAATTCAACGTGGGTCCCTGGCGCTTTGAAGCAGCAGTGCTAACCGCTTAGATGCATTAGAGTTAGATTCACAACAGATCTAGTGTCTCAAAACTGGGCATCCATAAGGCACTGTGGGCCATCAGCAGCAGCAGAATTATATCCATCTATAATTTGTAACCCCATGGTCTGACATATCCCTCACTCAACCAGTTTCATCAAAGCCAGGGGATCGACCCTGGTTGGATGAAGAGTGCAGGAGGATAAGCCAGGAGCAGCACCAAGTATAACTAAAAATGAGGTGTCAACCTGTTAAAGCTCCAACACAGACTAGATGCATGCTAACCAGTGAGTGAAAGCAGCATGTGATAGACAGCACCAAACGATCCCACAACTAATAGATCACATCAGATTTCTGGAGTCCTGCCATATCCACTTATGTATGGTGGTGGACAATTAAACAATTACCAGGAAGATAAATATTCCCATCCTCATTACTGGGAGGCCAGCAAATCAGTGCAAAAGACAAGGCTAAAGCATATGCAACCACCTCCAGCCAGAAGTGCCAGGTGGATGATCCATTTTGGTCTCCTCTGCAGGCCCCCAGCATAACAGATGCCAGTCTTCAGCCAATTTGATTCACTCCACGGGTGCTATCAAGAAGTGGCTGAAGGCACTGGATGTTGTAAGGGCTATGGGCCACTCTCACCTCACCTCTTGAGTTCAGCTCTTTAGTCCATGTTTGACCAGGGCTGTGATGAGGTCAGTGACTGCCCTTGACATCAACATACATTTGACCACTGTGACATCAGAAAGGCCCAGCAGAATTGGAGTCAATGGGAACTGGGGGGAAAACTCTCCGCTGGTTGGAGTCATACCTAGCACAAAAGAAAATAGTGGTCATTGGAGGTCAAACATCTCAGTCCCAGATAATCGTTGCAGGAGTTTCTCAGGACAGTGTGTTGGCCCAACTATCTTCAGTTACTTCATAAATGACCTTCCTCCATCATAAGTTTAGAAATGGGGATGTTCGCTGATGATAGTTCAATGTTCATAACTCCTCAGATTCTCAAGCAGTCCGTATGTAGCGAGACCTGGACAACATTCAGGCTTGGGCTGATAAGTGGCAAATAATATTTGTGCCACACAAGTGCCAGGCAATCACCAACTAGAGAGAATCTAACCATCTCTCCTTCACATCCAATGGCATTGCAATCACTGAATGCCCCACTATTGACACCCTGGGGGTTACCATTGATTGACCCAAACTGAACTGGACCAGCCATATAAATACTGTGGCTACAACGACAGGTCAGAGTCTGGCAATTTTAAGGGTGAGTAACTCACCTCCTGACTCCCAAAGCCTTTACACCATCTACACGGTACCTCCCCGGGGCAGCTCTCTACTGACTGTTGGCAGTCCGATGGAGTATTCTCCACTTGCCTGAATGATTACGGCTCCAACAACATTTAAGAAACTCAGTAGCATCTAGGATAAAGCAGCCTGTTTGAAGCTCAATGGCAGCAGTGTGTACCATCTACAAGATGCACTACAGTAACTCATCAAGGCTCCTTTGACAGCACCTTCCAAACCCAGAGCCTCTACCACTGAGAAGGACAAGGGCAGCAGATGCATGGAAACACCACCACCTGGAAGTTCCCCTCCAAGCCACTCGCCATCCTAACCTGGAATTATATTACCGTTCATCACTGTCGCTGGGTCAAAATCCTGGAACACCCTTGCAGGGGCTATGGGTGTTCCTACAACACAAGGGCTGCAGGTTGAAGAGGTTCACCACTTCCTTCTCAAGGGCAACTGGGGTTGGGCAGTAAGCACTGGCCTTGGCAGTAACGCCCACACCCCATGAAAGAATAAAAAAGAGTTGCATCACTTCTTCTGATATCTGCTGCAATATGTTCATGTTTACATTTAGCCAACATCCGCAAACTGTTACTCAATGCAGCTCAGCAAACAGATTTCACACCATTAAAAATGCATGAAGTTATTGAAATGATTGTCAGCTTTCTCGATACCAGGGAGGAATTGCGAATGTAATGCTGCACTATTGAAGGTGACAGGAAAAGGAATCTCCAGGGTTTCTGCACCTGCTTTGCTATCTAACCTTGGAAGTGCTTTTCTGTGACTGATTCCAGTTGTACTGACTCCCACGTTTAAACAGGCCACCCGCCTTTTAAATCAGGCCACAGGCGTAGAGTGGTTCTGGGTTAGACTCCGGAGATTCCAGGAAAACTGTGTTCCAAATTAATTCACTATTTTTAGAAAAGGCTGAATCATGGAAAAGAACAATGAGAAAAGCATCTTGTAACTCCAGTCGATAGCACGGAGTAACATTTGGAAAAGACTAACACCAGGCTGCTCAAAGAGATGTAATTCCTCGGATACTCAAGCAGTCGGCATGGTAGCACAGTGGTTAGCACTGCTGCTTCACAGCTCCAGAGACCTGGGTTCGATTCCCGGCTTGGGTCACTGTCTATGCAGAGTCTGCACGTTCTCCCAGTGTCTGCGTGGCCTTCCTTCGGTTGCTCCGGTTTCCTCCCACAGTCCGAAAGATGTGCTGGTTAGGTGCATTGGCCATGCTAAATTTTCCCTCAGTGTACCCGAACAGGCGCCGGAGTGTGGCAACTAGGGGATTTTCACAGTAACTTCATTGCAGTGTTAATGTAAGCCTACTTGTGACATTAATACTTAAACTTTGAAACTTTTTCCCTGGTATCCATCCTGATGCTGTATCCTTTCCTGCTTCAAATGCTTTACTCTTCCCATAGCAGTGTGTCTGCCTCAACTCAACTCTGTGACAAACCTTTGCGTGATTTAACCACCGTTCTGCGTAACTAAATTTATTTCATGCACTCCCTCAATCTCTGTGATAATTTTAAATTATTGACCCTGACTCTCTGACCAAGGGGCGTAAGCTGAGATCATTCAGGTGAAGCAGTTTGACAGTGCGTCCTGGGGACCAGCCACTGACTCAATCCTAACTCCTGCCAAAGGATTTTTTGAATATTCTGGGCAGACACATATGCTGCAGTAGGTAAAAGGGGGGACCCTAAGCCATGGAGGATGCAGACTGGGCCAAGGATAATGGGAGGTAAAATACTCCGTGTGGCTACTTGTTCAACGGGAGTGGCAATGGATCCTCCTTCAGTTCACACATCGGGGAAAACATAACTAATTTGAGGAACAGTAAGAAGTCTCACAACACCAGGTTTAAGTTCGACAGGTTTATTTGGAATCACGGGCTTTCGGAGCTCTGCACCTTCCTCAGGTGAGTGGAGAGCTAGGTTTCACAAACACGGCATATCGGCCAAGATACAATTGCAAGATAATGGTTGGAATTAAATACCTGAAAAGACTCGCATTCCAACCATTATCTTGCAATTGTGTCTTTGCCTATATATGCTGTGCTTGTGGAACCTACCTCTCCACTCACCTGATGAAGGAACAGCGCTCCAAAAGTTTGTGATTCCAAACAAAACTGTTGGACTTTAACCTGTGTTGTGAGACTTCTCACTGTGCCACCCCAGTCCAATACCAGCATCTCCACATCATAATCTGAGGAAGATCAGAAAGGATAGTATAAAAAGAGAGCTTTGTGTGAAATAATCCTTTGTACTCAAAAATTACAAGTCTTATTGTAAAGATAATTAGGCCCGCATATTTCTCATCAGCACAGTACCAGCTTGTGACATTAGTACCCGTAAGTGGCATTTCCAGCCACCCATGCTGTGACTGCTTCCAATTTTCCTGACTTGGGTTAATTATGTTTGAGGAGAACCTACCATATTTGGAAGATGTTCCGCAAAGCTGCAGCATTCTACAGCAGCCTTAAAGGGCAGGGCAGCGACTGCATAACCATCGAGAGGTGGAGGAATATTTCTGCAGCCAGTTTTCAGGATGCAGATTCAGCAGAATGGCCTCCCGCTGCCATTTCCCTTCATGACTTGCTGTGGGATTGTCTGAAGACAGACAGCCAAATTCAACCAATCTAACCCAGATAAGTCTGCAAAGGTCATGAGAGAGTTAAGATTCAAAGCCTCTAGCCCTGTCTGGGGTCGGCAAGTTGCTGCTGTCCATGTCGTGTTTCTGGCTGTTTCTTTTTCATGAGATCAACAAGCATCCCAATTTGGGGTTTAGCCATTTCAAAGAACCCATCATAGAAAGGGTACAGTTGTTGCTGAGGTGTATTTATATCTCCTGACTTACCGAAGGCATGCTGGCAGAGGGTGGCACGGTGGCACAGTGGTTAGCACTGCTGCCTCACAGTGCCAGGGACCTGGGTTCTATTCCCAGCTTGGGTCACTGTCTGTGCGGAGTCTGCACGTTTCTCCGTGTCTGCGTGGGTTTCCTCCGGGTACCCCGGTTTCCTCCCACACTCCAAAGATGTGATGTGGAGATGCCGGCATTGGACTGGAGGAGGCACAGTAAGTAGTCTCACAACACCAGGTTAAAGTCTAACAGGTATATTTGATAGCACGAGCTTTCAGAGCGCTGCTCCTTCATCAGGTAAGTGAATTCATCACCTTCATCAACTCATCAACCTCATCACCTGATGAAGGAGCAGCGCTCCAAAGATGTACGAGTTAGGTGGATTGGCCATGCTAAATTGTCCATTAGTGTCAGGGGTATTAGCAGGGTCGATATATGGGGTTACAGGGATAGGGTCTGGGTGGGATCGTTGTCAGTGCAGGTTTGATGGGCCGAATGGCCTCCTTCTGCCCTGCAGGGTTTCTATGATTCTAAGGCGCCAATACTGAAGGATCCTCCACTCTATAGCACAAGATGTTAATTTTTTATTGAAGAACTTGTGCTTCCCCCATGTCTATCTGCCATGAGCCACAGTCCGCAAGGGACCAGATGCATCTCTCTCTACTTCAGAAAGAGAGACAAGCGGTTATAGCCTGAGGGATGCCACTCCACATCAAACATGGCTGACCAGGAATTGCCCCACTCTTAATGTCTGATATGGGCGTGTTGAAAGGAATAGCAGGTCTATTATCAATCTGTTTGGCTGCATCGTTCTTTCCATGGCCAACATGTCCAGGTGTAGGACTTGAACCTGGAACTTCTGGCACAGAGGCAGATGTGTTGACCCGCTGAGCCAGAAGGCCTCCCCTCACAACCTGTGCTGGTTCAGCACAGACATGGGATTGAATCCAGAACTTTTCTGGTCTGGGCGATGCTGGAATATCACATTGGACCATTGGGAGAATTCTCCCGACTCTTCAACATTGAGCACATTTCTCAACTGTTACAAAAATGTCAATTTGGCAATTAAACAATCTAGTCCAATTTGAAACAACATGAAAGCTCTTTCCTGTCAGTCAGAGGGACTCAGGACCTGATATATATTCTGGTTAACTTGCTGAATGCCAGGAAGATCAAAGCCTTTCTAAAAAAAGGTGAGAGAAAGTACAATTACCTGATACCTTTTAATATAATTACATTAAAAACGAACGTTTGTAAGATGTAAATGAGCTGCCTTTATAAGGGAATTGTTAACATTAGGAATTATTAGCGCAGCAGAACTGCAAATCTCTAAAAATGGCCCTATGACTATTTTCAAATGTTTAAATGTGTCTCATGTACCCATCTCCTGACCTCTGCTGTCTTTATTTTAGCTCGATTATCCTGTGGATATTTACAGTTGTGCGGAATCAGCGGACGGTCCGTTTGACCTCGCTGCGTATATAAAATACAGGATAAAAAGACAAGTTTAGTTTGAGTTGCTGAAGCTTGCTGACAGGCGAACACATTCACCGCAGAACGTTCAGCTTTTAAATCTGCGCAGGGCTGAGAATGAAGCAATTAAACTGGAGCTGGCACTTACCCAGAGTTAATCCCTCACAGTCAGACATCACGCACAAAGAGATTGTTAAGATTTCTTCCCTTCTTTCCCACTTCTTTTTAATGCCTAAACCACAGCAGAAACCCACAGTTCAGGTCTTTCACTGCAGTGCACGCTGTGAACAGTAATGAGTCCCAGCTGCAAGTTGACAGCAGTCCCCACCCCAGCTAATGGAAACAAACAGTCCAGCTTCTCAATATGGGATGCAAAGAATGTACTTCTGTGCCAGAGCTCTCTGCTCCTATTGGTGGATAAAATTACTTTGCCCCGCCCCCCGCTCCCATCAGATTCCCACCCAAGGTCAAAGAGAGAGTGGATTTTTTAATTGCCATTGAAATATTAATGAGGCAAGAAAGTACACCCACAGTTTGGAGGGTGGCTGAAGAAGGTAAAAAATGTGCCAATCAGTGCTCCCGTGACGTCATGTCAGAGACAACGCTGCAATTTTCTGCAGATCTAGCCACTGTGGGTGGCACAGTGATTAGCACTGCTGCCTCACAGTGCCAGGGACCTGGGTTCAATTCCCGGCTTGGGTCACTGTCTGTGTGGAGTCTGCATGTTCTCCTCGTGTCTGCATGGGTTTCCTCCGGGTGCTCTGGTTTCCTCCCACTGTCTGAAAGGTATGCTGGTTAGGTACATTGGCCATGCTAAATTTTCCCTCAGTGTACCCAGACAGGCACCAGAGTGTGGCGACTGGGGGATTTTCTCACCAACTTCATTGTGGTGTTAATGTAGGCCTGCTTGTGACACTAATAAATAAACTTTAAAACACAGAGAACAAGCCGTCACTCAGTAAACTGCACTAGGAAGTTCACAAATTAAACAGTCTTTTAAAAGGACAATCCAAATGACAGCCAGAATGCAGCCTTGGCTTTTACTCGAGCTCTGTTTGGTTAGTGTATTTTATCACCAAAATATCAAATGCTTGGTTCAATGAATCAATTCGAACTTTTTCTTCATTTGACATACAAGCAGTAGAGTTTAGGCTGACTGTGGAAATCCCCTAGTCGCCACACTCCGGCACCTGTTCGGGTACACTGAGGGAGAATTCAGCACGGCCAATGCACCTAACCAGCACGTCTTTCAGACTGTGGGAAGAAATCGGAGCACCCGGAGGAAACACACACAGACACGGGGAGAATGTACAGACACCGCACGGATAAGGGATCTGTTTACTTTTAGAGAGGCCGGAAAGTACTGGCTGCCTATTGTCCTGTGTAATTTGATCCCTTGTTGAGGCTGATTACAGATATTAAGAGGGGAATTTTTACTGTACATTATTGGTGGGTGGGGCGACGCAGTGGTGCTTGCCAGATGTCCTTGGCAATAGGCCGAAGCCATTTTGATGGCCAGTCCTCAGCTGTATCCAATTGGCAGGCTGTGCCTGAGTGCTACACCGCACCAATTTTTTATGCGGGGGGTGGGAGGGGGTGGGGGGGGGGGGGGGAGGTGTTGTCAGGAAACGAATACAAAATCTGGCAGTCCCTCCACAAAGCTGAGTTAACAGGTCGCAGCTTTGGCTGGAGGGCGGGGGCTGCAGATTCAGATTGCTATGATCAGGGTGTGTAAGGTGGAAGGGAAGGGAAGGATGAGCGATGTACTGGGAGGAAGATAATGGTGAGACCAGGAATGCCACTCAAGCACCGGGCAACATGGTGGCACAGTGGTTATCACTGCTGCCTCACAACGCCAGGGGCCCGTGTTCAATTCCCAGCTTGGGTCACTGTCTGTGTGGAGTTTGCATGTCTCCCCGTGTCTGCGTGGGTTTCCTCCGGGTGCTCCGGTTTCCTCCCACAGTCTGAAAGACGTGCTGGCTAGGTGACTTGGCCAAGCTAAATTCTCCCTCAGTGTCCCTGAACAGGTGCCGGAGTGTGGCGACAAGGGGATTTTTATAATAACTTCATTGCAGTGTTAATGTCAGCCTACTTGTGACGTTAATAAATAAACTTAAACTTCAAATCCCACAAAAAAATGTTAAGCAGAAATGTATCATTTTTGAAGGCCTGCAGTTGGAAGGAGGGGCTAGTACCTGAACCTGTGCACCCATTGCTAGCTGCAATTTCATTGGGTTACTCTGTACATAATGGAGCCTCATTTTCATATCTGAATGTGACCCTCTCCTGTTTTTGGAAACCTTTAGTTGAATTAAAGAGGCATGCATGAGGCAGAGTGGTTTGAATCATTCAAGCAGAACCGTGTGCAGTTCTAGTGGCCATATTAACTACAAAAGATTGTGAATGTAGCCCAGTCCATCATGCAAACCAGCCTCCCATCCATTGACTCTGTCTACACTTCCCGCTGCCTCGGCAAAGCAGCCAGCATAATAAGGACCCCTCACACCCCGGACATTCTCTCTTCCACCTTCTTCCTTCGGGAAAAAGATAGAAAAGTCTGAGGTCTCGTACCAACCGACTCAAAAACAGCTTCTTCCCTGCTGCTGTCAGACTTTTGAATGGACTTACCTTGCATTAAGTTGATCTTTCTCTACACCCTAGCTATGATTGTAACACTACATTTTCTCTCGTCTCCTTCTCTATGAACAGTATGTTTTGTCTGTATAGCATGCAAGAAACAATACTTTTCACTGTATGTTAATACATGTGACAATAATAAATTAAATCAAATCAAATTATAGGAAGAATGTGATTGCACTGGAGGGGTGCAGAGGAGGTTCACCAGGATGCTGCCTGGGATGGAACGTTTAAGTTATGAAGAGAGGTTACGTAGGCTTGGGTTGCTTTCATTGGAGCAGAGAAGAGTGAGGGGGTGACCTGATCAATTTGGTTGAGTTTTTTGAAGGGGTAACCAAGAAGGTCGATGAGGGCAATCCAGTCAACGTTGCCTATATGGACTTTAGCAAGGTGTTTGACAAGGTACTGCATGCTAGGTTGTTGCATAAGGCTAAATCTCACAGGGTCCAGGGTGAGGTAGCCAATTGGATACAAAATTGGCTTGATGACAGGAGAGAGAGGGTGGTTGCAGAGGGTTGTTTTTCAATCTGGAGGCCTATGGCCACGGTATGCCTCACAGATCGGTGCTGGGTTCACTGTTATTTGTTATTTATATTAATGATTTGGATGAGAATTTAGGAGGCATGGTCAGTAAGTTTGCAGATGGCACCAAGATTGGTGGCAAAGTGGACAGTGAAGAATGTTATCTAGGATTGCAACGGGTTCTTGATCAATTAGGCCAGTGGCCCAATGAATGGCTGATGGAGTTTAATTTAGATAAATGTAAGGTGATGCATTTTGGTAGATCAAATCGGGGCAGGACTTACTCAGTTAATGGTAGGGCATTGGAGAGAGTTATAGAACAAAGAGATCTAGGAGTACAGGTTCATAGCATCTTGAAAGTGGAGTCACAGGTGGACAGGGTAGGGAAGAAGGCATTCGGCATGCTTGCTTTCATTGGCCAGAACACTGAAAACAGGAGTTGGGACGTCTTGTTGCAGTTGTACAAGACATTGGTAAGGCCACACTTGGAATACTGTGTACAGTTCTGGTCACCCTATTATAGATAGGATATTACTAAACGAGAAAGAGTGCAGAAAAGATTTACTAGGATGCCACTGGGACTTGATTTATAAGGAGAGGCTGGATAGACTGGCACTGTGTTCTCTGGAGTGTAGGAGGCTTAGGAGTGATCTTATAGATGTCTGTAAAATAATGAGAGGCATAGATGAGGTAGATAGTCAATATCTTTTCCCTAAGGTAGGGGAGTCTAAAACTAGAGGACATAGGTTTAAGGTGAGAGGGGAGAGATACAAAAGGGTCTAGAAGGGCAATTTTTTCACACAGAGGGTGCTGAGTGTCTGGAACGAGCTGCCAGAGGCAGTAGTAGAGGCGGATACAATTTTGTCTCTTAAAAAGTATTTAGACAGTTACATGAATAAGATGGGTATAGAGGGATATGAGCCAAATGCGGGCAATTGGGACTAGCTTACTGATAAAAACTGGGCGGCATGGACAAGTTGGGCCGAAGGACCTGTTTCCATGCTGTAAACCTGTATGACGTCTATGTACAGGATTATGAGGGGCATGGACAGAGTGGATAAGCAGCAGCTGTTCATCATAGTTGAAGGGTCAGTCATGAGGGGACATAGGTTCAAAACGAGGGATAGGAGGTTTGGGGGGATGTGAGGAAAATCTTTTTCACCCAGAGGATGGTGATGGGCTGGAATGCGCTGCCTAGGAGGGTGCTGGAGGCGGGTTGCCTCACAACCTTTAAAAAGTACCTGGATGAGCACCTGAATCATAACATTCAGGGCCATGGGCCAAGTGCTGGCAGATGGGATTAGGTGACAGTTGAGATGTTTCTAATGTGTCAGTGCGGACTTGATAGGCCAAAGAACCTCTTCTGCACTGTATGATTCTATGATTCTAACCCTCCTTCGACACTTTTGATGCTGAATGGTGGAAAAGGAACTTATTTATGAATACATGGCATTCTTTCGCTAAATCACAGGCAGTAGAATATACACTGTACTCTAGAATAATTTAAGAACATAAGAAATAGGAGCAGGAGTAGGCCATCTAGCCCCTCAAGCCTGCTCCGCCATTCAATAAGATCATGGCTGATCTGATCGTGGGTTCAGTTTCACTTACCTGCCTGCTCCCCAATAAGAACAATTCATTCAATCCACTCATGTCTGCTCCACCATTTAATGAGATCATGACTGATAATCAACCTTTTGAGTGATTATCGACTGGGTTTAACCATTTAAAGATTAGACGCTCAGACTTGCCAAGACAAATCAAATAATTTGTTGAGCAGCACCAGGAAAAGAATTGTTAAATTGTACTAACTCAACTTGTTCAGTCATTTCCTTCAGGAAAGGGAACCTGACACCGGTGTCCAATTGGGCCCTATTGTGTTTGACTCTTAATGCCCTCTGGAGTGGCCTTACAGGTTGTGAGAGCAACTGAGGGATGGGTTATAAACCTAGCCTCATCATCAATGTCCACATCCTGAAAACACATTTTTGTTAATGCCACAGTGATAACACACTGCATATCTGCTGGATCAAAGTGAATTTGTTACACCATCATTTCTGTTACAAGAACCAACAGTAAATTTATCATACCAATTTATTTTTACATTTTGAGCTTCTTCCCAACACATTTAATTAATGATTGCAAGTTGACTTTAATAAACCTTTGACTGGACTTTCAAAGCTGGTCGGGAAACCTGATACCAAGATGAATTTTATGTCCCGATCCCTATACCCAAGCCGCATAGCTCTTGCAACGCTATTTTCAAATTCAAATGTCCTAATTGGCCGGAAGGTGAACTTGGCACTCAATTAGTGGCACCAAGTGCCCCTTGAAGATAGGAGCTGCTTTCCTGAGGTCAGCTGCAAAGGTAGACAGTAGCCATGTTGGGGACTGCTGCTGCTTAGCTGAAGAGAGTAGACATTTCCTGAAAGGACCAGCAGTGTCCACGATGGTATAAAGAATTCTACAGGCGCTGGGACCAGCACAAGGAGATCCAGGAAATGTCGATTATAAATCAACATGGAGAAGGTTTCTGGTGACTGTACAGCGAATTCATTAACTGTGCACTGAATTGTCCAGACTGTCCCGTTTACCAAATTGAGCTTAGAAAGTTCCATTGCCCAATAGACAGGTCCCTTAACAAACTCCTTAATGAGCTCCTTAGCCGTTAATTGGCCATGATTGCATTTCCCACTCCCTCCATCCCAGTGACCGGTTGAAAATATGAAACTGCCCCAGAGACAACCCCTAGACCCACAATGTTCAAACCACAGCCACATGGGGTCCAGACCCTTTTGAAAATGTGACCCCTAGTTTCAAAACCAAAATCTCTATAGATATAAAGAAAAATAAACTTGTTTTCATATGGCGCTTTTCATAGCACCAAAACGCTTTTAATTCCTTTGTGCTGTTAATGACTGAGGTAATGTGTGAAGCAGCATAGAATCCCTACAGTGCAGAAGGAGGCCATTCGGCCCATCGAGTCTGCACCGACCACAATCCCACCCAGGCCCTACCCCCACATATTTACCTGCTAATCCCTCAAATCTATGCATCTCAGGACTCGAAGGGGCAATTTTTTTTTAACCTGGCCAATCAACCTAACCCGCACATCTTTGGACCGTGGGAGGAAACCGGAGCACCCGGAGGAAACCCACGCAGACACGAGGAGAATGTGCAAACTCCACACAGACAGTGATCCGAGTCGGGAATCGAACCCGGAACCCTGGAGCTGTGAAGCAGCAGTGCTAACCACTGTGCTACCGTGCCGCCCGAAGCAGATTAAAGCATACTCTTTAATCATAATCATATGTTATGGATAGGGGAGAGATGATGGCGACGCCTCCCCTTAAGCAGCCAGCATAATCAAGGACCCCACACACCCCGGACATACTCTCTTCCACCTTCTTCTGTCAGGATCAAGATACAGAAGTCTGAGATCACGTACCAACCGACTCAAGAACAGTTTCTTCCCTGCTGTCATCAGACTTTTGAATGGACCTATCAAATATTAAGTTGATCTTTCTCTACACCCTAGCTATGACTGCAACACTATATTCTGCACCCTCTCCTTTCCTTCTCCCCTATGTAGTCTATGAACCCTATGCTCTGTCTGTATAGCACGCAAGAAACAATATTTTTCACTGTATCCAAGTACACGTGACAATAACAAATCAAATCAAATCTCTCGACTGACCATAAAAAACACCAGTGTGTTTTAATGTTTTAATTACAATCAGGAAATTATTGTGATTACAAAAGTAGCCTGCACTTAGGTTTTAGGATTTCAAGAGTTCGCTGTTATCCCCAGGATGACAACTTTAAATGATACAGGCCCATAATCTTTATTTGCTGGAGAAAAGAGACTCTGGTAGATTTAGAAGGACAGATTCACTGTTGATTTATTGTCATGGTAGCAGATTTGTTTTAGTCCACTGGAGTCAAAGTGTCATGGAGTCATAGAGGTTTACAGCATGGAAACAGGCCCTTTGGCCCAACTTGTCCATGCCGCCTTTTTTTTTAAACCCCTAAGCTAGTCCCAATTGCCCACATTTGACCCATATCTCTCTATACCCATCTTACCCATGTAACTGTCTAAATGCTTTTTAAAAGACAAAATTGTACCCGCCTCTACTATTATCTCTGGCAGCTTGTTCCAGACATTCACCACCCTCTGTGTGAAAGAATTGCCCCTCTGGACACTTTTATATCTCTCCCCTCTCACCTCAAACCTATGCCCTCTAGTTTTAGACTCCTCTACCTTTGGGAAAAGATATTGACTATCAAGCTGATCTGTGCCCCTCATTATTTTATAGACCTCTATAAGGTCACCCCTTAGCCTCCTACGCTCCAGAGAAAAAAGTCCCAGTCTATCCAGCCTTTCCTTATAACTCAATCCATCAAGTTGGGTAACATCCTAGTAAATCTTTTCTGCACTCTTTCTAGTTTAATAATATCCTTTCTATAATAGGGTGACTAGAACTATACACAGTATTCCAAGTGTGTTCTTACCAATGTCTTGTACAACTTCAACAAGATGCCCCAACTCCTGTATTCAATGTTCTGACCAATGAAACCAAGCATGCTGAATGCCTTCTTCACCACTCTGTCCACCTGTGACTCCACTTTCAAGGAGCCATGAACATGTACCCCTAGATCACTTTGTTCTGTAACTCTCCCTTACTATTAACTGAGTAAGTCCTGCCCTGGTTCAATCTACCAAAATGCATCACCTCGCATTTATCTAAATTAAACTCCATCTGCCATTCGTCAGCCCACTGGCCCAATTGATCAGGATCCTGTTGCAATCGGAGATAACTTTCTTCACTGTCCACTATGCCACCAATCTTGGTATCATCTGCAAAATTACTAACCATGCCTCCTATATTCTCATCCAAATCATTAATATAAAGTGCAATAGGAAAGCCCTGTAATGAAGCCCTGGTACATTCTTCAGGTAGATAGTTCAGACCAACCTGAAGCCTGGGGGCTGGGTCTTTTTCCCTTGCTGGTATAGATATTTCTGCTCCTGTCTGATCCAAATATGCTTTATTAAATCGCCTGACCAAAAACCTAGTTTCAGCCATGTGTCATCATAAATAGTTTCTGATGCATAGGCCACTTTCAGCCAATGGAGTTCAGGTATCACTCATCCACATACAAGCTTAATAAAATAGAGCTTTCCAACCCTATTTTCTGGATTTCAACTTTGGAGTCGAAGAGTCTGCAGCAGTTTTGTGAAACCAATCTTTTTAATTAGTTGGAAAAGTTCAGCCATTAATCACAGGAAGGCTTGGTTACATTTTGATGACTTCTCAAAGACATGCCCAGAATGTTCATTTGCATCTTAATGATTTTGTCAAGACTTGTCCAGACATCAGGGGTGGGATTTTCTGGCTGCACGTGCTCCAAAACCAGAAAATCCCACCCAAGATCAACGGACCTTTGCATGGTCCGCCCCATGTCCGCTACGGTTCCCATGGTGGGTGGGATGGGAAATTCCTCCCGAACATTAGCTCAGCGTTCTTGCAGTTCTATCTGCACTGGCAGGAAAGAAAAGGATACTTGATTTCTCTACTCCATTTTGTTTTACTGGAAAGTGTCCATTTCAGATTTATACTTCATAAGTTCATACTTATAGCTCATATTGTATTGTGTGAGCATGACATAATACATGAGAGACTGTAAAATGTCAGCCATGCTTGCCTTCTGCTCTAAAAAACAAGAAATATTACACTGTTAGACAGTTAAATTCATGCAAACCCTAATGGTCAGGTCTATTTACAAGTAATGTTGTTATGCAGAGGCAACAACTTGCATTTACTTGGAGTGTTAATGTAGAAATAAGATCTGAAACAGTATAAGGAAACAATAGATTCTAAGTCAAAGAACAAGATATTTGGAGAGTTGGTGAATAGCTGGGTCAAAGATGTCGGTTTTAAAGAGGGCATTAGAGGAGGAGAGGGTGGTGGAGAGATTATGGAGGGAATTCCAGAACATGGACTTGGTGACGAGGCCAAAAACGGTGGGATGAAGAATGGAGGAGATACACAAGGAGCCAGAGTGAGAAGAATGGAGAGATCTGGGAAGAGTTGTAAAGCTGGAGAATAAAAGTGATGAGTAAGATTAGAAAGGATAAGAATTTAAGCATTGAGTTGGTGGGGGAGCAAGAGCCCATGTAGGTTAACAAGGAAAGGGATAATGATGCAGGAATTTGGATCGGCTGAAATTCATGGAGGGTGGACGATGGCTAGTCTACCCCTGGGGCATGATGGTAATTATGTCCGGAGGTGACAAAAGCATTGATGAGGGTTTGGGATTGTTGCTGGAAGTGTTGAGAAACAACTAAGCAACTATATTTGATGCAGAGGATATGAAACTCAGCTTGGCGAATGGGTTTCCACAACAGAACTGCACAACAGTATGAATACAAAAGTCATTACACATACAGTGCACTATGGATCAATATCAATAAGTGCTTTCTGCATGTAATTCTATGCCACATTTCACCGTATAATCTAGTTCATTGATTTAAATATGACGACTTTGATTATTCTCAAGTTTCTTGCTGCAGTTAGTCAGTGTGGTGGTTTATACTCCTGATTGTATAGAGTTACATCAAATCGCATTGAAGACAATGTTAGATGCAGCTTGCTGACAAATGAGAACAGTGATTCTTGTCTGAATTTATTCCTCACTAACTCTTTTCTTTTTTGTTGGTGTCTAATTGCTTTGCAGGGGTGTGAAAGGGGATCTAATTCTGCACTGGTTAAGACACAAGTGGTGGATCAAACATTCGCTCAGTTACTATAGAAATACGAGATGGTTAATGAAAGGCTAAATCCATTCCAACCGTGGAGTGAGAGCAGGTTAAAGGCAAAGCTTCCACTGGTAGTTTAAAGTTTATTTTAATAATGTCACAAGTAGGCTTACATAAACACTGCAATGAAGTTACTATGAAAATCGCCACACTCCGGTACCTGTTCGGGTACACTGAGGGTCAGTTTAGCATGAACAATGCACCTAACCTGTACATCTTTCGGACTGTGGGGGGGAAACCTGAGCACCCGGAGGAAACCCACGCAGACACGGGGAGAATGTGCAAACTCCACACAGACAGTGGCCTGAGGCTGGAATTGAACCCGGGTCCCTGGCGCTATGAGGCAGCATGTTCAGGATGAGGATCGTGGGATTATATTCATTGGAGTTTAGGAGGTTGAGGGGAGATCTGATAGAAACTTACAAGATAATGAACGGCTTAGATAGGATGGACGTAGGGAAGTTGTTTCCATTAACAGGGGAGACTAGGACGCGGGGGCACAGCCTTAGAATAAAAGGGAGTCACTTTAGAACAGATATGAGGAGAAATTTCTTCAGCCAGAGAGTGGTGGGTCTGTGGAATTCATTGCCACAGAGGGCTGTGGAGGCCGAGACGTTGAGCGTCTTCAAGACAGAAATTGATAAATTCTTGATTTCTCGAGGAATTAAGGGCTATGGGGAGAGAGCGGGTAAATGGAGTTGAAATCAACCATGATTGAATGGTGGAGTGGACTCGATGGGCCGAATGGCCTTACTTCCGCTCCTATGTCTTATGGTCTTATGGTCTTATAGGGTGAGCTGAGATTTGGGAAGTGTTATAAGACAGCAACTGTCATCCTCAGTATTCTCAGCGAAGTGGGATGCTGTGGACCTGTCACAGTCAACTCCATGATGCAGAGAGCTGTATTCCCCATGGGGCTCAGGAGATGCAGACATCCTTGCCCCTGCCAGTTCTGTTCTGCTTCCTTCTACTGAGTCTCACCCTTGTCTGTGACAGGTGGCATACAGGAGGACACTGAATGATCACGTACACCAAGATGCTGGGTGCACTGCCAAATATCCTCTTGTTACTCTTTGAGGGAAAAAACAATTAAACTAAATTAAGTGAACTGAGGGACAAAGCAAGAAGGGTAGTCCCTTAAAGGGGAACCACTAAAACAAAATCAAAGCACCAATGAAACTTAAAACATCAAATCAAAAGGCGATTAGCATGGTCAATAATGCACTTCAGCTCCTGCGGTGCCCAATGAGCACGGAAGGCTAACAACCTCCTGCCACTGTCAAGGAACATTGGGGAATTCAGCTTCAATTTGGCGATGAGTTGGCAGAGAGCTTGCCCCAACTGCTGACTCTCCTGGATCTCCCTGTCGTGCAGCAGTCTGGGCACTGCCACCACTGCCCCCATACTTGTTGCAGCCCACGTGCGTATGTGAATCACCTACATCCCTGCCACCTCTGTGACAATGTGACAACATTCAGGCAAAAACTCACCAAACCACTTCCAAAGCCATTCCGGAGTACTGCCAGGCACTTCACAATAGAAACAGTTCCAAAAAAACAGACGTTGGGGGGAAATTTCCCATCCCGCCTGTCACGGGAATAGTAACGGGCGGGGGTGGGGCGGGGGGGTAGGGGGACGGACAATGAAAAGGTCCATTGTCCTTGGGTGGGACTTTCCAGTTTTGGGGCGATGGCGGCCGGATGTGTGCCATCATGGTGCCTGGCTCTTTAAATAAAGCTACTGCACTGCTCATGTTGAATCTTCAGGTTGCTTTTCCATGAGCAAACTATACAGATGCTTCCTGGATATTTGTTACCTACATCTGGGATCCTGAGGCATCAGCTCTTCGCGTTGTGTGATATCAGGTAAGCGCCAAATCAACATTTGCAGAGCATGCAGACCATCTACATGTTCTTGTAGCCCTCACACAGCTCTGGATAGGATGTACAGCAAGTGCCCAGTGGTGGAGCCTGCCCCTGGCACATAGAGATAGGGGTCTATCGCGAAGTTAGAAGCTGCACCACTCTACTGAATTTCTCCGCTTAAAATAAAAAGACCTCTCAATGTTCATGTATCCCTTTTCAGTGGCTTACTGGAGAGAGAAGTGTGGAGATAAGCCCACTATCCATCTACCCATTTTTTGCCTTATCTTCTACACATCCTTTTCCAAACATGTCAATGTAATATTAGCTCGCTGATTGTAATATAGTAAAAAGGGAGAGAGAAACATTGACAGACATTGATCAATATTCCATTCCATATTCTGCTCATTGGCTGCTGATGCTTCATCCTCGATTGCCTTTCTCAGCAGTTTATGTCACTGTTGGTTTGCTGCTCTTTCTGCTCCTGGGGACAGGGCGAGGAGGCAGTTCCCAAGTCCACCTCAATCGGAACAGGAACCAAATCCATGCCGTTAGTGTGGAACCATTAGCGAGCTGTCTAGCCAACTGACCTCCCTGCAAATCAATATTACCAAATAGAATTAGAGTAATAGAGTCATAGAGGTTTACAGCATGGAAACAGGCTCTTCGGCCCAACTTGTCCATGCCACCCCTTTTTTTTAAACCAATAAGGTGGTCAGTTCCAATTGCCTGCGTTTGGCCCATATCCCTCTATACCCATCTTACCCATGTAACTGTCTAAATGCTTTTTAAAAGACAAAATTGTACCCGCCTCTACTACTAACTCTGGCAGCTTGTTCCAGACACTCCACCCTCTGTGTGAAAAAATTGCCCCTCTGGACCCTTTTGTATCTCTCCCCTCTCACCTTAAACCTCTGCCCTCTAGTTTTAGACTCCCCTACCTTTGGAAAAAGATATTGACTATCTAGCTGATCTATGCTCCTCATTATTTTATAAACATCTATAAGATCACCCCTAAGCCTCCTACGCTCCAGGAAAAAAAGTCCCAGTCTATCCAGCCTCTCCTTATAACTCAAATTTTAGATATTGGGGCCAGTGTGTAATATTACAGGATTCCTTCGAGCAGCTTGGTTTAAGATGGTGACTGTAGTGTAGGCAAGAATAAACAGTGTCATTTTGACAAGGAGCTCAACTCCAATCCACACGCCTTTTATCACCAAGTCACTGAGGACGATACTCCCAAAAAAATTCTAAGTGTCGAATTTGCGCAAAAACCAGAATAAATCCTGTTGGCTTTTTCAGGGGAGTTTCAAAATGAATCTCCCACAGTCTGCGCACTGCTGAGTGCACTAGCGTGAATCACACGAAAAATCAGTGGGTGGGGCCTAGTCCCGCTGGAGAGGCCGGCAGCATAGCGCTGAGTGGGCCACTGTGCATGTCCCAGTCTGTCAGCACCGAGATTAACGCATGTGCAGTAGCCACTGTCTGCTGGCCTCCCGATCGCTGGCCAGCCCCCGCGACCCTCGCATTGCTGTCCATACAACTCCCTCATGGCCCGATAGCTGGTCTCCCGGATGAGTCCGGGCCATCCTTGACGCCCCCCCTCCCCCCCCCAACCAGCAGCCTGACCACCCTCCCCCCAGCAAGCTGACCCCCACCCCAATGGCCAGCCCTGATTGCTGGCCACCCTCCCTCTGTCACTCAGCCCAAAGTGCAGAGTGGCAGTGGGACACCCCACCCCCACCGATCGCCCCCCTAGAGTCCCCGCCCCATGAGGCCCCACCCTTTTGGCATTGCCCTATGTCAGGTGGGCAGTGCCAAGATGCCCATGGACATTGGCACTTTGCCCCTTGAGCAGTGCCGGGGGCACAGGCTGGCACTGCCAAGATGGCACCCTGCTGCGCCCCAACCTCTGGGAGGCCTCGATGATGCCCCCTTCACTCCAGCGGGGTCGGACCACCAGCTCCCTGCAAGTGAGGAGCTATTGTCAACCCCGCTGGAATGAAACACTCCTGACGGGGCAGGGGGAGGGGGAGGGAGGACTGAAGTCTTTGGACCTGCTAATGAGATTAAAATGGCATGGAGATGCTAATTTGAATAAATTATGCAGCTCTGCGCCGCTTTCTGGCGCGGAGCTGACGGCGCTGGAAATCCAGTGCTTGGAGACTCGTGGAGGCCGTGGTGCCCAATGGGGGGAACGCGCGAAACGGCCTCCACTCGAGTCTCCCGGCCTGGTGCGCTACAAAAGCAGCACAGCGGGATGGAAGAATCACCCCCCCGCCCCTCTACCAACTCCACCCCCCCCCCACCCCCCTCCCCCACCCCCGCGCCCATCGTCTTTGTTTAAAGTAATCTCACCCTTTGCAAATGATATGGGCACCTTCAGACATTTTATTAATCTTTACCGAGTCTTTCCTTTCATATTACTTTTCACCTCTTTGTCCCATCATCAGAAATGCTGTTTAAAGTGGCTGGTATCTGACTCTTTAACTCTCGGTACTATGGATACATTTCACAGCTCTTTGTTTGATTCTTCTTTTACCTGGTCTCCAGAGCATCGGGTAGGATGCATGCTAACCGCTCCCTGTTTTCTTGGCACAAGTATTTGTTGTGGTGAAACGGCAATGTAAGCAATGACCTAATACTCACAACCATTCACAGTCCAAATCAGCATGGGTTTCCTTCTCTAAGCACCAAATGAGGAAGGTTTAGAAGATATCGTGGAGGGATGGGGAGATTGGCTGATTGAGAAGTCGACCCAAGGGCCGAAGGTTAGCCCAAGGTAGGGGAAGGGAGGGCACAGCGTGAGCACAGTCCAGACGTGGCCTGCCATTTTAATGGGGGCCTGAATTTTTCCCTCATATGCAGGCCCAATCACCAGGCCTGATGGTCAGGCCCGATGGTCAGACCCAATGGTCAGGCCCGATGGTCAGGCCCAATCGCCAGGCCCAATTCTCAAGCCTGATGGTCAGGCCCAATCGTCAGGCTCAATCACCAGGCCAAATCGCCAGGCCCAATTGTCAGGCCGAATGGTCAGGCCCGATGGCCAGGCCCGATGGCCTGGCCCGATGGTCAGGGCCAGAAGTAGATGTGAACTCCACTCCTGCCTGAGACCAGCAGCTGACATGAGTCACACACTGGCTGGGGGGGTGTGGGGGGACACTGGGGAACAGGAGGGGTTTGGGAATGGGGGGGGGGGGTTGGCTGGGTGGTATGTTGGGGAACAGGGTGGGTGGGCAGGGAACGTTGGAGAACAGAGTGGGTGGGGTGAGGAATGTTGGGGAATGGGGGGAGGCTAGGGGAGGACTTTGGGGAACAGGAGGGTACCTCTCTCGTAGGATGACATGATGAAGGTCACAGAGAGAGAGGAGTTTGGGAGATTGTATTGTAGCAAGTCTGTAAATACCTTTTACGGATAGAAACCTCCTTCCTTACATAGGATCTGAGCAATATGGTTCACAGAGAAAACAATACAGTGCAGACTTACACAAGAAATGTTTACTCCCATATTCAAACTCTTTGTTTCATCTTCAGCCTCATATCCCACCCTGGATGGAGGAAGTGTAAATTGTGCCTTCCTCACCCACCCTTTCAGCCCTGTGTCCTGACTGTAAAAATGCACGAGCCTCTTACAATTGTGGACCTTTGCCTATTGAATTGCCTGAATTAATTAGCGCTCTCATTGACGTTGGATGGCCTGCCAATATCTGGGCAAACAACACCCAGCGGATTATCGTGGTGCGGTGTGATGATGTTGGGAACCCCTCCCTGTGACAGCACCCTCTATTATCCCGGATGTCGGGATGCCGGATACACATAGTAGCAGCCTGAAATCTAGGCCGTCAGTCACGGGGCAGGCCTTTGGGCGTGTTTTCAATTGCCGTTGGGGATAGGAACAGGTGTGGGCACGTTTTGAAAACTGCTTTTCCAGAGGGAAGAACTAGGACAGGATTCTCCGGCCACCCAGCCACGTTTTCCCGCCGGCGGGAGGTGGCGCATTGTTTGCTAACGGCTGGATTCCCTGGTCCCGCCGCTGTCAATGGGAATTCCCATTGATGTCACCCAATGCTGGCGGGAAACCCACGGGTGGTGCTGGCGGGACCGGAAAATCCCGCCGGCGTGAACATCCGGAGAAGTCCAGCCCTGGACTCCATAATCTCCAGGACAATTTGTAAGTGATTGCAGCACATTAACCTCCAAAAGGGATCCTGTTAAGAAGCTCTGCAAAGGGTCATCCAGACTCAAAACGTTGGCTCTGTTCTCTCTCCACCAATGCTGTCAGACCTGCTGAGATTTTCCAGTATTTTCTGTTTTTGTTTCAGATTCCAGCATTCGCAGTAATTTGCTATTATCGTGTCCTGTCCGGAACTGAATGGGATTTTCAATCTTTTATCTCGATAAAGCCAAACAATCTGGTGCATGTTAGTGCACAGCTGTTGGGGCTACCATGAGGCAAAAGGACATTTGTTTTGGTGATTTATTTGGGGAAATGTGAGAGGTTGATTAGTGCCAGGCTGAGTGCTGTACCTTTACTTGGCATTCATGGCCACTTTGCGCCATCTTTTTCCATATGGTCTTCTTATGAGCTGCCTGCACTCCTCAGTGGGACAGCGGCAGTGTCAAAGATGGCTGCCACCTGTCTTTGCCACTGGAGCCAAGCTGGCAGCTCCCACCTCCTGGAGGCACTCTGCACCTCAAATTTGGTGTTGAGTTCACCTCACCTCAGCCCACTTTTACATTTAAAACTTGGGCTCGCAATTCATCGAGGTGCCTGGTCTCCAAACCCACTTCGAAAATCCCGTCCCAGGTCACAGAATCAGGGCAGTTAAAAAACGTCAAATTTACTTTCTGCATGGCAACTTCTGCCGTCGCCCTTCAGGGTCGTGCTTGGTATTTGCCTGAGAAAAACTCACGACCATTTCACAGAGAGGCCAAACAGCTGTTCGGTCCCTGGTTTGCTGAAGCAATTGGAGTAAAGCCAGTTGTAGGCGGATGCCTTGGATAACAACAGGACAATCAGCATGATATGTACTCCAGTGCAGATGTGGCATGCCATATTGGGCCATTCTGTGTCCGTTTCTCCAACACTTCCCCACTCCCCACCCCCCTCAAAAAAATAATGGGTGCTACACAATAAATTTTCTGGGCCAAAAT
The DNA here is from genome assembly GCF_964213995.1 of Mustelus asterias. Taxonomy (NCBI): domain Eukaryota; kingdom Metazoa; phylum Chordata; class Chondrichthyes; order Carcharhiniformes; family Triakidae; genus Mustelus; species Mustelus asterias. The sequence continues at coordinate 59,165,988 of NC_135818.1, read as the reverse complement.
CTTACCCGGCTGTTCAGTTCTCTCTGGAGTATGGACGGCCTGCTTTGTAGCTCACTGATAGGTTTTAGTGCCTGAGCCAATTTACACTCTGCTTCATCCTGGCACTCCTCCAATTCCCTGATCCTGTTTACAGTCCCTTCCAAATCCTGTTGGAAGGCCCCAGTTCCTCTTTATGTCCATGAGCATATTTGGTGCGCATTGTTTAATATTTGCTAACTCGTGTCTGACCAGAAATCAGTCTGGAGGGAGGCCAGGTTTCCCAGTGCAGCGTCTCATAGAATCATAGAATCCCTACAGTGAAGAAGGAGGCCATTTGGCCCATTGAGTCTGCACTGACAACAATCCCACCCCAGGCCCTACCCCTATAACCCCTCAAATTTACCCTGCCAATCCCACTGACACTAGGGTTAATTTATCATGGCCAATCAACCTAACCTGCACATCTTTGGACTGTGGGAGGAAACTGGAGGAAACCCATGCAGACACGGGGAGAATGTGCAAACTCCACACAGACAGTGACCCGAGGCCGGAATTGAAACTGGGTCCCTGGCACTGTAAGCCAGCAGTGCTAACCACTGTGCCTCTCTACAGCATCTAGCTCTATCGCATCTTTACTGTAATAAAACACCCCTCACAAAGGAGAGAGTATTCCAAGCAGGGTGGGAGGACTAGGAGGCCTTACTATTACTTATTAGAAAGACTTCCTTTTATATAACACTTCACAACCTCTGAATTTCTCAAAGCGTTTTACAGCCAATGACGTACTTTTTGAAGTGTTGTGAAGTGTACAAAGACTACTCATAACATAAAAATAGATTGTAAGAGTTTCTGTAACTATTTAAATAGGAGAGGAGTAACTAAAGCTAGAGTTATCCTCTAAGAGTGAGTCTGAGGACTTGATAATGGAAAACAAATGCTAATCACTGTGCCACCGTGTCTCCCTGCAGGTTATGAGAATCAAACTCTCTTCTTTTCCTTTTTGCCCCAATTTTTCTGAAAATTCACTATTCACACTAACCACAGATATGCGTGTGAGATACCTCCACATAATATCAGAAATGTTGGTCATCAATAACAACAGCAGGTTTTACATAACTAAACTGAAAACAGTAATAAATATACAGACTTAACTGTCTAACCAATATTTATTCCAAAAAAAATTACAGCTTGTCTGTGGAACTTTATAATACTGGAGGGGTTTGTAGAATAAAAGAATCCCTACAGTGCAGAAGGAGGCCATTTGGCCCATCAAGTCTGCACCAACTTTCTGACAGAGGATCTTACCCAGGCCCTATCTCCCTAACCGCACACATTTAATCTGCTAATCCCCTAACCTACACATCTTGAGGCACTAATGGGTAATTTAGCATGGCCTATCCACCTAATCTGCACATCTTTGGACTGTGAGAGGAAACCGGAGCATCCTGAGGAAACCCACGCAGACACGAGGAGAACGTGCTAATTCCACACAGACAATCACCCAAGGCCGGAATCCAACCCAGCCCCCTGGTGCCCTGAAGCAGCAATGCTAACCACTATGCCATCCTTCTCAGAAGTGAAAAGGTTGAGAACCCCCATCCTATATTAGAACAATGACACCCCATCCGCCACCTTAAAAATTCACCCCTTCCATCACTGACGCACATCTAGGGCAGTATATACCATCTACAAGATGCACTGTGGCAACTCACCAAGGCTCCTTCGACATAACCTTCCAAACCTGTGACATCTACTACCTGAAAGGACATATGCAGCAGATACATGGGGAACACCACTATCTGCAAGGTCCCCTTCAAATCACACCACATCCTGATCCGCAACTATATCGCCATTCCTTCACTGTCACCAGGTCAAAATCTCATGCTGTATCTACACCACATGGAGTGCAGTGGTTTAAGAAGGTGGCTCACCGCCATCTTCTCAAGGGCAATTAAATTTAAAGTTTATTTATTAGTCACAAGTAGGTTTACATTAACACTGCAATGAAGTTACTGTGAAAATCCTCCAGTCGCCACACTCTGGCGCCTGTTCGGGTTCACTGAAGGAGAATTTAGTATGGCCAATGCACCTAACCAGCATGTCTTTCAGACTGTGGGAGGAAACTGGAGCACCCCAAGGAAACCCCAACAGTATTGGGGAGAACGTGTAGACTCTGCACAGACAGTGACCCAAGCCAAGAATCGAACCCAAGCCAAGAATCGAACCCTAGTCCCTGGCGCTGTGAGGCAACAGTGCCAACCACTGTGCCACCATGTCGCCCCAGGGGTCAGCAAGAAATGCTGGCCTAGCCAATGATCCCCACATGTTGTGAATGAATTTTTTAAAAGACTATGCTTCAAAACTACTTCATTCAAAGCTATGAATCACTTTGAGTCACAATGACGTCACGAAAGGGGTTATCGAAGTACAAGTCTTTCTTATTTTTAAGTGTCCCACCAGTACACACTGATATCCCACACTGTATTTTTAGACTATCACCAGTTAATGAGATTTATGCTATTACAGCTCTGCCCAAACAGAAATAACTGAGTCAGCGCCATGGTAGCAAACATAATCGATGAACAAATACAGTATTTCAAAGGGGAAAAATTCCCATCTTCCCACTGCATCACATAGCGACACAGGCAGTTAATCCCCGAGCAGACTTAGAAATGGAATAAAATCATTTCAAAACAACGAGACTGCCAGAGGCAATTACTCTGCTGAAAATTGGCAGCTTTCTGTGACAGAGTTTGAGATGATAGACAGCCTATAGAACACTGACAGGGGGTGAGGCGAGTGCAGCCCGAATAAAAAGATTGAATTTCTCACTTAAAACATCACACACAAAATTGTATTTCCATTCGTTTCTTTTGCCCTCCTTCTTCCACCATTTTTTTTTCAAATTATATTTTGAAGCATTTGAATTTCCATATATATTGTGTGAAGTCAGTGTACGTGAACAATGTGGTGGGGCAGTGGTTGGGGCTGTGAATAGAGAGTTGAGGGAAATATGGCGCAAAGACAATATGGCTGTGGGGCATTTTAACTTTCTCAATGACTGGGAGAAGCAAAACAGCTCAAATAGTAACGAGAGCGGCACGGTGGCACAGTGGTTAGCACCACTGCCTCACAGCACCAGGGATCCGGGTTCAATTCCAGCCTCGGGTGACTATCTGTGTAGAGTTTGAATGTTCTTCCCACGTCTGCCTGGGTTTCCTCTAGGCGACCCAGTTTTCTCCTCCAGTCCAAAGGTGTGCAGGTTAGGTTGATTGGGCATGCTAAATTGCCCCTTGGTGTCACGGGGGATTAGTGGGGTAAATACATGGGGATAGGGCCCAGGTGGGATTGTTGTCAGTGCAAGTTCAATGGGCTGAATGGCCTCCTTCTGTGCTGTAGGGTTTCTATGCTTTCTCTATGAGAATGAATTTCTAGAATGTATTCCGGACAGTTGCTGAGGCTGAGCTTCGAGAGTGTCTTAGGCTTTCCCATTCCAGCACTGGATTGTTCCCTGCTCCCATTGACGAAATATTCATCAGTAGTGCAAAACAAAGATGAACTGTTTAAAAATAATGCTTCTGCAAGATGCTTTTATGCACCTGTTACAGCCCTTTCCATACCAGCCAGCAACATTAGATGCCTGTTTTATACACATTGTATGATGATTTGCATTTCCATTGAACCTACCACCTCAATTTTCTTCTCCAGTTCCAGTGATAGTGATGGTGAAAGTAAGGCAGCATGAGAAGCTATAGAAGATTTGCAAATCGTTTTTGTCCCTTGCACTAAATTCACACCCAGTCTTGGCATAAAGTTATTACGACATTTTAAAGCCATATTTTTTTGCAATGGACACAACAGTGGTAAAATGGTTGACAATACACCATGTAATTATGGCAACATCAGGTCCAGAAAAGACCCAAAACTCAAGCAAATAACTCATTAAAATATGGACAACCCCAGCCCATTTGTGAAGCTCACAAGTCTTTTCATTAAAGAGGTGCCAGAAATAAACAGGGTTGTGAGATATCAGCCAATTCATCTTCTTGCATCACCACAAACAACAGACATTAAAACCCAACGGGTGCTAGACAACTAGAAAATGACTCTCATCCATCCTCCATTGTATTATCTCAAAACGCTCAAAGTGTAGAAGACCACGACACAGGATGTGTATCAGCTTAACCCAATGCCTTATTTGGGAAAGACTTTGGGTTTGCATCGGTCACATGGTTAAGGCAGCTACAGCAGAAGCTGTTTGGAGCAGAGAAACACCATGAGAGACTCCATCTAAAAAGCACCTTAAAAAATCCATCAAACCAACCGAAAGACATCGCAGCCAAATCAAAACAGCTATTCCTTGTAAGAGGGAGGAAGAATCCACCTCCAAACTGTTCCATCTGCAAGTTCACCTGAGAACCAACCTCCTGGCAATTCAACTACAAGAAACCTCACAGCTTGCTGAGAACCCTCTGCTTTTATACAAACACCACTCCAGCTACAAACTACAGGCCTGCGACCAAATAGACTGAATTTACTTCACCCTGTAATTGTACTTTTTTTCCTCATCTGTATCTGTTCTTTGGGTGGAATTTTCCAGGCCTGACACCAGAAGGCGTCATCGCGGGTGGGACAGGAACATTTGGAAAGCTTTTAAAAGTAAACGCCTCACCAAATTTCTCCCATTCCACCCACAATGATACCCACCGGTGTCGGGGGCAGAAAATCCCGGCGTTTCCCGGGTGTGTGATATTGTGGGGCGACTTTTCCCGTTCCGCCTGTCATGGGAACCGTAGCGGGAGAGAGGTGGTCCATGGAAAGGTCTGTTGACCTCGGGCGGGATTTTCCGGTTTAGGGGCGAGCGCGGCCGGAAAAAACCCACCTATCGTGTAAGATGTTGCGTTAAAACCTCCAGGGCAAGAGTGTGATAAATAATCCTCCTTATTTTTCAATTCACAAAAACTCTGCTGCTCACTTGAAGCGAACCTCCCCAATCTCACTCTCCCAGTGTTAGCTCAAGGCATCCACCTTTTAGGTGATGTGATTTGAGGGTTATTAAAGGTCTTTGACCTGAAAAGGTAACTTGGTTTCTGTCTCCACAGATGCTGCCTGATCTGCTGATTATTTTCCATTTTTATAACAAACTTCCAGTATGCAGCACTTTGCATTTGCAAATATTAATACAGAGATTGTAATGAATTAATGCTGTGTCTCGGTAAGTGCACACATTCAGACACAACAGAAAGCAGTTAAAATTTGCTCTAAGAACTGCACCAAGCATTTCTTTAACAATATCAAAGTTTGCAAAACACGTGACAAATGGGCAGCTTTATTTTTACATAAATATAGGGTGAGCAACCCAAATTTTGTGGAATCAAATATATCTAAATCAAGGAGGCGACCGGGCCACTCCGTGCATGGAGACCTACAATATCCCTCAACAGTCTCCAATTCCAATTCTCTTCCAGCACTTAGGGGGTGCACTCAGACAGACTTTCATCTGTTTGCATACCTATTCATTCCTGGAACAGCTCGCTAGTCTGTTGCCAGGGGCTTACACCTTGAGGGGCACCACTCCACATCGAGTGTGACTGGCCAGGAGTCTCTCCCACTCTTACTGCCTGTTATTGGTGTATTAGGAAGGATTTTGCAGGTTGGCACATTCAAACTGCTTGACTGCATTATGAATGCACTTTCCTTGGCCATCAAGTCCTGGGCTGGGACTCAAAGCCAGAGCTTCTGGCTCAGAGATTTTATTTGATTTGATTTATTATTGTCACATATATTAGTCTTTAGTGAAAAGTATTGTTTCTTGCGCGCTATACGGGCAAAGCATATCGTTCATAAGGAAGGAAAGGAGAGAGTGCAGAATATAGTGTTACAGTCATATGGGGAGGCAATGGCCCAGTGGTATTATCACTAGTCTATTAATCCAGAAGCTCGGCTAATATTCTGGGGATCCGGGTTCGAATCCCACCATGGCAGATGGTGAAATTTGAATTCAATGAAAAATATCTGGAATTAAGAAGCTACTGAGGACCATGAAACCACTGTCGATTGTTGTAAAAACCCATCTGGTTCACTAATGTCCTTTAGGGAAGGAAATCTGCCGTCCTTACCCGGTCTGGCCTACATGTGATTCCAGAGCCACAGCAATGTGGTTGACTCGCAACTGTCCTCCACGGGCAACCAGGGATGGGTAATAAATGCTGGCCAGCCACTGACACCCATGTCCCATGAATGAATTTTTTAAAAGCTAGGGTGTAGAGAAAGAGCAATTTAGTGCAAGGTGGGTCCATTCAAAAGTCTGACAGCAGCAGGGAAGAAGCTGCTCTTGAGTCAGTTGGTACGTGACCTCAGACTTTTGTATCTTTTTCCCGACAGAAGAAGGTGGAAGAGAGAATGTCTGGGGTGTGTGGGGTCCTTAATTATGCTGACTGTTTTCTGAGGCAGCTGGAAGTGTAGACAGAATCAGTGGGTAGGAGGCTGGTTTGCGTGATGGATTGGGCTACATTCGCAACCGTTTGTAGTTTCTCGCGCTCTTGGCAGAGCAGGAGCCATACCAAGCTGTGATACAACCAGAAAGAGTGCTTTCTATTGTGCATTTGTAAAAATTGGTGAGAGTCGTAGCGGACATGCCAAATTTCCTTAGTCTTCTGAGAAAGTAGAGGCGTTGGTGGGCTTTCTTAACTATAGTGTCGACATGGGGAGACCAGGACAGGTTGTTGGTGATCTGGACACAAGAGTCATATGGAATCAAAACGTTAATTCTTATTTTTCTCCCTCTACAGATGCTGTTAGTCCTGCTGAGTTTTTCCAGCATTTTCTGTTTTAGTTTCAGATTTCCAGCATCCGCAGTAATTTACTTTTATATCAGAGCAAAGGTTGTTGGGAGGCTGCATTGGAAAAGGCCCTGGCATCTCACAATGGCCGCCAACTCTGGTAACTCTGCGTCACAAGGGCAAGCAGGTCTGTTATGGAGAAAGGTCTCAAGGCAAATTACATCCCGGTGGCCTGTACAAATGGTACAAGGAAACACTAAAACAGAGTCTTACCAACTTGTGCATTCCAGACCACCTCTCTTGGGAAAGCACTGTTGCCAAGCGGCCCACTCAGAGGCAGGAACTGAAATTTGATACAGTATAATTCAAGCATCACCTACACCAAACTCACACCACCTTGCATGTTAGCAATCCAGTTTGTTTTTTGCATTTTGTTCTCCAGATGTGGGCAATATTGGCGAGGAACTTATTGCCCATCCAGTTGATTTTTCCTTGAGCTGCTGCAATTCTCATGATGATCACGCTTCTCTGCTGGTATTAGGTAGGGAGATCCAGGTTACAGCATTAGCCCATGGTATTGAAGGAAAGGCAATATTTGTCCACATTAGGATGCTGTATAACTTGGAGAGTACTCTGAGGTGATGGCATTCTCGAAAGCCTACTCTTCCGCACCTTCTCATTGTTGAGGTCTCAGGGGAGGAAGGTGCTATCCATGTTAACCTTCATGAATTACCATAGTGCATTCAGCACATGGTAAATACCGCAGCCACAAAGTGCTGGAAGAGAGGGTGGGTATTGAGTTGAGCGAAAAAGGAAACAATCAACCATGTTCTGGATGGTGTTGAGCTTCTGTTGTGCCCAGTTGCAGCTGCACAAATCCAAACCAATGGTGGATATTCCATTACACTCCTGACTTGAGCCAAGTAGTTGGAGTTTAAGCTTCAAGAACACAAGAGGTGAGACAGTCATTGTGGGATACCCAGCCACTGCCTTGCTTTCAAGCCACAGCATTGATATGGATGGTCCGGCTATGTTTCAGGCTTGTGATGATCCTCACGTTGTTGAGAGGGTGATGCAACAGAGGTCATGAGGAGGTGGCTGGAGCTGAGCACGTGGTAACTGTCTGGTATTTAATGTGGCGCAAGTTCTACCTGCCATTATCCACGGATGATTCGTTATCATAAAATCCCTACAGTGCAGAAGGAGGCCATTCGGCCCATCGAGTCTGCGCCGACCACAAACCCACCCAGGCCATATCCATGTAACCCCATGCATTTACCCTGCTAATCCCCTAACACTAGGGTCAATTTAGCATGGCCAATCAACCCAACCCGCGCATCTTTGGATTGTGGGAGGAAACCGGAGCACCCAGAGGAAACCCATGCAGACATGGGAAGAAGTGCAAACTCCACACAGACAGTGACCCGAGGCTGGAATTGAACCCTGGTCCATGGTGCTGTGAGGCAGCAGTGCTAACCACTATGCCACTGTGCCTCCAGTGTATCAGAGGAGTTGTGAATGTAGTAGAACCAAGTTGAATTGTGAGTGAACAACCCCACTTTCAACCTTCTGACGAAAGGAAGGTCAATAATAAAGCAGTAATGGGGAGGTGATTATTATTGCTTGACTATTAATCCAGAAACTCAGCTAATGTTCTGGGGACGCACCATCTGGCAGATGGTGGAATTTGAATTCAATAAAAAAAATCTGGAATTAAAAATCTACTAATGACCATAAAACCATTGTCAATTGTCAGAAAAACCTATCTGGTTCACTAATATCCTTTAGGGAAGGAAATCTGCCGTTCTTACCCTGGTCTGGCCTACATGTGACTCCAGAACCACAGCAATATGGTTGACTCTTAACTGCCCACAAGGGATGGGCAATAAATGTTGGCCAGCCAGCGATGCCCATGTCCCACAAATGAATTTTTTAAAAGGCTGAAGCTACTGGGCTACGGACTCTTCCATGAATAACTCCAGCAGCAATATCCTGGGGCTGTAACCACTGACCCCAGAGAATCACAAACATCTTCCTTTGTGTCATGTTTTGACTCCAGGCATTGTAAAGTTTGCTCTTTGACCTCAGAATGAACAGGGTTTCCTGGTGCGATACTCAAATACTGCCAGGATGCATTGAAATCTACAAATTGAAATTGAAATTGAAACTACAAAGGGTTGTGAACGTAGCCCAGTCCATCACGCAAACCAACCTCCCATCCATTGATTCTGTCTACACTTCCCACTGCCTCGGAAAAGCAGCCAGCATAGTCAAGAATCCCACGCACCCCAGACATACTCTCCTCCACCTTTTTCTGTTGGGAAAAAGAAAGAAAAGTCTGAGGTCACATACCAACCGACTCAAGAGCAGCTTCTTCCCTGCTGCCATCAGACTTTTGAATGCACCTACCTCGCATTAAGTTGGTCTTTCTCTCCAGCCGAGCAATGACTGTAACACTACATTCTGCACTCTCTCCTTTTCTTCTCTATGAAGGGTATGCTTTGTCTGTATAGCGCGCAAGAAACAATACTTTTCACTGAATGCTAATACATGTGACAATAATAAATCAAATCAAAATCAAAAATCAAATCAGCTAGTCCTAATCAATGGAAACTGTCGAAGCAGTGATCAGATTGCTGATTTCATGCTTATTAGGTAATTGAATTGGAATTTAATCAACATAAATGGCAATGGTTTCTCCCCCTTCATGTTTAGTTGAAAGGGGATGAGGACAATTTTGCTTCATGGACAAAAAGAACAGCTTGCATACAAAGCACTGTGTAACACGAAAGCATTCAATTGACAAGAGGGTAAGGTCAGAGGAGTGGATGGTGCTGGGCAGGGAGCGAGACAGGGAATATAGGGATGAAGGACTTAAAGAGAACGTTCAGTGAGAAGGCAGTCAGACAAAAGGGTGTGTTTTTTAAATTTGACACAATGGAGGGTATTGGAGTAGGAGGAAGATATTTAACCTTCGTTCCACCAATCGATTAGATCATAGCTGATGCCAATTTTTGCAAACAACTCTGATTCAACCTGATACAATGGCCAGGGTAATAAGTGCCCACATCTCACAAATGCATTATAAAAACGTCTTGCCAGCTGGGATAATCAATGCGAGTATTAAAACATATGTGGGATTTAAATGGGTACATAAACCACACAGTGAGAGCCTTCCTTTCCCAGAAACAATTTGTATCTTTTATTGCTAATTTTGTAGTTTGAGTTTCCGATATAAAATGTTATCTGAGTGATTCATCGGGGTGACTCTGTGGAGACGTTTGGCAAATTATAACACGCTAATGTCAACTCATTGAGCTAATGCTGCCAAAATAGTGTTCGGACATGGCAACGAGTCAGAAAGATTGGATCCACTCCACACTATGGCTAACCCAAGTGCTGTTCCTGGTAATTGCAGGCAGATGTTTATGTACATGATGTGTCCCAGCTAGTAGGATCATTGTACCCTATTACAAACAGAAAATGCACAACATCCACAATGCACAAAGCTCAGTGTTGCCATGCAGACCTCTACCAAGCCACCCTGCAATATGGAAGATTGGGCTCTGATAGATCGAGGTGCAAAACACTAGAAAGAAATCTTAGAAACCCTACAGCACATAAAGAGGCCATTCAGCCCATCGAGTCTGCACTGACCACAATCCCACCCAGGCCCTACCCCCATATCCCTACATATTTACCCACTAATCCCTCTAACCTACACATCCCAGGACACTAAGGGCAATTTTTAGCATGGCCAATCAACCTAACCCGCACATCTTTGGACTGTGGGAGGAAACCAGAGCACCCGGAAGAAACCCACGCAGACATGAGAAGAATGTGCAAACTCCACACAGACAGTGACCCAAGCCGGGAATCGAACCCAGGTCCCTGGAGCTGTGAAGCAGCAGTGCTAACCACTGTGCTACCGTACCGCCCTAATTAACGATTCGCACCTTATCTAATGAAATAAAAACCCTCCAGAGTTTGCGTGCAAAACATTTCAATCTTCATCCAAGACTATCAACTTCCCACTCAGTGCACACATGGGTAGAATTTCTCCAAGGATACTCCAATTTCCAGGAGGTCAAATAACTTGAATGGACATTTCCATCATTCGAGAGTTTCTGAGTTCTCTCGCTGGAGTGACCGCAGGACACCAGGACAAGGCCCCCAGGCAACGATGCGTTATAAAGTTTTTAAAGTTTATTTATTAGTGTCACGAGTAGGCTTACATTAACACCACAATGATGTTAGTGTGAAAATCCCCTGTGGCATCCCCTATGTCAATCCCATCTCTGACCACTTAATGGTTCAATACAGTTTTAAATATTTGGCCCCAGAGTTTGTAAGTCAGTAGTGAACAGATGCTGTCAACTGTTCATTAGAACCACATTTCCCCACAGATTTTATGTAGGGCTTTGCATCAGAAGCTGAGGATATCAGAAACCCATTTCACTCAGTGCCCTCCAGGGAGGATCCCAGATCAGTGCGAACAGGACAAGCAACAGCAGGAATCTCCTTAACCAGACTGACGCATGTAGCATCTAAAGCAGGAAGTGTAACTCCAAATATTCACTTCAGTGCCAAATCATGTACAGAAAGCAAAGAGAGGCAAAGCAAATCTGTCTGAGAGACAGAGAGAGGGAGAGAGAGATAAAAAAAATGGAAAGAAGTTTAGAATTCCTTTCTTTACATTTTGCACAATAATTACAATCTGAAGGAATGAGACTCCACACTAGTGAATGTGAATTTTCAGAACCAGAGAGGTTTCTTGGCAGTAAATAAGGCTTATCACATTGCTAAAAAAATAATTGCATTAGAATAGACATGTCCTAACCATTTTGCCTGTGCTTAATGAACATCCAATGGCTACAGAGACCATGCTAAAATGGGATTCTAATCACCACAAGTTCCAGTGTGAAGTTCATAGAATCCCTACAGTGCAGAAGGAGGCCATTTGGCCCATCGAGTTGGCACCGACCACAATCCCACCCAGGCCCTCCCCCCATAACCCCATGCATTTACCCTAGCTAGTCCCCCCGACACTAAGTGGCAATTTAGCATGGCCAATACACCTAACCTGCACATCTTTGGACGGTGGGTGGAAACCGGAGCACCCGGAGGAAACCCACGCAGACATGGGGAGAATGTGCAAACTCCACACAGACAGTGACCCATGCCAGGAATCGAACCTGGATCCCTTCGCTGTGAGGCAGCAGTGCTAACCACTGTGCCACCATGACTTCTGTAGTACGTCTGTGGGTGAGTGATCTGTAAGAACATCTGGCATCATCGATTCACCCTTAACTATAAAATCCAGCAGAGTGCAGCAACCTACTTCCCCCATGAGCACAGTGCCAAGCCTCACAGTGAGAAGCAACTCCAGCAGCAACTTGCCAATTTCTGCATTTAACTGCACGTATACAGTCAGCGGAAGACCTTGCTGTGCTGTTTACTCTTTCATAACGGTCAGCGCTGATGACCTCACAACTATTGTTGTTGCAAACTCCAAGCCATTATGACACATCACTTTCTTTCCATTAATGGGGTAAAGTGTATTTTGAACAAAGCAATTGCAATTTCTAGAAAATTGGTTTTGAAAGCATTATTTCATGGCACAGGGCAGCACGGTGGCGCAGTGGTTAGCACTGCTGCCTCACAGCGCCAGGGACCCAGGTTCGATTCCCGGCTTGGGTCACTGTCTGCGCAGACTCTGCATGTTCTCCCCATGTCTGCATGGGTTTCCTTCAGGTGCTCCAGCTTCTTCTCACAGTCCAGAATACGTGCTGGTTAGAGGGATTGGTCATGTTAAATTCTCTCTCAGGCGTATGGTGTGCTGGCCTTTATCAATCGAGGGATTGAGTTTAGGAGTCCGGGGATAATGATGCAGCTATACAAGACCCTCGTCAGACCCCACTTGGAGTACTGTGCTCAGTTCTGGTCGCCTCATTACAGGAAGGATGTGGAAAAGATTGAAAGGGTGCAGAGGAGATTTACAAGGATGTTGCCTGGATTGAGTGGCATGCCTTATGAGGATAGGCTGAGGGAGCTCGGTCTTTTCTCCTTGGAGAGACGAAGGATGAGAGGAGACCTATTAGAGGTGTATAAGATGTTGAGAGGCATAGATCGGGTGGACTCTCAGAGGCTTTTTCCCAGGGTGGAAATGTCTGCTACGAGAGGACACAGGTTTAGGGTGCTGGGGGGTAGGTACAGGGGAGATGTTAGGGGTAAGTTTTTCACACAGAGGGTGGTGGGCGAGGGGAATCGGCTGCCGTCAGTGGTGGTGGAGGCGAACTCAATAGGGTCTTTTAAGAGACTCCTGGATGAGTACATGGAGCTTAATAGGATGGAGGGTTATAGGTAGGTCTAGAAGGTAGGGATGTGTTCGGCACAACTTGTGGGCCGAAGGGCCTGGTTGTGCTGTAGTTTTTCTATGTTCTATGTACCCGGACAAGCGCCGGAGTGTGGCGATTGGGGGATTTTCACAGTAACTTCATTGCAGTGTTAATGTAAGCTTACTTGTGACACTAATAAATACATTTTTAAAATTAAAGAAAAATGTACATAGTAAGAGATAATAGCAAGAATCAATTAGTGCAACAGTGGAACCTAATAATCCTAGAAGCAAAAGCATGCCACAAGAAGAGCAAGAAATGGAAATATAATCTGGTTTACATGCCACTGTGCCTTTCATGTTTTCACTTCCAGCTAATGTCCTCCCCCTTGGCTACTGTCCTGTTAGTTCAAATTTATACAAAATAACATCAACAAGGGTATAGTCAGCAGTCATGCATACACACAGGATCAGCACTATGTGCAACATTTTGAATTTATATTTATAATAGGAAAAATGTTATTTAGTGACCTTGAGGAGCCTCTGAGACCCATTCGTAACCACAGACTCAAACTTGAAAACCACTCAGCTGAATCAAAAAAACACTCCTCGGACACAGGCAACGTCAGTAAGTTATCACGGAAGATGAGGTACACTGAGTTTCAGCTTCACTGAAGGTCACAAAGGTCAATATGCACCTGCAAAAAAAATAAGGACCAGTTTCTGACCTATTTCCCCAGTCATGAAGTCATAAGAAATGCCCCAAATAGGCCGAAAAAAAAATCATTGGCTTATTTTGCTGGACTGAGCAATGCATGTTTGTCCTTTAGTGGCAGCTTACTTGGTCGCTCAAATAAACCTAGCTGTGTAAAGTATTGTTCTCACACACAAGGTGCTGTGTATGGTTCCTGAACTAACAACAGAGAGCGTGTGTGTTGAATTATTTTGTTGGAATTCAGAACAATCATGACTACACCATCTGCTATAATGACGATATTGTCTGCTTACAATCCCTCAGCAACGACTGTAACAGGCAGTGACAACAATGAACAGAGATACTTTGATAATGACTGCTGTCTATTATATTGCTGTCTTGATTTCCATCCCTTTTCAAATTGTAATCCTCATTTTAGTTTTATATGTCAAATATATCCACCTATTCAGTTTCTCGTACGGCTTTTCTATTGCATGAAGCATTAATTGCAGTAAACAATATTACTTTCCTTCAACAGAGTTGTAATTAATTAAACAATGTTACATTGATTGCCATCTTGTTGAGTTTATGAGATGGAGTGGATCTGTGTTTGTGCTTTTCACACAGATGTACAGGATTAAATGACAATGATCAACACTAATGACCTTTTTTAACCAACAGCGTCAACTGAGCTGATGACAACTCTCTGCTACTTCTGAATGCCACCTCGAGAACTCCCTCCTGCTCTGCCCAAGACCGCAAGAAACTACAAAAGGTCGCGAATGTAGCCCAATCCATCGCGCAAACCAGCCTCCCATCCATTGCCTCTGTCTACACTTCCCGCTGCCTCGGAGAAGCAGCCAGCATAATTAAGGACCTGACGCATCCCGGACATTCTCTCTTCCACCTTCTTCCGTCGGGAAAAAGAAACAAAAGTCTGAGGTCACGTACCAACCGACTCAAGAACAGCTTCTTCCCTGCTGCCGTCAGACTTTTGAATGGGCCTACCTTGCATTAAGTCGATCTTTCTCTACACCCTAGCTATGACAGCCACATTCTGCACTCTCTCGTTTCCTTCTCTATGAATGGTATGCTTTGTCTGTATAGCGTGCAAGAAACCATACTCTTCACTCTATGCTAATACATGTGACAGTAATAAATCAAATCAATTCAAATCAAAATCAAATCAAATCAAACAAAATATACTGATGTCTTGGGAAAACCTTTACTCTGGAATGTGAAAACAATGAACATGTTTTCTGCTGTGGGAGGACATGAGGGAAACATTCGTTCGTGATCTTAATTCATAAAATCATAATATAGTTACAGCACATAAGGAGGCTTTATGACCTGTTTTATCCATGCAACTCTCTGCAAAAGCAATTCCTCTCATCCAATTCCCTTTTCAAAGGAATAAGCTTGGTAACACTTTAAAAATAAATAAACTGCATCTGAAACTTCCATGCATGCTTTTCCACCTCTATACTTAAATATTCCAGGGCTCTCCTGGCTGGCTTCAAACTTCGCCACATCCAGAACTCTGTTGCCTCTATCTTATACCACACCAATGCTCCACTCAGTCCTCTTCTTACAGGCATACATTCCTCTAATTTAAAGCTATTGTCCCTATAATTAAATCTCTTAATAGCATTTCCCTCCTGAACTCTGTGTGCTTCCCCAACTGTATACTCATTATTCTTCCTTCTGCCTTCATTTATTCACCTCCACGTCACCCCACCATCGACAGCCCTACTTTCAGTTGCCTCGGCAACTTGTGTCGGCCGTGGCTTAGTTGGTTAGTGTTTGCTCCAGAGATTTCACCACAATCTAGGCTGACACTCCAGTGTGGCACTGGGAGCCCACTGTCATCTTTCAGGTGAAATGCTCAACTGGGGTAGACACATCTACCCTCTCGGATC
Organism: Mustelus asterias; assembly: GCF_964213995.1. Classification (NCBI taxonomy): domain Eukaryota; kingdom Metazoa; phylum Chordata; class Chondrichthyes; order Carcharhiniformes; family Triakidae; genus Mustelus; species Mustelus asterias. The sequence continues at coordinate 59,150,277 of NC_135818.1, read as the reverse complement.
TGCAAAAGTCCCCATAGCATGACATACACAACAGGGGAGTTCCTGGTGTCCTCAAACAAAGTTTCTAAAACCAATGATCTGGTCAACACGATGCTGTGTGTGGGACCTCGCTTTGTGCAAATCGGCTAACATGTTTCTGACAGGAGTAGCAGTCCTTTCACAAAATGCTTTGGGGCATTTGTCAACATAAAATGTGTCATTTGCAAGGCTTTCTTTAAGCCTCATGCTCTGGATTCCCTCCCAACCCTTCCATTTTGCTACTTTTCTTTAAGGACCTCCAAAAAACTCACCTAATCTTTGATCACATCCCCTAATAGCTCCAAATCTAGCCCAGCCTCCATTTTATTCTGGTTACACCACTTTGAAGTTTAAGTTTATTTATTAGTCACAAGTAGGCTTACATTAACACCGCAATGAAGTTACTGTGAAAATCCCCTAGTCGCCATACCCCAGTGCCTGTTCGGGTACACTGAGGGGAGAATTTAGCATGACCAATGCACCTAATCCAGCACGTCTTTCGGATGGTGGGAGGAAACTAGAGCACCCGGAGGAAACCCACGCAGACACGGGGAGAATGTGCAGACTCCACACAGACAGTGATCCAAGCCAGGAATTGAACCCGGGTCCCTGGCGCAGTGAGGCAGCAGTGCTAACCACTGTGCGAAAGAACGAAATGATTGCGCATTTTCTTGTCGTTTCTATTGAAACAATAGACAATGATGTGACAAGCCTGTGCATTGTACTGGCACTGAATACTTCTTTGTTAATACTGGCACAAGTTAGATAGCTAGAAAAATAAACTGCACTAGGATTGCAGGATGTGCATGAATAATTAATTCTCAACTTACTCCTTCTCCAATCCTACTCTTTTGTTGTAACATACTGGCCGGAATCTTACCACTGTTCATGCCAGCAGGATTTTCCCATCCCGCTGCAGTGAACGGAGTTTTGGCTGGGCGCCAAATTCTCCGACCTCGCTGCAGCGGGAACGTGGTGTGAACGGCAGGTAAGATGGCGCCCACTGTGTGTAACGCCTTAATTCCCACTGTTAACCTGGTGACAGCAGCCTGTATTTATCTCAACGCTGACCCACTGTTGCGCAGGTTTTAACCTGATACTGAATCAGCGGAGACTGGTGTGGAGCTCTGAATCAAATCATTTGATGGTTTTTAAATAAAATGTGGGTAACTATAATGCAGAGAAGGTACCGCGAAACTCTATTTCACACAGCAACCAAATCAAAACAAAATAGATAAGTACAAGCAAGGTGCTGGTGGAGAAGATATTATCAACCGTAAAATAAAATCACTCCGCCATTTAATATGATTTAAGAGGTTTAATAAAAATTCAGACTTTACAAGATTGCTTGGGATGAGATCCTGGAATTTCCTCAAGGTTTGGGAGGTGTCCTGAAGGAAAACAGCCAGTTTGGGAAATCAAGTGTTGCCTGTACAACATCTGTTCAGTAGAGGATCTGAAGGGGCTGAAGGCAGCCAGCAGTTTTTTCTGCCCCAATAAGCTGATGAGATCTGGAAGAAAGCAAATTTGTGGAAGAGTCAGCCCATAGACATTCCCATGGCTCCCGCCTCCTGGTTTCTCAGAAATCTGGATGTCAGAAAAATACACTGGTGCCCGATAACCACTATGCACCCCCTGCCTGTGCGCGGATTCTTGGCAGGTGGTGCCCAGGTGTTACGACACTGCCCCTGTCGCCAATCCTTCACCACCACAGGGCTTTTGCTGTTGCCTGAGGGAGGCCTGTGTGTGAGGTGGCTTAGCGCGGGCACTCTGGTATGCAGCCGGGTTCCACACAGCCTTGGCGGTTGGTGGCTGGATTCAGTGGTATGGCAGACTACAACAATGGGGCTTCTTCCCCGTTATGGCCTTCTACCACCTTCTCAGCCATTGGGGCTGCTGCTGTCCTCCACCTTTGAGGACTTCTTGGATTTTTTTTGTCTGGAACCTCCGTTCGACCTCACCACCATGAGGGGGGCCCTACCAATAGCGCGAGCTCCGGACAGCATTGCTCTCAGGTTTATTGGAACACACGAACCTCTTTGCCATAGCAAGGTGGCAATCCTCAGAAAGGATTGGGAAAATACAGCCCTTAAGAGCCACAGGATGGAGCAGGTCAGACTTATCAAGTTGTAGCAGCTGGAACATTCCTACTTTATTGCAGTCAACATGAATGGAACTGGCTCTCTAATAGAGAGGGTAGATTTTCAACTTCCTTTCACAAAATGTCAATCACATCTTCTAACTTTGTGCTCTGTCTATGATCACCCCCCCCCCCCCCCATCCCCACCATTCCCCCAACCACAATTCAACGTGTAAAATGAACTTCAGAGTCAGGCAATGTTTCTTTTATTCATTTGTGGAACATGGGCATCGCTGGCTGGTCAGCATTTATTGCCCATCCCTACTTGCCCTTGAGAAGGTGGTGGTGAGCTGCCTTCTTGAATCGCTGCAGTCCACGTGCTGTGGGTTGACCCACAATGCTGTTAGGGAGGGAATTCCAGGATTTTGACCCCGTGACTGCGAAAGAATGGCGATATATTTCCAAGTCAGGATGGTGAGTGGCTTGGAGGGGAACTTGCAAGTGGTGGTGTTCCCATGTGGACAATGGCCCAGAGATTGTTCCAAACGCAGCTGCATATAAGAACATAAGAACTAGGAGCAGGAGTAGGCAATTCAGCCCCTCAAGCCTGCTCCGCCATTCAACACGATCATGGCTGATCTCATCTCGACCTCAATTCCTCTTTCCTGCTCATTCTCCATAACCCTGCAGCCCATTACTAATTGAAAATCTGTCTATCTTCTCCTTAAATTCACTCAATATCCCGGCATCCAATGCATTCTGGGATGGCGAATTCCACAGATTCACAACCCTTTGAAAGAAGTAATTTTCCTTATCTCTGTTTTAAATCTGCTACCCCTTATCCTAAAATTATGACCTCTTTCTAGATTGCCCCACAAGAGGAAGCATCCCTTCTACATCTACTTTGTAATACCTTTTATCATCGTATACACTTCAATTAGATCTCCTCTCATTCTCCCAAACTCTAGAGAGGCCTAAACTGCTCAATCTCTCTTCCTAAGACAAACCCCTGAAAAGGTGGACGTTGAAAGGAAGTTTCCTCTTGTGGGGAGTCCAAAACTAGGGGGCACTGTTTTAAAATTAGGGGTCGCCCTTACAGGACAGAGATGAGAAGAATATTTTTTTCTCAGAGGGTTGTGCGACTATGGAACTCTCTGGTCAGCATTCTCCAGCCTCCCAGCCATGTGTTTCTCGGTGGTGGGAGACAGCGGGCTGTTCCCGGGTGGAGGGATTCTCAGTTCCCACAGCTGTCAAAGGGATGTCCCATTGAAGCCACTCCACACCATCGCGAAACCCATGGGCAGGGGTACACCGCTGTTGGGACCAGAGGATCCCGCGGGGCGTGAACAGCCAGAGAATCCTGCCCTTTGCCCCAGAAAGTAGTGGAGGGGCAGCGCTCCGAAAGCTAGTGGCTTCTGCTACCAAATAAACCTGTTGGACTTTAACCTGGCGTTGTGAGACTTCCTACTTTAGAACAACAGGGGTAGCGCGGTGGCACAGCGGTTAGCACGACTGCCTCGCAGTGCGAGGGACCTGGGTTCAAGTCCAGCCTCGGGTGACTGTCTGTTCTCCCTGTGTCTGCATGGGTTTCCTCTCGGTGTTCCGGTTTCCTCCCAAAGTTCAAAGATGTGCAGGTTAGTTTGATTGGCCATGCTACAAAGAAAATGCACCTTAGTGTCAGGAAGGATTAACGGGATAAATATGTGGGGTTACAGAGATAGGGTAGGATTGCTGTCGGTGCAGACTCGATGGGTCCAGTGGCTCCTTCTTCACTGTATGGATTCTATGGTCAGGGTGTTCACGCAATGCCATATGAAGTATATTATCAGGTTACAGACTGGCAAAGACTGAATAAGCAAGTTGGGAGGTGCTGTGCACCAGGTAGGAGGCATCTGACAGGAACAAGGCTGCAAAATGTTGTCCAGAGGCATTGTGGAAAATGAGAAAACAAGACATCGATTATCAAGCCAAAGATTCAGGCTGGAAAGAGGCAGAATGAAGCTGGGGGTCTGTGGTTGACATGTGGGAGGCACTAGATGCAGAAACCCATGACCTGGGACAGAGTTGAGAAATGGAAAGTTTTACCATTGAGTAACAGGAAATGGGTTTCGAAGTTTGGGATCACTCACACAGCTTGGTGCAATCAGAAGAGTGAGCAGCAGAATCCATAGAACAAGGAGAAATGGCTGTTTATTTAGTTTCATTGTTTTGAGCTCTTTCTGAGATACATATGGGGTGCAAGCTCCCCAAAATTACTCAGACTTCTCAAAAGAGCTGATCTCTACATATAGACCCATTTTTTGTGGGGTGTGCGGGAGGTGAGGGGGGGTATGGGAGGTGTGGGGGGGTACATCAGTGTGGGGGGATACGGAAGGTGTGGGGGGTACATCAGTGTGGGGGGTACAGAAGGTGTGGGGGGCTACATCAGTGTGGGGGGGTACGGGAGGTGTGGGGGGTACAGGAGGTGTGGGGGGGGTACGGGAGGTATGGGGGGGTATGGAAGGTGTGGGGGGTACAGGAGGTGTGGGAGGGTACAGGAGGTGTGGGGGGGTACGGGAGGTGTGGGGGCGGTACACGAGGTGTGGGGACGGTACGGGAGGTGTGGGGGGGGTACGGGAGGTGTGGGGGATACAGGAGGTGTGGGGGGGGGTATGGGAGGTGTGGGAGGGTACGGGAGGTGTGGGGGGGTACGGGAGGTGTGGGGGTACGGGAGGTGTGGGGGGGGTACGGGAGGTGTGGGGGATACAGGAGGTGTGGGGGGGGTACGGGAGGTGTGGGGGGGTACGGGAGGTGTGGGGGGTACGGGAGGTGTGGGGGGTACGGGAGGTGTGGGGGGTACGGGAGGTGTGGGGTGCGGTATGGGAGGTGTGGGGGCGGTACAGGAGGTGTGGGGGCGGTACAGGAGGTGTGGGGGCGGTACGGGAGGTGTGGGGGCGCTACGGGAGGTGTGGGGGCGGTATGCGAGGTGTGGGGGCAGTACGGGAGGTGTGGGGGTGGTACAGGAGGTGTGGGGGCGGTACGGGAGGTGTGGGGGGGTACAGGCGGTGTGGGGGGGTACAGGAGATGTGGGGGGAGGTACGGGAGGTGTGGGGGGTACGGGAGGTGTGCGGTGCGGTATGGGAGGTGTGGGGGCGGTACGCGAGGTGTGGGGGTGGTACGTGAGGTGTGGGGGTGGTACGGGAGGTGTGGGGGCGGTACGGAAGGTGTGGGGGGTGTGCGGGAGGTGTGGGGGGGTATGGGAGGTGCGGGGGTGATATGGGAGGTGTGGGGGTGGTACGGGAGGTGCGGGGGTGGTACGGGAGTTGTGGGGGGGTACGGGAGGTGTGGGGGCGGTACGGGAGGTGCGGGGGTGATATGGGAGGTGTGGGGGGGGGGGGGTACGGGAGGTGTGGGGGTGGTATGGGAGGTGCGGGGGGGGGTACGGGAGGTGTGGGGGCGGTATGGGAGGTGAGTGGGCGTACGGGAGGTGTGGGGGGGTACGGGAGGTGGGGGGGGTAAGGGAGATGTGGGCGGGGTATGTCAGTGTGGGGGGGGTACGGGAGGTGTGGGGGCGTACAGGAGGTGTGGTGGGGGTTACGGGTGGTGTGGGGGGTACGGGAGGTAGGGGGGTACGGGAGGTGTGGGGGGGTATGGGAGATGTGGGCGGGGTATATCAGTGTGGTGGGGTACGGGAGGTGTGGGGGCGTGTGCGTGAGGTGTGGGGGGTACGGGAGGTGTGGGGTGCGGTATGGGAGGTGCGGGGGCGGTACGGGAGGTGTGGGGGTGGTACGGGAGGTGAGGGGGATACGGAAGGTGTGGGGGTGGTACGCGAGGTGCGGGGGTACGGAAGGTGTGGGGTTGGTACAGGAGGTGCGGGGGTGGTACGGGAGGTGCGGGGGGGTACGGGAGGTGTGGGGGCGGTACGGGAGGTGAGGGGGGGTACGGGAGGTGTGGGGGGGGTACAGGAGGTGGGGGCGGTAAGGGAGATGTGGGCGGGGTATGTCAGTGTGAGGGGGTATGGGAGGTGTGGGGTGGTACAGGAGGTGTGGTGGGGGTTACGGGAGGTGTGGGGGGGTACGGGAGGTAGGGGGGTACGGGAGGTGTGGGGGGATACATCAGTGTGGGGGGGTACGGGAGGTGTGGGGGCGTGTGCGTGAGGTGTGGGGGGGTACGGGAGGTGTGGGGGGGTACGGGAGGTGGGGGGGTAAGGGAGATGTGGGCGGGGTACATCAGTGTGGGGGGGTACGGGAGGTGTGGGGGATTGTGCGGGAGGTGTGGGGGGGTGTGTGGGAGGTGTGGGGTGTACGGGAAGTGTGGGGGGGTGTGCAGGAGGTGTGGGGGGGGTACGGGAGGTGTGGGGGGGGGGTGCAGGAGGTGTGGGGGGTACGGGAGGTGTGTGTTGGGGGAGAGGTGTAGGAGGTTCTCACCTTCTTGCAGCTGGAATTTGGTCTCCACACCCTCTGCCCTGTGAAGGGGCACACGGCAGAGAGAAGGGTTGTTGGTGTTACTCCTGAAATTGTTGGCAGAAGCACCACCTCTGATCATGCCCCCTAGGGGTGGAAGGTGGAGCTGTCGTGGTGACAGGGAGATGCTGCTGAAGGTGGGTTAACAGCTGGAAAGGTGAAACAGTTGGCAAACTCCCTCTCAAGCAGTGGTAGCGCTCTCTCAGAGAGGAAATGCTTCGAACTGTAACCCCTCACCTGGCCTCAGCCCTTCAATGTAAGTGATCCCAGCCTACCCAACTTGCTAGTTTCACTGAAGAATCCCCTCCCACTGTGCACTCACCTCCGTTACCCTGACGAGTTGCAGAATAAGAGTTTTAACAACACCAGGTTAAAGTCCAACAGGTGCAGAAGGTCAGGAAACAGATTCCCTGGTTGGAAAATCCAGCATTCAGGGTTACATCAGATCTTAATAGTCATCTTAATAACCTCAACCCTTCCTCGATTATTTCCCCAACTGATCCAAGGAGGTTCCCTGCTTGTCTGCAATCCCATCCTGGGAATGGCAACAGAGAAGGGGATGATGTTGGGATCCGGAGCCTAACATTAATTTCTGGGCTATCTCACTCATTACATTCTGGACCCAGGGCTGGGAAAATTCAAGCTATGGAGTGTCTTGTGTTCCTGTTCTGCAACCAGGAACATATCAAAGATTTTTAAAGCAACACTTTCTTGGAATTGTATGAAGCTACACCACCCATTCCTTTCTGAAATAGGACTGAGGTGTTAAAAAAAGTCTCAAGAGATCAGTGAGCAGAGGTTTCTTAAGAGAAAATGTAATTGAATATAGTGAATCATAGATTTCAGAACTGGATAAATTCCAGTTAAATAAATAAGGGACTCCTACACACAAAGTCCGACCATTCAGTTACTTATCGATCAAGTTATCCAGTCTGAACTAAAACATAATCTCAATTATGGATAGCGGATCTTCTTTTAACTGTGTCTATATTCAGATCTTGGAAAAGGTTCAAGCATAACTCCGGGTGAGGGAAGCAGGCAGTATTGGTTAGCGGCAAGAATGGATATTATAGCCTGACTAAAAAGATTAGTAACCTGGGTTAAAATGCTGGGGACAAGAGATTGGGCTGCTTGAGAAGTAACAGGCTGGCAATGTTGGAAAGTGTTCAGATTGCAGAGGCAATCATTTAGAAACTGGCAGCAAGCAATTTAACCAACTATGGATGTGAACTTTGCAGACTAAATGCTGTCTCGTCACTGAGCACCACACAGTGTGCAAAGAGATGGGGGATTTCTCCATTTGAAACAATGAAGAACACATCTGGCACAGTAAAGATTAGCACTTTACAACCTTGTTACAAACTGACAGCCACCGCAACATTTTACCTTTGGTCCGAATGACTTTGGCAGTATGTGCAGTGCTTATCCGCTACTATTTGTGAACCATATCTCTCTATCCACATTATTTCTCATGTTTGCTCCTCAGTTCCAATTTCTCAAAGGGAGGGAGGACGGAGAATCTTAATTTTGCACAGAAGGTCAAGAGAGAGAGGGCATTGAATTGGTGCAATTACCAAGCTTTGAACCCACATGGATAAATATTTAAAAAGTTACTCACCACTTGGCAATGAAGAATCTCTTAGAAACCCGCCTCCCATTAACTTTGACTCAATGATACTTCGGTTTAACCAAAAAAGGAATAAAATACATCTCTGAGCAGATGGAGGAGCTGATGTGAAAGGCTAGAGCTGTAACAACTCCCAAAGGATTAAGCAGAGGTGGTGGCATAGTGGCGCTGTCACTGGGCTAGTAATCCAGAGACCCAGGGCACAATCTAGGGATCCGGGTTACAAGTCTCACCACAGCCAATAATGAAATTTCAATTCAATTATAAAGTTTAATGGTGACCATGCAGCCATTGTCGTAAAAACCCATCTGGTTCACTAATTGTTCTTTAGGAAAAGAAATCTGCCATTCTGGCCTATATGTGACTCCAGACCCACAGGAATGTGATTGACTCTAAAATGAGGGGCAGTTAGGGGTGGGCAATAAATGCTGGCCCAGCCAGCGACACCCACATCCTGTAAAATGAATAAATCAAAAGGATCAGATGCAATGAACAAAAATTGAGGAAATGTTGGAGATGGGTCATTTGTTTCTCGTTCCCCAAGGTGAAAACAGTCTTTTTTTAAATTCATTCGTGGGATTTGGATGTCACTGGCTGGCCAGCATTTATTGCCCATCCCTAGTTGCCCATGGAGGGCAGTTCAGAGTCAATCAACCACATTGCTGTGGCACTGGAATCACATGTAGGCCAGACCAGGTAAGGACAGTAGATTTCCTTCCCTAAAGGGCATCAGTGAAGCAGATGGGTTTTTCAGACAATCGTTTCACGGTCATCAGTAGATTCTTAATTCCAGATTTTTTTATCGAATTGAAATTACACCAACTGCCGTGGCAGGATTTGAAGCCGGGTCCCCAGAACATTAGCTGAGTTTCTGGATTAATAGTCTGGTGATAATATCACTAGGCCATCACCTCCTCTCATCACTGGACAGCCAGCAAGTAACATTCTCCCAACCGTGCGTTAAATTTAGAGGTAAGGGTATCATAGCATTTTTCCTCAATCCATCAAGGATATTATTGTGACTTCTTTTGGCTAAATTTTAGATCTCTTAAAACATCTTTGCATAAAGCTCCAAATATGTTTATAGCCCAGAGTTCTGTTTACAACAACAACAACTTGCATTTACATAGCATTGTTAATGTAACAAAGGATTCAAAGGCACTTCACAAGTCATGATCAGAAAAAACCTGAGATTGAGTCAAAAAAGGAGATACAAAGGTAGCTGGCTAAAATCTGGGTCAGTGAGGAAGGAGCGTTATGAAGAAGGAAAAGTCTAGGCAGGGGGTTCCAGAGCTCGGGGTCTGGACTGAAGTCCCAGCTGTCAGTGATGTAGCGAAGGGAGTGGGACGATGTGTGTGGCCAGAGGAATGAAGAGGTCATGGAGGGTTGTAGGACGGCGGGGTATTACAGATATAGAGAAGGGAGGGGCCCTGCAGGTGTTTAACATAAAGATGAGAATTTTAAAATGGAGGCATCAGTGAACTGGCAGCCAATATAAGTCAGTCATAGTCATGGGGATGAGCTATAGGCATCTCAGGGGAATAATTTTTAAAGGCAGGCAGGTCATCATACTGGAATCTTTCCAACCTGTTATTCTTCAACGTTTTCATCACACACACACAGGCAGAGGTTGGACAAGAAGATTTGCAAGAGAGACAGTCTATTAGCCAGGTATGAACAATATCACTGAAGTCATCGTTAATGAATAAGAGCTTATGTCAAGTCAGCACAAAGCACCACTGATTCCACATGAGGTTTCTCTCCATCTTTGGTCCAAAGCCACATCAGACATCTTTCATGTCCATGGCATGCGTCTGAAGGTTCAATTGGTGCATGTGCCATCAGCAGTCATGTTGTAATATACCTTTAAGGCATAGCAGCATGCTATCACTCGAAGGGAAGTGAGTCATGAGATCCAATCTTAGTTTCACTTTGGCCTGCAGAAGAACCTAGCACACACAGCTCTGCTGCTGATGTCTTCAAGCTTTCTACCGATGTATAAATGCTCCCGTGTGCCTGATCTAAATAAATGCTCCCACAACGTGTTTACACAACCCCTTATGAGTGATTGGTGCTAAACAACATGACGGGCAATTAAACTTTGAAGATCTGATAACCAGAGGTGAACCATGAAGATGTGATACCCACACTTGATTAGTGAAATCTCAGCCAGGCCAATGCCATGGGCACTGGATGCTGGCTGAGCAACCTTGGACTAAGATAGGGGAACAATGAAGATCAGTAAGATTTCTGATAGTCTTGTTCCCAATTGTGATCTAGTGACCCCTGCTGTTGAGTGCATGTATGTCGTCCAATGGAATTGACCTGGGTTGTGAAACTTTAAATGCCTTAACCTTGCTGACACACTGCATGTGCTAACCCATGAATTACAGTTACTTTGACAAGGATACCAGTGGACAGGTGTTTCGTTTTTCTCCTGTGTGATTTACAATTGTTAGGTAAGGCAGCCAGGGGAGCGAGGGGAGGAATAACAGATTTGCAAACAATTACATTTACATTTTTTAAGTAGTCTCTCCCTTTATAGACTCCTCACAAATACAAGTTGTTAATTTGCAACAGAATACAGAACTGAAGTTGCGGAATGAGAATGAAACCTTTTAGCTGTTAAATGCAGTCACAGCATAGAAGTGAAATAATTAATAAATGTGAACACATTTCCTCCAACAATCATAGAATCCCTACAGTGCAGAAGGAGGCCATTTGGCCCATCGAGTCTGCACCGACCACAATCCCACCCAGGCCCTATCCCCTTAACCCCACATAGTTACCCTGCTAATCCTCTGACATTAGGGGCAATTTAGCATGGCCAATCCACCTAACCCGCACATCTTTGGAAGGAAACCAGAGCACCCGGAGGAAACCCACGCAGACACGGGGAGAATGTGTCTCCTAAGCCGGGAATCGAACCCACGTCCCCAGAGCTATGAGGCAGCAGTGCGAACCACGGTGCCACCACGCCACCCCTATTAATGACTCATTTATTGCTGTATTCATCCAGGCATACCACCACATGAATAATATGGCCATTTTCTAACTTCTGTTATTGAATGCTCAGTTTGGATTAACAATAAATGTTTTTTGTAACAGCTCATTCAAAGCCTCAGATGTTGAGCTGATGGCAATCTTTATGATAGATACACACACATATATATAAATATATATATATCAGTACGTACTTTGATAAGAATTCTAAGAGTTGTGTACATCTGCAATTCATTTTATGTGAGTTCCTGGCACAATGGACACATCAATCCCAGAGATGACACTGCAGCTGTAATTTAATCTTGCTCCGGTGTTCCTCCTCTATCAGTAATGTCTCACTCCCTGCATAGATCAATCCAAACTCATACACACATGCTGCTCAAGTGAAAAATGGCACCTTATAATTTATTATCAAATAGGTCAGAGGTCATAAGGAGCAAATATAAATTTTAAAACCAGTCGGAAAAAAAGCTATTTGATGTAAGTGATACTTTCTCTAAGCTTGGTGAGGGTGATGTGTTTAGTTAACACTGTGTCTTCTCCTGTTACACACATAAAGGGCCCCGATAGTCATGTATACTTTGCAGTGTGCATCTGTTGGAGGTCATTGTGGTCCTTCCCCACCATTTCAATGGTTGAGCCAAAGCACTTGATACCATGTTGTCTATGAGGAAGTAATCCATTTTCCTATTGACAAAAGTCTCCTTAACGGACTGGGTCAGAGATTCAAATGTACTTCAACAATAGTGTGACCTACCACTGGATGTCCTGCCAGACTGCTGTCGGAATACTTTGATAAAGAACAATGAGCTTTGTCTGAGAAGTAATAATTTTATATACAGAGTACTTAATGAACTTTTAAATGGCTAGATATGAATAATTACTCACCAATAATCTGCTTGCTGATGCTCAGTTTGGGTTCCATCTCAATCAGACTACTCCCAATCATCTGCAAACTGATGGAAGATGCCATCAACAGCACTTACTCAGCAATATCCTGCTCACTGAGGCTCAGTTTGAGTACCAACAGGACCACTCCTGACTCAATGATAACCTTGGCCCAAACATAGACAAAAGAGCTGAACTTTAAGAGGTGAATGACTGCCCTTGATATCACTTTTGACTGAGTGTGGTATCAAAGAACCTAAGCAAAGCTGAAGTCAATGGGATTCAGGGGAAACTCCCCACTGGTTGGAGTTACCCTTAGCACAACAAGATGGTTGTGGTTGTTGGAGCTCAGATCCACGATATTACTGCAGGAGCTCCTCAGGGTAGTGTCATAGGCCCAAACATCTTCAGCTGCTTCATCAATGACCTTCCCTCTATCATTAGGCCAGAAATAGGAATGTTCACCGATGGCTGAAAATGATCAGCACCATTCGCCACTCCTGAGATACTGAAATAGTCCATGTCCAAACATCACAAGACTTGGACAACATTCAGGCTTGTGCTGATAAGTGGCAAGTAACAATCACGCCACACAAGTTCCAGGCAATGGCCAACTCCAACATTACAGAATCTACTATGTCCCCTTGACATGCAATGACATGGAGCGGCACAGTGGCTAGTACTGCTGCCTCATGGTGCCAGGGACCCAGCTTCAATTCTGGCCTTGGGTGGCTGCCAGTGTGGAGTCTGCACGTTCTCCCTTTGTTTGCATGGGTTTCCTCCGGGTGCTCCAGTTTCCTCCCACACTCCAAAGATGTGCAGGTTAGGTGGATTGGCCATGCTAAATTGCCCCTTAGTATCAGGGGGACTAGCAGGGTAAATATATGGCGTTAAGGGGATATGGTCTGGGTGGCATAATGCACCAACAATAATCAGACTCGATGGGCTGAATGGCCTCCTCCTGTTCTGTAGGGATTCTATGATTCTATGAATGACCTTGCCACCACTGAATCCCCAGCATCAACATCCTGGGGGTTACTATTGACCAGAAATTGAACTGGACTAGTCTACAAGAGCAGGTCAGAGGCTGTAAATTATGTGGTGAGTAACTCACCTCCTGACTCCCCAAAGCCTGTGCAACATTGACAAGGCACAAGTCAGGAGTGTGATGGAATACTCTCCACTTGCCTGGATGGGTGCAGCTCCAACAACACTCAAGAAGCTTGACACTATCCAGGACAAAGCAATCTCTTGATCAGCACCCCTATCCTCCAGCTTAAACACTCACACCCGCCACCACAGGCTCACAATGGGATAAACTGACAATTTAGTAAGACTATAAAAGATGATGGTTGTTGACAGAATGGATATGAAAGACAGATACTAAATCTCTCCCATCCTGCCCTCCCAACTGTTGCATCTCCCCCTTCCCCATCCTTCTACTCACTGCCTCTCCCCCTGCCAACCCTCCCACTCACTGGCCCCTCCCCTTTCCCTCCCCTCTCTGACCCTCCCACCTGCTACCTCTTTCCCTCACCAACCCTCCCACTCGCTGCCTCTCTCCCTCCCCATCCCTCGCTGCCGCTCTCCTTCCCCGACCCTCCCACTCACTGCCCCCCCTCCCCGTCCCTTGCACTCACTGCCGCCCCCTCTTCCAGCCTCTTGCTCTCAGCTCCTCTCCTGCCCACCACTTCCCCGTTCCCTCACCTTCACTCACAGCTCTGCCCTCTTGTTGACCCTCTCTTGAGCACTCACTCACAGTGAGGAGGGGGAGCCAGCGAGTGAAAGGGAGCAGAGGGAGGCAGCTAGCGGGAGAATGGGTTAGTCGAGAGTCAGTGGGTCGGGGTTTCAGCAATTAGGAGGATCAGAGAGTTGGAAAGGGGGGCAATCTCAGAGTGAGTGAGCTGGAGACAGGAAGCAAGTTGTGAGAACTCTTAGCTTAAATTATTAAGAGTTAGTAAGAATATTTTTGGGCCAATTAGATTATAGATGGCAATAAAGTAAAGTTAAGTTTATTTATTAGTCACAAGTAGGCTTACTGCAATGAAATTACTGTGAAAATCCCCGAGTAGCCACACTCCGGCGTCTGTTCGGGTACACTGAGGGAGAATTTAGCATGGCCAATGCACCTAACCAGCACGTCTTTCAGACTGTGGGAAGAAACTGGAGTGACCGGAGAAAACCCACGCAAACACGGGGAGAATGTGCAGACTCTGCACAGACAGTAGCTCAAGCCGGGAATCGAACCCAGGTGCCTGGCATTGTGAGGCAGCAATGCTAACCACTGTGGCACCATGCCGTCCCAATGGGGTGATTATTCCTTTAAGAGCAACAGAGCAGAACAGGATCACTTGGCTTTAGGGACCTATTGTGACTGAGAGTGGGCATTCACTCCAGGGGGTGAAATCCTATCTATTGGGCAGAAGGCAGTCTGAAGACATATAGGTGATTATGGAGGGACTGCGGGCTGTCGGGGGGCTGCTCCAGGGCAGCCAAGGGGCTGCCGGCCTCTGTACAGATTTTCCTTGTTAATAAATACCCTGTGTGTTCCTTATTATGTCTGTGAATGTGCATCATTATATTGGCGACAAGGTTAAGGTGGATTATGAAAACTCTGCCTGTGGCCCAACACGAGTGAGTATCATGAAGGAAAAAGATACTCACCCAACTGTCTGTCTTTGGGCAAATAGACCCAATGAGATGTTGAGGTATTGCCAGATACTGAGGGGCAGATGTAGAACGAGCCTGGTTTGGCCGGTACTGTCAAGAGTTTGGAAATATATAGAAAAAAATGAAGAGAATAATTTACAAAATGAGGTTAAGAAAGAGGAATTAATGAAACAATGCAGAATCAGCTGAACTCCATGAAAAAGCAACAAGAAAATAAGAACAAGTTGACAGTAGAATCAGCAATTCAGACAGAGAAAGAAACTGAGATTACATGCCAGAACAAGATTGCTGAGACGGTCACACTAATAAAAAAGCAGCAAGTCTGTATGGAAGAGTTCCATGTGAGGCCATATTTGGAACTGTACATAGTTAAAGCCTGCAATAAAAGTGTTTATATTTAAACATACAAGCCCTCAAGAAGTCATAAATGAGTCATCACCACAGCAACAATAAAAAAAAATATTTAGTACATGATAGGAAACTTTGGTAGTGGATCAAGTTAGATCCCTGGAATTATTGTCTCTGAGACTGGGCCCCTGTCGTACCGGTAGACATGGAGGGAGGATCATTCGTAAACACATGGACCACTTGGGGAATTAGACAGATGTTCCAGCAGTCAGTGTTACCAACAAGAAATGTTTTTGAACCCATAGGCACCACAAAACCTGATTGACCTGTTATAGACCATGTCTCCATGGAAGCAAATAATAATGAACTGCCTGTGCCAGGTGGGTATTTTTTTATATACTTTTCCAATTCAATCCAATCAAGTCCAATTCAGAGGCTCAACAAGTTGAGACATTTCCAACCAAGCTGACAAGACAGGGTACCTTTACCCTTTACCCTGTCTTGGGCCTGATCTACATGAGCCAAGCTGATTGGAGGAGGCACAGGTCTTCCTCCTCCAAGGCTTGATCTCATTTGCATCTTAGCCAAAAGGCCGAGATGCCGCTTTTTTAAAAAATTGCTTCAAATGAAGCTTTAAATGCAACCCAGTGGCCACGACCAAGTGCAGCAGCTGCAGACCACACTTGATCTTAGCCAACAGGTGGGTATTTATTTATTTTTAAAATACTTTTCCAATTCAATCAAATCAAGTCCAATTCAGAGTCTCAACAAGTTGAGACCTTTCCGATCCAAGCTGACAAGACAGGGCCTCCACACCTGTCTTGGGCCTGATCTACATGAGCCAAGCTGATTGGAGGAGGGGGAGGTTTCCTCCTCCAAGGCTTGATCTCATTTGCATCTTAGCCAAAAGGCCGAGATACCGCTTTTAAAAATTGCTTCGTATGAAAATGAAGCTTAAATGTAACCTAATGACCTCAACCAAGTGCAGCATCCAATCCATACTACACTTGATCTTAGCCAAAAGGCTGAACAGGTGGGTATTTTTTTTTTAATATACTTTTCCAATTCAATCAAATCAAATCCAATTCAGAGTCTCAACAAGTTGAGACATTTCAGATCCAGGCTGACAAGACAGGACGGGAGACCAAACCACCCTGTCCTGAGCCTGATCTACATGAGTTAAGCTGATTGGAGAAGGGGGAGGATCCTCCTCCAAGACTTGAGCTCATTTGCATCTTAGCCAAAAGGCCGAGATGCCGCTTTTAAAAATTGCTTCATATGAAACACATGAAGCCTCAGTGCAACCCAATGACCTCAACCAAGTGCAGGCGATCCATACCACACTTGATCTTAGCCAAAAGGCCGAGAAGTGAGGGTATTTATTATTGCAGTTCCTGTTAATGTCGATCCTGTGGAAGCATCTCAGGCTACAGAACTACGCCACTCTACAAGAAACAGAAACCCCCTCAGAGACTAGATTATTAATTGTCGGCGCTTCTCGGCCTTTTGGCTAAGATCAAGTGTGTGGGCAGCAGCCCATGGTCGGCCGCACTTGGTCGAGGTCATTAGGTTACACTGAAGCTTCATATGTTTCATATGAAGCAATTTTTAAAAGCGGCATCTCGGCCTTTTGGCTAAGATGCGAATGAGCTCAAGTCTTGGAGGAGAAACCTCCCCCTTCTCCAATCAGCTTGGCTCATGTAGATCAGGCCCAGGACAGGGTGGTTTGGTCGCTCGCCCTGTCTTGTCAGCCTGGATCTGAAATGTCTCAACTTGTTGAGACTCTGAATTGGATTTGATTTGATTGAATTGGAAAAGTATTTTTAAAAAATTAATTGTCCAACTCATGTACATAATCTTTAGTTAGAATTTAGGACTGAGTAAATTAATTATTGATTATGGTGATTGTCCCTTTAAGGGCTAACACAGCAGAAGAGGATCACCTGGCTTGCATCTAGAAGACATGTAGGGATTGGGGCATCCGAAGGGGTGCCAGCCTCTGTGCAGCTTTTCCATGTTAATAAATACTGATTGTGTCCCTGATAAAGTCTGTGAGTGTTTATAATGTAAAAGAATTACAGGCCAGGGACATAACCCATCCGATCACAGATTTCCTTACAGGAAAGTGAATTTTGTTCAGCATGTTTTCATTTAATACGTTGTTTTGTTTAACACATTAGGTACGATAAATGAGAGATACCTGTCCTGCGACCCCTGCTAAACAATATCCCCACTTCACCATTCTCTCCCTGATTGGGTATTCTAACTATTAATGGCTGCCAGTGACCCTTGAACTGACTGGCAATTGCTCAATAAAGTGGGTGGGATCTGTTTGGGACTCCAATTGGTGGGAGGGATGTCAATCTCCTGTTTTCAACCAGTAGAATCATAGAATCCTACAGTGCGGAAGGAGGCCATTCGGCCTATCGAGTCTGCACCGACCACAATCCCACCCAGGCCCTTTTCCCATTTACCCATGCATTTACCCTAGTTAGTCCCCCTGGCACTAAGGAGCAATTTAACATGGCCAATCTCACCTAACCCGCAGATCTTTTGGACTGTGGGAAACCCACGCAGACACAGGGAGAATGTAAAGGCTCCACACAGACAGTGATCCAAGGCTGGAATTGAACCCGGGTCCCTGGCGCTGTGAGGCAGCAGTGCTAACCATTGTGCCACCGTGCCGCCAGAAGGAGGGAATTCCCTGAGGGACTTTAGTTTGTGCGGAGATCACACTCTGTAGTCTCCGTGAACATCCCAACCTCAAACCCACCCCCTTCAATCCCTGGATTGTCCCCAGATTGTGCACAGTCTTCCTGTCAAGTTCAGTTGAAGGGTAAACAGATCCAGCACCAAACAGTCTGAGCAATAGAGGCCTACTGCTGGTGTGATGAGCAGTGGCTGGAGCTGAGCCATGGAGATATGTTCCAGAAGCTGCTTTCAAGCACACTCCATGGCCAGAATTTTATGTTGCTCAGGTGGGTGCTCAGCTGACCTGAAGGGAGCAGATTAGAAATGCATTGTGCACCCACTTCCAGGCTACCGAGTGGCTGACAGATGGAAAATTCAGGCCCATGTTTCTTGTAGGATGTGCTAAGCCTCTATGTCACAGATTTTGTTTGGAGAATGTGTTGACCAATTTTTAAAAATCATTTTACTGAGAGGAAACAAAGCAAACCTGCAACCAAACAGACAGAAACATGTCAGAATTCAGCTCCTGATACTGCCACAGTGCTGTCAGGGAGGGAGTTCCAGGATTTTGATAGTGAAGGAACAGTGATCTAGTCCCAAGTCAGGATGGCGAGTGACCTGTAGAAGCAGAACTAAACCATTCGGCCCCTCGAGACTGATCTCCTCATTGATTAAAAATCTGTCTATCTCAGCCTTCAACCTACTTAATAATCCAGCCTTTACAGCCCTCTGTAGTAAAGCATTCCACAGATTCACTACCCTCTGAGAGTCGAAATTCCTCCCGATCTCTGTCTTAAATGGGTGACCCTTTACTCTGAGATTATGCCCTCAGGTCCGAGTCTCCTGCACAAGGGGAAACAACTTCTCTGCATCTACCCTGTCAAGCCCCCTGAGAATCCTATATGTCACAATAAGGTCTCACCTCAATCTTCTAAACTCCAATGAGGACAGGCCCAACCTACTTAGCCTCTCCTCATAAGAAAATCCCTCCGCATCCAGGATCGACCTAGTGAACCTTCTCTGGACTGTCTCCAATGTCAGTATATCTTTTCTTCTTAGATAAGGGGACCAAAACTGTTCACAGTATTCCAGGTGTGGTCTAACTCATACCTTGTACTGTTTTAGTAAAACTCCTTATTTTTATACTCCATTCCCTTTGAAATAAAAGGTCCGCATTCTATTTGCCTTCCCTGTTACCTGCTAGACTTGTATACTAGCTTTTTGTGATTTGTGCAAGAGGACCCCCAAATCCCTCTGTGCTGCAGCTTTCGCAGTCTCTCCATTTAAATAATATTCAGTTCCTTTATTCTTCCTACCAAAATGCACAACTTCACATTTTCCTACATTATATTCCATCCGCCAAATTTTTGCCCATTCATTCAATCTGTAGAATTTTTTTATTCATTCGTGGGACGTGGGCGGGCGTCGCTGGCTGGCCAGCATTTATTGCCCATCCCTGGTTACCCATGGAGGGCAGTTGAGAGTCAACCACATCTGGAGTCATATATAGGCCAAACCAGATAAGGACGGCAGATTTCCTTCCCTAAAGGACATTCGTGAAGCAGATGGGTTTTCCCGACAATCGACAATGGCTTCATGGTCATCAGTAGATCCTTAATTTCAGATATTTTTTATTGAATTCAAATTCCACCACCTGCCATGGCAGGATTTGAACCGGGTCCCCAGAACACTAGCTGAGCTTCTGGATTAATAGTCCAGCAATAATACCACTAAGCCATCACCTCCCCTAATTTGTTGTGTCAACCTCACCATTTGCCTTCTCACATATTTTTGTGTCATCTGCAGACTTGGCAATAGTACATTCGCTTCCCTCATCCAATTCATGAATATATATGGTAAATAATTGTGGCCCCAGCACTGATCCCTGTGGCACTCCACTTGTTACAGGTTGCTGTGCTGAAAATGCCCCTCTTATCCCAATGCTCTGCCTTCTATCAGGTAGCTAATCCCCTAATCATGCTGATAAACTACCCTTAAAACCGTGGGCTTTTATCTTATTAAGTAGCCTTTTGTGCGGTTCCTTATCAAATACATTTTGGAAATCCAAGTGTATTACATCTACTGGCTCCCCTTTATCTATCCTGCTCATTACCACCTCAAAGGATTCTAATTAATTGGTCAGGCATGATTTCCCCTTCAGAGCCATGCTAACTCAGTTTGATTATATTATGCATTTCTAAATGCGCTGTTATTGCAGCTTTTATAATGGACTCTAACATTTTCCCAATGACAAATGTTAAACTAACTGGCCTATGGTTAGGGCGGGCACGGTGGCACAGTGGTTAGCACTGCTGCCTCACAGCGCCAGAGGTCCGGGTTCAATTCTGGCCTCGGGTGACAATGTGGAGTTTGCACATTCTCCCTGTGTCTATGTGGGTTTCCTCCGGGTGCTCCGCTTTCCTCCCACAGTCTAAAGATGTGTGGGTTAGGTTGATTGGTCATGTTAAATTGCCCCTTAGTGTCCCAAAATGTGTAGGTTAGAGGGATTAGCAGGGTAAACATGTGGGGTTACGGGAACAGGGGCTGGGTGGGATTGTTGTCAGTGCAGGTTCAGTGAGCCAAGTGGCCCCTCCTGCACTGTAGGGATTCTATGATAGTTACCTGTTTTTTTGTCTCCCTCCCTTTTTGAATAAGGCCAATCCTTTGTGAGTTTTCCTTGGGTCTCCGGATTATTAGCACAGTGACAATACCAATACCATAAAGCTACCATCTCCCTTCGAGAGCATATAATTTAGACCAACATTATTGGTTAAATTTTACAATTCTGGCTGCGTGCTTAAACTCCAGCAGTAAACTGGGCACACTTGACTGTCCCTTGTCCCAAGCCCTCATTAAACCATTTCTATGTTCACTGCTGTCCGTACATTTGTCTATATCCCAGCTAGTGATTCACAGACTTTTAAGCATCGGGATGGGTTTCCTGACAAAGCAACATCCTGACGATCCACAGAAAATTCAGTGAGATTGTTAAAAAATAGTAGCTTCACACCATGACAAACAGGATGGAATGCTGGAAAGAGGAATAAACAGTACAAACTCAAACATAGATTGACGAAAAATAAAGATCTTGACTGAACATGTGTAAAAATCCCTCTCAAAAGGTATAGTTCTAGACTTTGGCGCACAGCTCTGTGTGGTTCAGCAACAGCGGGGAGGATTTTCCCATCCCACCTGCCATGGAAATCATGGGGGCACGGACCATGCAAAGGTCGGCTGACCTCCAGCGGGATTTTCCGGTTTTGGGACAAGCGCGGCTGGAAAATCCCGCTCTATAGGTTTTTAATTAGCAGTAGTTTAATTCAAGTGCGACAGAAGATAGAAGGCAGTGCCATCTGCTGTTCTTTGAATGTCCGTACACCAAGGGCAAATTTCCCCATGATATTCATTGTGAACCCACAGCATCCCCAGAATCAGATTCTCAAACAACACGGCAGCATTTTCTCAAGGAAATCATTCACACCATCAGTTAACTTTATGAAACATATGCAGTTGTATTAGTCTCATTGCCTCTTTCCCTGACACAAATTCGTGTAAAGTCACAATTCAATCTTGTTCACACGGTGAAGTTTCTGAGATAAACTTTGAAACATAGAAGGTCGGAGCAGGAGAAGGCCTTTTGGCCCTTCGAGCCTGCTCCACCATCATCACGATCATGGCTGGTCGTCCAACTCAATAACCTAATCCTGCTTTCTCCCATTAACCTTTGATCCCATTCACCCCAAGTGCTATATCTAGCCACCTCTTGAATACGTTCAATGTTTTGGCATCAACTACTTCCTGTGGTAATGAATTCCACAGGCTCACCAATCTTTGGGTGAAAAAATGTCTCCTCATCTCCGTCCTAAATGGTCCACCCCGAATCCTCAGATGTACCCACCATCGGGTACATCCTCCCTGCATCTATCCTGTCTAGTCCTGTTGGAATTTATAAGTCATAGAATCATAGAAACCGTACAGTGCAGAAGGAGGCCATTCGGCCCATCGAGTCTGCACCGACCACAATCCCACCCAGGCCCTCCCCCCACATATTTACCCGCTAATCCCTCTAACCTACGCATCTTAGGATTCTAAGGGGCAATTTTTAACCTGGCCAATCAACCTAACCCGCACATCTTTGGACTGTGGGAGGAAACCGGAGCACCCGGAGGAAACCCACGCAGACACGAGGAGAATGTGCAAACTCCACACAGACAGTGACCCGAGCCGGGAATCGAACCCGGGACCCTAGAGCTGTGAAGCAGCAGTGCTAACCACTGCGCTACCGTGCCGCCCTTCTCTATGAGATCCCTCTCATTCATCTGAACTCCAGCGAAAACAATCCTAACCTAGTCAATCTCTCTTCATACATCAGTTCTGCCATCCTTGGAATCAGCCTGGTAAACTTTTGCTGCACTCCCTCGAGGGCAAGAACATCCTTCCTCAGAAAAGGAGACTAAAACTGCACACAATATTCTAGGTTTGGCCTCACCATGGCCCTGTATAATTGTGACAACACATCCCTGCTCCTGTACTCGAAACTTCTTGCAATGAAGGCCAACATACCATTTGCCTTCTTTACCGCCTGCTGCACCTGCATGCTTACCTTTAGCGACTGGTGCACAAGTTGGGTAAAAAGCTGGGTAACTGCCAACGTCAACACATTATTAGCATTAAACACTGCCAACTGTTCACCAGGCACAAGGACAAAGCTTTTTAATGACTTTCTACATGCCATGTGTGGTGGTAAATTTGAACTAAATATTCTGAGGCAGGTCATAAGAGTTAAATGCTGTTAAGCCTTCACCTAAAGTCATCGCAATCATGGATGTCAAGGTCAAACTTGTTATATATGTGGTCTGCTAATGAGACTAAGAATAAACCATGAAGTCAGCGGTAGTAAACTAACTGGAACAGTTTACTAAAACAGCTCAAGACTGACTAGACAAGCTCTACCCAGGGTACAGCTTGAATCCCAGCTCATCTGACCTGTTCCCTTAAAGGGGCATGCCCCCAACATACATAACACAACTGTTTCAGTTCGCTCCCGGTGACATTTAAAAAACGGCTCAGTGCACTGGGCGGCACGGTAGCACAGTGGTTAGCACTGCTGCTTCACAGCTCCAGGGTCCTGGGTTCGATTCCTGGCTCGGGTCACTGTCTGTGTGGAGTTTGCACATTCTCCTCGTGTCTGCGTGGGTTTCCTCCGGGTGCTCCGGTTTCCTCCCACAGTCCAAAGATGTGCGGGTTAGGTTGATTGGCCAGGTTAAAAAAAAAAATTGCCCCTTAGAGTCCTGGGATGTGTAGGTTAGAGGGATTAGCGGGTAAAATATGTGGGGGTAGGGCCTGGGTGGGATTGTGGTCGGTGCAGACTCGATGGGCCGAATGGCCTCCTTCTGCACTGTAGGGTTTCTATGATTTCTATGATTTCTATGACATAGCTGTGACCTATGAACCAAAATTGGCCATCCTATCCGACAAGCAGCTACGACACTGGCATCTGGGCAGCAATGCAGACAATTGCCCAACTATATCCTTCCCATAAAATGAGCAGTCTAACCTGACCAATTGCTGCCCAAGCAGTCTCCACCCATTCGTAAAGTAATGGAAGAAGTCATCAACAGTGCCAACAATTCATAGAGTTGTACAGCGCAGAAAAAGCCTTCGGCCTATCAAATTCTCCCTCAGTCTACCTGAACAGGCATTGGAGTGTGGCAACTAGGGGATTTTCACAGTAACTTTATTGCAGTGTTAATGTAGGACTACTTGTGACTAATAAATAAACTTTAACTTTAATTTTTTTTCTCTCACATCCTCTCTGAATCTGCAATGGCACCCACTCACCAATCACCTGCTTATCAGACACACAAATTGTTCATTACTTTTGCATTTCAGATGTTATGAGGAGTTTGCCTGTTTAATTGGGTCTATCTGATCAGAGAACCCACTGACTGAATCTTCCTGTATTATAGAACTGCACCCCCTAGTGGCAGTCAGCAATATTTGCTCCTGCTGTCTATCTCATTCTAAATGCCATAGGACACACATCCTTTTAGATATTTGGTCCAAATGTTTGAGTATTTCAGGTTTGTCTTTCCTGTAATCTGCAGTGCTTTCAAGAGCTGGTCCAACTGCAGAGATCCTTCTCTGCTACCTAGGCAGTGACCAACCGCAAAGACCAAAAGAAAAGCATTGAAGAGCTTGAACCAAACAAAAGCAAATCACTGCGGATGCTGGAATCCGAAACCAAAAGAGAAAACGCTGGAAAATTTCAGCAGGTCTGGCAGCATCTGTAAGGAGAGAAAAGAGCTGACGTTTCGAGTCCAGATGACCCCTTGTCAAAGCTAAAAGGCATAGAAAGTGGGAGATATTTATACTGCAGGGTGAGGGAATGAAAGATGAGTCACAGCCATAGAAACCAGGGGAAAAGACTGTTAATAGCAGCCCATAGAGAGAATAAAGGGTGTGAATGGCCAAACGGCAGGAGAAGCTGTAAGCTGTGGCAGATGGAGATGTTGGGGGAGGGGGGGAAATGGGACACAGGTAGAACATAGAAAAGGGTAAGTGGGGGGAGAAAAGGTAAGGGAAGGGGGATGAAGTAGGGGGAAGGAAAGAGTGGGGGAAGGGAAGAAAAATGAAGAAAGACCACAAAGAAATAAAAGGCAGAGAAAAGGCAGTAAAAAATTAAATAAAATAGAATGAAAACAAAGGGGGCCGAGGTGGGGGAGAGCAAATTGAACCAGACACCCTGCACCTGCCAAGACATAAAGCAGAGGCCCACACCAACATAATACCCAGAACAAGGATAAAAGCAATTTACTGTGGATGCTGGATAAACAGAAAATGCTGGAAAAATCTCAGCAAGTCTGTGAAGGAAGGAACAAGAATTAATGTTTTGAGTCTATATGACTCTTCCTCTCCCTAACCTGCTGAGTTTTTCCCAACATTTTCTGTTTTTATTACAGTCTTAAGGACAATTCTTTATCTACCTTAGCGCCTACAAGGAAAGTGAGCTCTTAAAACTCTTGACAAGCATTCTTGCCTGTCCCCCCTGCACTACAATATGCAATTATAGTAACCGAGGGCAGTGGCACAGTGCTGCCTCTCAGCGCCAGGAATCGGGGTTTGAGTCTTGGGTGACTGTGCGGAGTCTGCACGTTCTCCCTGTGTCTGCATGGGTTTCCTGCGAGTGACCTGGTTTCCTCCCACAGTCAAAGATCTACAGGTTAGGTGGATTGGCCATGTTAAATTGCCTCTTAGTATCCCAAGTTGTGTAGGTTAGGGGGATTAGTGGTTACGAGGATCAGGCGGGTGGGTGGGGAAAGGGCGTGAGGGCCTGACTAAGCTTCCCAGTCGGTGCAGACTCGATGGACCAAATGGCCTCCTTCTGCACTGTAGGGATTGTATGAAACACTCAGGACACACTCTTGATTTTGAAAAAGGAATTTTTAAATTGTACTCAAGGATGTAGCCACATCCTCTCATCTTTCCGAGTGCAAGCCCAGTGGGGTTGATTATATCCGCGGGATGGAATAATTTGGTGCAGCCAGGATATTCTATCAATTACTGGTTTGGAAAAGACTAACACAGACAGTCACAAGAGGGAGCCA
The DNA here is from genome assembly GCF_964213995.1 of Mustelus asterias. Lineage (NCBI taxonomy): Eukaryota > Metazoa > Chordata > Chondrichthyes > Carcharhiniformes > Triakidae > Mustelus > Mustelus asterias. The sequence continues at coordinate 59,124,903 of NC_135818.1, read as the reverse complement.
CAGGCACGCAGACTAATCCACAAGTTTAGCAAGGAATTACTTTTCTACAGCGTACTACAGTTGTTTTAAAAGCAGCTGGAACAATTTAAAAGGGACAAGCTGATGAGGAGATACAATACAGGTTTTTGTTAGATTTTAAAGCTGTATGTTTTCTGCTTCCAAAATATGCAATTTTCATTTTTCATCAGTCAGCCACATATGAAAGATATCAGTTTTAATGAAACTATCCTTGAGGGGAAGGGTGAGGGTGGGTGGTCTGTTTGGATTTATGAACAAGGTGAATTTAGGGAAAGTTTTCTCTGTGCACTTTCGTTGTACTTGTTTTTTTCTCACTTTTTGCTTTTTTTTGTTTGTGAAATACTGTTGTTCTAGATTATCTGTTCCATTTGTCTATATAATACTCTCTGTACTTCAAAGGTCATTCACCATGTCAGGTGATAAAACACTATAAACTCAATTAGTAAAGTTGTACAGCATTATGCATTAACATTCGCTTTAATTGTTTTTCTCAAGCAAATGGATGAGATGGAGATTTCTCACATTCTGTTTCATTACCATGTCTTGAAGATAAATGTTACCCTTTCAACTGGGCAAGATTACAAGTATTCAAAACTGAACTAACAACACAGTAAACTCAGCTATCTAAGCCTTTTGTTAGTCTATAGAACATAGAACATAGAAAGCCACAGCACAAACAGGCCCTTCGGCCCACAAGTTGCGCCGATCACATCCCCACCTCTAGGCCTATCTATAGCCCTCAATCCCATTAAATCCCATGTACTCATCCAGAAGTCTCTTAAAAGACCCCAACGAGTTTGCCTCCACCACCACCGACGTCAGCCGATTCCACTCACCCACCACCCTCTGAGTGAAAAACTTACCCCTGACATCTCCTCTGTACCTACCCCCCAGCACCTTAAACCTGTGTCCTCTCGTAGCAACCATTTCAGCCCTTGGAAATAGCCTTGGAAGTCTATGATTGGCTTTAAGATTATTAATAACCTGAATTCCGTGCCTGATGGCTGACCTGATGGAAACAATCCCTTGTTTGGGTTCCCAGTTTTCTGTTGATGCTGAGGAGTCTGGCAGCAGGTGTCAATCTTGCTGAAAGGCTGTTAAAATGGCTGTTGGTGCGTGAATGACCTCAGCAGAACCTGGTATTTTCCTGTCCGTAGTGCGGGCTCGATGTGCTGCTCAAACTCCCTCTCTAAAAACAGTACAGACCATAGGAGCATGATGCTAAAGTCAATGCTCTTCAGTTTCTAGTCTCTCCTCACTTCCCAACTCACCTCACACCAGGATATTCCAAGGCAACTGGACAATGAAAGGGAGAAAAATCCTTGAAAAGATTTGATGGTTGCAAACCATTACCTTGCACCTTTTGCAGGAACTACCATGAGAAGGGCATTTAAATGGTCATTGGATAAACATATGGATGATATTGGAATAGTGTAGGTTAGATGGGCTTTAGATTGGTTTCACTGGTCGGCGCAACATCGAGGGCCGAAGGGCCTGTACTGCGCTGTAACGTTCTAAGCCGTTAATTTATCCAGAATGCCTCTATTATATGCTGGTCATATTTCATTTCAGACCTTCAATAAGCTAAAATCAAATCTCTGAATCAAAGGCTAATCAGATTGATTAGTGCATTTACAATCAGTAAAAAGATCCAGCTCATGTTAGCATCAATTTAATAAATGTCAGCAGACCTGCTCATGAGCTCACCCCCTCCAGTCAGGAAACAGCAGAGATAAAGAGGTAAGCACACAACTTCTTCCCATACAGTGAATCCTGTCAATGTCCTTTTCTTTGACTATTGTCATGGAGTCTCTCAGCACAGGTCTCAGTATAATGTCCCAACTGAAATCAAATGGAAGAAACTTTCTGTGTTTGTATACATTGATGGAAGTAATTCTTCAGACTGCATCCATGCCTCACAGATAATAAAATTGTCTGGAGGACCTAGGAGGTCTTCCTCGGAGGACCATGACAATAAAAGCATGTTCGGAGCCTGAATTTTCAGGATGGTGGGCTATTCTGCCCCTACCATCCAAAGAGTCAACAGGAAACACATTCCCGCTGACTCCAGCAGCCACAGTGCCGTATTACGTTCCAAAGTGCATTGATTGGCCTTAAAGTGGGACTTTGCACCTCATGGGGGAGAAAGTCCTGCTTTGGTGAGCTGCCCCAGTCAATCAGCCCCTCCATCACAGCACTGCAGTGGCCAGAAGAGGTACTGCAGGGAGTTGTCTGGTACACACAGTCCCAGGAACCAGAGGACAGGTAAGTGACAGGGAGCCCAGGGTGGGGACATATGGACATACAAAATTGGAGCAGAAGTAGGCCATTAGGCCCCTTGAGCCTGCTCTGCCGTTCACTAAGATCATGGCTCATCTGTTTGTGTTGCGAGTTCCATATTCCCATCTACCTCCTGATAACCTTTGAATCTATCCACCACTGCCTTAAAAATATTCAGTAACCCCACTTCTGCGAAAGAGAGTTCCAAAGTTGCACAACCCTCTGAGAGAATACATTTCTCCTCATCTCTGTCATATAAAGGTGACCCCTAACTTGAAACGAGTGTCCCCTAATTCTGGACTCACCCACAAGTGGAAACGTCCTTTCCACGTCCACCTTGTTGAAACCGTTCAGGATCTTTCATATTTCAATGAAGTCAACCTTCTTTCCTCTAAACTCCAGTGGGAACAAGCCCAGTTTATCTAACCTTTCCACATAAGACAACCCGTTCATTCCAGGTATCAATCTAGTAAACCTCCTCTGAACCACCTCCAACACCTTTACATCCTTAAATAAACAGACCAAAACTGCAGAGAGTGTTTGAGACATGATCTCACCAATGCCCTGTATAAGTGAGGCATAACATCCTTACTTCCATGTTCAATTCGACTCATGATAAAGGCTGGCATTCCATTAGCCTTCTTGAGTTCATGCTGCAGCTACATACTGACTTTTTGTGAATCGTGCTTAAGACTGCCTAAATCCCCCCTGCACCTCAGAATTCTGCAGTCATTCTCCGTTTCAGTAATACTCCGTCGATGGGTCTCAGTGTCTGCAGATCAGCCTCCAGCTCAATGGCTCTGAGCCGAAGTTCCTCAAGCTACAAACATTTACTACAGACATGTTTGTCCTGGATCACCTTGTTATCCAAGAGCTCCCAGACACTGCAGTTTGACACATCACCTGTCCTGCCATCCTTAATTTATGTAATTCATTAATTATGTTATTCACTTATTGATGGTCCTTTTTAAAATCTATTTTATGAATTTTTCCACCAATTTGTGTATCATTTTAAACCTTAGAGATAGAGTTGAACTTACCCACTTACCAAATACTCACCCAAAAGCAAGCTCTTTTCCCTGTAGTAGAGTAGGAACCAATTCTTCCAGGGTGAGAAGGATAGAAAAAGAAAACAAATATCATTTGGGCGGCACGGTGGCACAGTGGTTAGCACTGCTGCCTCACAGCACCAGGGTCCCGGGTTCGATTCCTGGCTTGGGTCACTGTCTGTGTGGAGTTTGCACATTCTCTCCGTGTCTGCATGGGTTTCCTCCGTGCACTCCGGTTTCCTCCCACAGTCCAAAGACGTGGGGGTTAAGTGGATTGGCAATGCTAAATTGCCCTTTACTGTCAGGGGGACTAGCTAGGGTAGATGCATGGGATTATGGGGATAGGGCCTGGGTGGGATTGTGGTCAGTGCAGACTTGATGGGCCGAATGGCCTCCTCTGCACTATATGGATTCTATGGATCTCCTTGCCCCTCACACTCAGCAAACTCCAAGTCTGCACTAAGTTCCCTCAGCTGCACTTAAGGACCTTAACTGGGGCAGGGGCAGACTTCCTATCCAGTGCCCTGCTCATCCCATTGGAAAATCACTCCCAGGTCGGGGCAAATGGGAACCCAGACGGAATCCTGTCCATGCAATTTCATGCCTCCCCACACCTCAGAACCCACCGGGGAGAGTGCAATGTTCTGGCCCAAGGCTTCAATGTGTCAGATCTAAAGGGAAATAAGTAGCAGCTTTTGATGATACAATGGCGACGATCCAAGCACCATCATTACTGGTAGTGATAGCGATTGAAAATGATATAATTATTCTGAATGAAATCAAATTATTCCCACACTGATTCAATACAAAAGCACAATGAGGATTGATGTAATAACCAGTTGGATCGAGCTGTATCTTTGTCACTCATGAATGATGAAGACTGTTATCATTATGCAACTGGAAAATATTCACTTCCCGTCTTTGTTTTTCCATTTCCCATATCATTTATACAAAGACAGTGGCCGAAATTTGCCCTTCTCGCCCGCTGCCAAATTGTAGCGCGCGAGATAAAAAATGCGTGGCGGACCAGTTAAAGGTCACTTGAGCTTGGGCGGGAATTTCCGATCTTGGGGGCGCACGTGGTCAGAGAATCCCGTCCTATATTTCAATGTCTTCCAGGTCACTGTCAATTGTTCAAATTTGTGAATTATCCATCACTTCTTGTTATGGCACTCAATTGGAGTGGATTTCCCTCAATAGAGAATGTAGAATAGGGGACCACAGACTCAAACTAAAGGGCCAGGCATTTAGGACTGAGATAAAGAGAAATTTCTCCATTCACAGGGATTGTGGATCTTTGGAAATCCCTACCTCAGAGAGTTGTGGATGCTCCATCGCTGGGTTCATTCAAGACAGAGATTGGTAGTGTTACGATCCCAGCAGATGTTACTACTGAACATGTCAGGTCCAAACTTTTTTATATATTTATTTAAGATATGTGGATGGTGGCTTCTGAAACAGTCCCAGGTGTCAGCTGATGAACTTTTAACAAAAGATGAAACATTTATTAACCAAGGAGAGATGAATTATAATACACTACGCATTCACTCTGATTATACCGTTACAGATTTATTCAGATTCATGGATAATACAAGTTACATAATGTTTCTTGTATGCTAATGTTCAAAGTAAGTACACAGTCCATGTAAACCAACAGGCAAACTGTGATCAGACACTGCTCTCTGAAACCAAGTGGCCACCCAAACAACTTCTGTAGATTTCTCATCAATTCCCCGACAACACCGCCCCTAATAAGTATTCCTTTGGAAGATGTCTTTTGTACACACCCACAAATATTCTGAACAGTGCGAACCAATATTTCTTGAACTTGGTGAACTCAAGTTGAAGGAGAAGCAAGCAGCAGGTATTCTATAGCACTTGTGGCGAATGGGATCAAAGGTTATGGGGAGAAAGCAGGATTAGACTATTGAGTTGGATGATTAGCCATGATTGTGATGAATGGCGGAGCAGGCTCGAAGGGCTGAATGGCCTCCTCCTGCTCCTATCTTCTATGTTGCTATGTTTCCATCCCGTGCCGGCTGCCTAGCTAGTGGGCATTTGGTACCTGTGCCATCTTTGCTAATTCCACACATGACTTCTTGCAAGATGTTTCAGGGACTGGGGGAATTAAATTAAATTAAAACTATACTCAGAATCTTTGGTTTCAAATTTCTTTTCTCTCTTCTTCTCACTCTCTGGGAAGGAATTTTCCCGTCGGGTCCCGACTGCCATGGGAATCGTAGCGGTCGGGACACGGACCGTGCAAAGATGCATTGACCTCGGGTGGGATTTTCCAGTTTTGGGGCAAGCGCGAACTGGAAAATCCCACCCTCTGTGCATCTCTTGAGGTCTGAGTAAAACAAATAAATTGCATTTGTCTTACCAACTCACAAAGCAGGATGTGAATCGAGAAGGCCTTACACAGGAATGCTCAATCTGAAGCCAGCCAAATGGAAACAAAGAATTTCTGTCCCTCATGTTTTACTGTGTTATTCTCACTTGTTTGTCTTCTGACTTCCATCGGTGACTTCTTCTGACTCGCATTCTTGCTTTAGGCTTTGGCATAGAATCACTATACTCTGCTGTTTATTTTTATCTCTCGTAGACATCTTAATTGTCTATCCTCATGCCGTCAGTTTTCAAATCTGAAAAGTTACCATTACTGAAATGCTCCAGTTTGATCGAGATAGAATGTCCTTCCTTCTAAACCTCATCCAGATTTTTCTTGAACCTTCTTCACCCTTTGATGCACTGACCTTTTTTCTTCCTGTTTTCGTTTCGTTATGTCTCAGATCTGTTTTCCATGAGAAGAATTTTCAGACAATGGAAGTCTTTTTTCCAGTCTGGAGTCTGGAGGCCCAGATCTTCAGGCCCCGGATTGTGTCAGGATGGAGGCGAGCCAAAAGTAAAATGCGGGTGGGACCCGAATGCAGAAGTCCCGTCTCCTTTCCTGGCTCTGCATCTTTTCATCGGTTTGGGAAAGCGGGACATGCTTTACATAGGGGTTTGGAGAGAAGTTAGAGGAGCCGGTACCTCTGGTGGAAAAAGTTTTCAGACCCGGCGTTCATCATTTCTGACGCTGCAGTGAAGCATACTCTCCGCAAGGAGCAGTGAACACTGTTAGAGGACAGACTGAGGAAACTTTATTCAACGTTGCCCCAAACTGTTATTAGTTTATTAAATTTATCTGACCTTACATCTGAGAAATGGAAAGAGGCGCGGGGGTGGGAGGGGGGGAGGGGGGTGAATAGTGCTGGGTCACCTCAAGAGTTGCAACGATTCTTTCTGAAGGAGGCTTATAATTATAAAATGGATGTAGGTCTCTCACACATCCAGGCCATCAAACCAGGACAATAGCAGGTACATGCCACAAGAGCAAAGTTCCCCGGGCATTAGGAGGTAGAGTTTCAAGGAGTACAATGAGAAAGAAGGCCACCTTGTACATTGGGTGTATCATGTTAGGTGCAGCTATCGGGATATGTCCAAGTGCAAGTGCAGGAGGAGGATGAGAATGTCCAGAGAGATGGTCACAGATATCTGTGCCATTCTGCAGGATGAACAGGCACCTCACACCAATAGGTGATAGGTGTGGCCCATCGCAGTTAAGGTTACTTTAGCCCCAAGTGTTTCTGTGTAAAGCTCATTTCAAGGTTCTGCTGCAGACCTGTGCGCATTTCACAAGCGGCAGCGCACCACTGCATGACCACAGTTACGAAGGCTCTGCTTGTGTGGGAGGCGCACTCCAGCAACTTTCCTATGGACAGACTCCCAGGCTCGAAGAACAATGGGCTTCACCACGATAGCTGACTCGCCCAATGCAAGGGATAACCAACTGCACACAACTTGAGGGACAGATGCCGAGGAAGGACCCATGTTGTTGGAACATGTGGAGGAGCGAGAAGGAGAGGAACAGCCTGGGAAATCAGAGGGTGAACCTTCAGAAACAGAGGGTGATGAGGGAAGAATTGATGGATCGCCTGCCCAGAAGTTGCTGGTGGGCTCCTTCCCTAACTGCACTGTGGGTGTACCTACACCACGGGGACTGCAGTGGTTCAAGAAGGCAGCTTGACTACCATCTTCACAAGGACAATTAGGGATGGACAATAAATGCTGGCCTAGCAAGTGATACCTCCATCCTGTAAATGAATTTTAAAAATGTTTTTAAAAACTCACCCTCCCAGCCCTGCCACATTCATCATTGATTGTAAGAGAGTGCTATTGCACCCCTGCCGCTGATCTCCATTATCTCCTGTCATACCTTCATGGTTTCACTTGTAGGCATCTTTCTCTTGTTGTAACATAAGAACTAGGAGCAGGAGTAGGCAATTCAGCCCCTCGATTATGGCTGATCTTGCCTTGGCCTCAACTCCGCTTTCCTGCCTGTTCTCCATAACCCTTCAACCCATTACTAATTAAAAAGCTACCTGTCTCCTCCTTCAATTTACTCAATGTCCTGACATCCTCCGGGGTAGTGAATACCATAGATTCACCATCCTTTGAGAGAAGTAGTTTCTCCTAATTTCTGTTTTAAATCCACTACCCCTTATTCGAAAACTATGACATCTTTTTCTAGATTGCCCCACATTAGGAAACATCCACTCTATGTCTACTTTGTCAATACCTTTTATCATCTTATACACCTCCATTAGATCTCCTCACATTCTTCTGAACTCTAGAGAGTTTAGGCCTAAACTGTTCAATCTCTCTTTATACCACAAACCCCCTCATCTCTGGAAACAATCAAGTGAACCTCCCCTGAACTGTGTCTATTGCCACTACATCCTTCCTCAAATAAGGGGACCAAAACTGTACACAATACTCCAGTTATGGTCTCACCAATGCCTTGTCTAGTTGCAGCAACACTTTCTTACTTTTATACTCTACATTTAAAAAATGTTTTATTCCATTCCTAACGTCACAAAGCCAATGCTCAGAATGGACCAGGCAAATCCAAATCCACTCCTTGTTTGCTCCAAAAACCAAATTCAAAATCCAACTGAATCCAATTCAAGGTCTCCTCAAGAGAGACAAACAAGATCCAAGCTGACAAGATGAGGTATTGCACCCTATCCTGAGCTTGATCTGATGCTTGATCTTAACAAAAAGGCCGAGAAGCAGCCTTCACTACTCCTTTAGCTATAAATGCCAAAATTCCATTAATTAGTAGGAAACAGTGCCCCCCTGTGGACCTTTACAGCCAGAGTTTTAACAACACCAGGTTAAAGTCCAACAGGTTTATTTGGTAGCAAATGCCATTAGCTTTCGGAGCGCTGCTCCTTCGTCAGATGGAGTGGATATCTGCTCTCAAACAGGGCATACAGAGACACAAAATCAAGTTACAGAATACTGATTAGAATGCGAATCTCTACAGCCAACCAGGTCTTAAAGATACAGACAATGTGAGTGGAGGGAGCATTAAGCACAGGTTAAAGAGATGTGTATTGTCTCCAGACAGGACAGCCAGTGAGATTCTGCAAGTCCAGGAGGCAAGCTGTGGGGGTTACTGATAGTGTGACATAAACCCAAGATCCCGGTTTAGGCCGTCCTCATGTGTGCGGAGCTTGGCTATCAGTTTCTGCTCAGTGACTCTGCGCTGTCGTGTGTCGTGAAGGCCGCCTTGGAGAACGCTTACCCGAAGATCAGAGGCTGAATGCCCGTGACCGCTGAAGTGCTCCCCCACAGGAAGAGAACAGTCTTGCCTGGTGATTGTCGAGTGATGTTCATTCATCCGCTGTCGACAATGGATGAATGAACACCGCTCGACAATCACCAGGCAAGACTGTTCTCTTCCTGTGGGGGAGCACTTCAGCGGTCACGGGCATTCAGCCTCTGATCTTCGGGTAAGCATTCTCCAAGGCGGCCTTCATGACACATGACAGCGCAGAGTCGCTGAGCAGAAACTGATACCCAAGTTTCGCACACATGAGGACGGCCTAAACCGGGATCTTGGGTTTATGTCACACTATCAGTAACCCCCACAGCTTGCCTCCTGGACTTGCAGAATTTCACTGGCTGTCCTGCCTGGAGACAATACACATCTCTTTAACCTGTGCTGAATGCTCCCTCCACTCACATTGTCTGTATCTTTAAGACCTGGTTGGCTGTAGAGATTCCCATTCTAATCAGTATTCTGTAACTTGATTTTGTGTTTCTGTGCCCTGTTTGAGAGCAGATACCCACTCCATCTGATGAAGGAGCAGCGCTCCGAAAGCTAATGGCATTTGCTACCAAATAAACCTGTTGGACTTTAACATGGTGTTGTTAAAACTCTTACTGTGTTTATCCCAGTCCAACGCCGGCATCTCCACATCACTTTTACAGCCCTCAGTCCCACATCCAGGGATATGTCACTACGTTTGGTCTTTGAGTGTGCATTCCATTCAGTCACTCCCTTGTAATCCACTCCCAACTTCAGAATCCATCGACTTTCATGTTGGGAATGTTGCTTTAAATATTGCAACTCAAATTGATGCATGCAGATCATCATCACATCTACTCTACAGGGCAGGTCGGGAAGCCAGGAAAGGGTATAGTAATGTAACGGCTGGCTTTGAGACATGTTGCACTTACTTCTAATCTCCCAGCAGACAACTGAACCACAGTTCCCAACCCCCACCTCGCTGCACTGGCAACTTCAAATCCAGCTCCTTACTTCAATAAACACTCAGTATACAGCTCCATAACTTAAAAACAGATCAGATTTTATGAGTATAAAAGCAAGTTACTGCGGATGCTGGGCTCTGACAAAGGGTCATCCAGACTCAAAACATTGGCTCCATCCTCTCCCCGCAGATGCTGTCAGACCTGCTGAGATTTTCCAGCATTTGCTGTTTTTGTTCCAGATTTTGCGACACAAGAATTAGCGCCCATTATGCAATAATCTTCATTTTGTGAGGGCTGAGTGTAATAATATCGCTGTGCCTGAGAGAGGAGATCAAATATACTCCTGGAGAGGGAAGGATGAATGTAACCTTGATGTGGTTGTGGGGGGGTGGGGTGGGCGTAGTGGGCAGGGTTGGGTCAGTAATGGCCTCAAGATGTGTTCTGAGCCACTCATTATCCAAAATTAGAATGTCTGAACTGAAAGACATCGTGGACCGCAGTGCACTTACACAAATGTATAAAACAAGTTCACCGCAGATTGCTTTTACTGATCTGTGATGTTATCTTAGTGCCTGCTTCAAGCTATTGAGGTCCACATGTTATTGTGCTGACTTATAAGGGAACTGAGTTTTGATTTGTTCATTTCTCTTTACAGACGAGTGAGCCTGGGAGTATTCTAGCTTTCAAACCAACCTTGTGAGTCCAGCTTTTAACTGTAGCTGCTATTATATCAAATTAACTGCTGGGTTTCCAACACTGGTGATTCACACAGCTGGTGGCAAGCCCTTGGAAACTTGTAGGATTTGCTCACAACATTTGTTGGGAAAACCAATGTTTATTGGGTGTTTCTGGCAGCCAGTCTTTGAAAACTCTGGCAAGTTTACTCTGGAGTTCTCATCAGCTGCACTAGATCCAAGAGTTTGGGAGATGGGAACTTTAGTGTATTTCTCATACAAGTTAAAATCAGCTTTAAAGCATTGTTATGGATTCTAGCCATTCTAGGGGCATCACGGTGGCACAGTGGTTAGCACTGCTGCCTTACAGCACCAGGGACCTGGGTTCGATTCCGCCCTCAGGTCACTGTCTGTGTGGAGTTTGCATGTTCTCCCCGTGTTTGTGGGGGTTTTCTCCAGGTGCTCCGGTTTCCTCCCACAATCCAAAGATGTGCTGGTTAGGTTGATTGGCCATGCTAAATTGCCCATTTGTTTCAGATGGGCCATCAGTGTAACTACATGGAATTATGGGGATAGGACTTGGGTGGGATTGTTATTGGTGCAGGCTTGATGGGCCGAATGGCCTCCTCCTCCACTGAAGTGATTCCATTCAAAATAAACTGTGCTAAATGTTTAATTCTTTTAAAACTTACCACAAATGCTGTTGATATGGCTTTGACAATATGGGTTCTATTTCTAAGTCACTGCTTCATGAGTGAAGAAGGCAGTTTGCTTTTAATGGCCTCCTCTCTGTTCTCTTAGAGGAAGGGGAGATGGGTTTGCCCAAATGCCCACATGGTGAGCAATGAGTGGCAGAATCATGAATAGAATCATAGAATCCTTACAGTTCAGAAGGAGGCCTTTCAGCCCATCATGTCTGCACTAACTCTCTGACAGAACATCCTACAAAGACGACCCCCTGCCCTATCCCCATAACCCCACACATTTATCCCGCTAATCCCCCTAAGCTACCTATCTTGAGACGCTAAGGGGCAATTTAGCATGGCCAATCCAACTAACCCGCACATCTTTGGAGTGTGGGAGGAAACCGGAGCACCCGGAGGAAACCCATGCAGACACGGGGAGAATGTGCAAACGCCACACAGACAGTGACCAAGGCTGGAATTGAACCCGGGTCCCTTGCGCTGTGAGGCAACAGTGCTAACCACTGTGCCACCGTGCTGTTCATATTGCTGCCATCTGAAAGCAAAGGAAAGGAGAGAAAAATGAGAAAGTAGTAAACACAAATATAAGCAAACCAAAACGGGGAAGAGGTTAGGAATTTAAAATTGTGGAACTCAATAGTTGATCCCAGAAAGCTGTAAAATGCCCAGTCAAAAGATGAGGAGCTGTTTCTGTCACTTGCGTTGAGCTTCACTGGAAGAGTGCAGGAGGCCAAGGACAGAAAGGTTAGAGGGGGAGCAAGGTGGAGTATGAAATGTCAGGTGACTGGAAGCTCAGGGTTAGCTTTGCAGAATGAATGGAGGTGTTCCGTCCATTGGGAAAGTGATAGAAAGTCTGAGATACCGACTAACTCAAGAACAGCTTCTTCCCTGCTGCCATCATATGTTAAGCAGATCATTCTCTCCACCCTATCTGTAGCTGCAACACTAAAATCTGCACCCTCTCCTTTCCTTCTCCCCTATGTACTCTATGAATGGTATGCTTTGTCTGTATAGTGAGCAAGAAACAATACTTTTCACTGTATCCCAATACACGTGACAATAATAAATCAAATTAAATCAAATCAACCTGCATTTGGTCTGCCCATTGTAGAGCAGGCAATAGTGAGTATAGTTTACTAAACTGAAAGGCATATGGGGAAATCGTTGTGTCACGTGAACGGGTGGGCCATTATATTAGAAGAGAGTTCCTTTTATCATTGAAACATTGAAAGAATTACCCATTGAGTTCACAGCACAGAACAGGCCTTTTGGTTTCACTATGCTATGCCAGCATTTATGCTCCACATGAGTCTCTTCTCATCCTACATCATCCAATCTTATCAGCATTCCCTTCCAATTTCTTTCTCCCTCATATAAGGTTTCCCCTTAAATGCATCTCTGTTATTTGCCGCAATTATCCTTGTTGTTGCGAGTTCCGCTTTCTTGCTAAATTGCTCCTTAGTGTCAGGGGACAGGCGGAGTAAATACGTGGGGTTCCAGGGACAGGGCCTGGGTGGGATTGTTGCCGGTACAGACTCAATGGGCTGAATGGCCTCCTTCTGCACTGTAGGGATTCTATGACTGGGCACTTTCCAAGCTTCTGGACTGAGTTCAACAATTGTTGATTGTAACTTCTGCCTCCCCCACCCTGCCACACCCCCCATTTTGATAGTTTGTTTTTTCTCTCTCTCGATTCTTTCCTATTTCCTTTACTTTACTTTCAGGTTGCAGCTGTTCAAAATCCTGCCCTTCAAACCAGCTCTGGACGCATCTTCCCTCCTTTAGCAACGTACAGGGTGAATGCTGCCAATCTGAAATAAAAACAGAAAAGAAGTACTCAGGAGATCTGGCAACATCCATGGAGATAGAAACAAGAGGTGACGTTTCAGACCAATGATCCATTCTGAAGGAAGGCCCTTAACCTAAGCAGAGTTAACCTTAATCTGTTAACTCTGCTTCGCTCTTTATTCATGCTGCCAGATCTGCTGAGTATTTCTCGCACTTTCTATTTTTATCACTGTTTGCACTTGTTACAAGGGCAGCGAGCAGCAGGTGAGTGTGTGAGCAGAATGAGAAGCAGAGCTTGTAAAGTGCCAGCTTGCATTGGAGGAGAATGTGGAGCCAGGAGGTGATGTTTAGTGTGTGCTGGGCAGGGCCACAGGAGGGGTGGGTATGATGCTGAGGGTGGGTACTGTGGTGAACCACTGTTACTACATGTATGTGCCTTGACACAACCACGCTGCACCTGGCCTGAGACTCCTCCCTTTCCACCTGAGACCCCTCCCTTTCCACCCAGAGTGGGGTATAAAGGTGATGGTCCCTCCTCCTCGCCTCAGTCTAGACCAGGTCAGCTACAAGGGTGTGCTCCTGTTCTCTGTGAATAAAAGCCTATTAGTTTCCCTCACTCACTGGAGTCTTCGTGTCATAATTGATAGTGCATCAGGTACTGTGGCAAATCCTAACTGTCACGGACAGGAGGGAGGGAGGGTCACAAAAACCTTCCCTCATTTCCACACTCCCTACCCTATGAAGGGAAAGGTGTTTTTTTTTAACTCTGATTTTCCCCCTTTATGAATGGTGGCATAGTCTCCCCAGCCCTTAAATTTGGAAGAGTTCCAGTCTTCTGTTAATCACTTGCAAAGCAAATTCGAGGTAAGATGACAATAAAAGGGTTGGTTTATTTTTAAACACGCACATGCACACTCGAGGGTTTTCGTAACATCTGCCCCTTGATACACTCACATAATAAATGGGGCAGAAGTCAAAGGGAAGAGGGCTCAGGGCATGGACCACAATAAAATACAAGTATGGGTTTTACATGTGTCCAAAATCATGAGTCAACTGGAATGTTCCTTCTGAGGGGAGGTTGGCTGATTGTAGAATGCTTCGTCTTTCAGGAGGGAGACTTAGAAGGAGGCATGTAGAATGAGTTAGTTTGGAGGCACAAGTTCCCAGGTTCCAGCAGTTTGGAGGTTTGATTGAGGCCTGAGCTCTTACTGCTGCCACCAGCTGGACGGCGGACAGCACAAGCAATTGCCCGGTGTTTTGTTCACTTTGGAACTCAAACAGGAATTCCCAGAGTTAAGTTCCAACAGGCGTTCTCACATTGCAGCTTGGGGTGGGGTTGGAGGGGCGGTGGGGGGAGACACACCTCCTCGACGTTGGACGCAGAAAGTATATTCCCAAAGCTGGAATCTAGGTGCTTAATTGGAGTCAGGATTCCTATTGTTTGTGGAGACATTTTTGTTGGGTTAACTAACTGCCATTCCTTTGTTGAACCCGTGGTGTTAGGGTACTAACGTTTTGGTCATTAGCACCATTATGAGAGATTTGCGAAGGTTTTCCTTTGTTCGGAGTTAGCTGGACCAGGAACCATGTTGCCATGGCTATGGTTACCATGAAACTGCCGCAAGGCATCAGATGAGTGGCTGAACCATTTGTCAGCTCAGCAAGAAAAAGATTGCTGTATAAAATTTTCCAGTTGATGCACGTATATATATTTTTGTCAAGTCTCGACCGTGACGTAATGCAGAGAAATAGAGATAAAGATACATCAATCTCACTCTTGATATCCACATCAGTTAAATGAAGTGAAGTTATATTTTGGGGGTGATTGACCAGCCATTGACAATACCCCAGATTTTGCCGGAATGACGCATCTTGCAGTGTGTCCAATTAGTGAAACTTTCACCCTCGCTGTTCAGTTCAAAAATGTTTTGCCCTGTAACTTGCTGGAAGCATGAGCTGGGAACTGTGCCATGTGGGCTACTGGGCACCTGAGACTGCGGTAAACAACAGGACCAAGAGTATCTTCTCAACTCACGAGCTTTAAGGATTGAGAAGGAAACAGGAGATTGACAGGGAAGGATATGGAGTGAATAGCAACAAATCAGGTATATAACGAGAAATCAAAAGGAGGGCAAGAATGATCTGACTAAAGCGGGAAAGGGATACGGAAAGGAAAATCAGGAAAATGTTAAAATTTCTACATGATTTGTTAAATCTCAAACAACAATTTATTACCTGTAGGAAAGAGACTCCACAGTTTAAATTGTTCCCTTTCTGGGTTGGAGAGGATGTATGATATTGAATCTCTGAGCTAACTAGGCACTGCTAACTTCCAACCCTAACCTTCCATAGCAAATTTAACTGGGAATTAGTGTGCAAATGCAGCAATTTCCTGGCACCGATGAGGTGGTTAAAGGTGAGCTGCCATTTTCACCAGGCTATGCTGGGGAGACACAATTCATTGACCAACCTGTGGGGAATTGCAATTGAGGGGATATATCTTCCTTGCCACCAATTGCTGATTTGCACAGTAATAACACCTTGCAAATTAAACTCACCATCATGCTGACAGCAAAATCTACGGCAATACTGTCCACTTCCCTTCAGGATTACCATAGCATCTGCTTGGCATCCTCCGGCTATCGAAGGGGGACAGGATCTGCCTGAAACCCCCACCCCTGCTTCACAAATCCTTCCATTACTGAGTCAGAGAATCTTAAGAGGAGATGGTGGCAGAGAGGTAATGTCTTTGGACTACTAATCCAGAGGCCCAAGATAATGCTTTGGGGACAGGGTTTCAAATGCCACCTTGGCCGCTGGTGGAATTAAAATTCAATTAGTTTAAAAAATCTGAAATTGAAAGCTACTCTCAGCAATTGCAACTGTGGAATTATCATCGATTCTTGTAAAACATCTATCTGGTTCACGAATGTTTTTTAGGGAAGATCTGCCATCCTTCCCTGGTCTGACCTACATGTGACACCAGATGCGCAACAATGTGGCTGATTCCTAACTGCTCTCAAGGGCAATTAGGGATGGGTAACAAATGCTGGCCTTGCCAGCGATGCCCACATCCGATGAATGAATTTTAAAAGTCTTGCACTCCAAAAAAAACAGCAGGAACAGCACAGAGTTACAGAGAATTGAACGGCAGCTTATTCTATGAGGTGAATTTACTTTCCAAATGGGCATGGGATCTGCTGGAATTCCACCCCCCCCTCCCCCGCTGGACCCCCGCAATGGGCAGGATGCCCAGCATCCTTGGCAGTATATGGGCAGCTCACCAATGAAGTATAAATGAAACTCAACCATCAAAATGATTTGGACTTCCTGCTGATGTCATCAGGCTGACAGCCCATCGCACCCACAGTGAAAATTTACCTCCGAGTGCTTCCGGATGGTTCAGTGGGAAGTGTCTGGATTTAAGTCGTTAACCATGTCGGTGCTTCAATTCTACTAGGCCCATGGTTGTCTGCTTATGTGAAAAAAGAGCACTTCAGCAGTCACGGGCATTCAGCCTTGGATCTTCAGGTAAGCGTTCTCCAAGGCGGCCTTCATGACACACGACGGCGCAGAGTCGCTGAGCAGAAACTGATAGCCAAGTTCCGCACACATGAGGACGGCCTAAACCGGGATGTTGGATTTATGTCACATTATCAGTACAAAGAACAAAGAACAAAGAACAATACAGCACAGGAACAGGCCCTTCGGCCCTCCAAGCCCGCGCCGCTCCCCGGTCCAGGATTGAATCCTGAATCCAGGATCCCCGCCCAATTTTCCAGCCTATCTACATACTAATATCCTATCCACCGAGCTGTCCCTCACAGCTATGATGCTTTGTTCATCACAACCTATTAACTCACCCCCAACCCCCCATTCCAGACCATGTGATCTCCAGGGAGAGGCGAAAACCCAGAGTGAAAACCCCAGGGCCAATATGGGAAAAAAAAAATCTGGGAAATTCCTCTCCGACCCCCTGAGGCGATCGAAACGAGTCCAGGAGATCACACTGGCCCTGATCGGAAAATGCTTCCCAACCCTATTCATTTCCACTTCCACGAACACCATCTGAATTCCCTGCCCCCGAGACAGGTTCCCAACTATCCACAGTCTCGCTCTGTACTGGCACCTGCAAGATGATCATAGAATGAAGCCTTGAAACGAGAAACAAAGAACAATTAGCCCGCGCCGCTCCCTGGTCCAAACTAGACCATTCTTTTGTATCCCTCCATTCCCACTCCATTCATATAGCTGTCCAGATAAGTCTTAAACGTTCCCAGTGTGTCCGTCTCCACCACCTTGCCCGGCAACCCATTCCAGGCCCCCACGACCCTCTGTGTAAAATATGTCCTTCTGATATCTGTGTTAAACCTCCCCCCCTTCACCTTGAACCTATGACCCCTCGTGAACGTCACCACCGACCCGGGGAAAAGCTTCCCACCGTTCACCCTATCTATGCCTTTCATAATTTTATACACCTCTATTAAGTCTCCCCTCATCCTCCGTCTTTCCAAGGAGAACAACCCCAGTTTCCCCAATCTCTCCTCTTAACCAAGCCCCTCCATACCAGGCAACATCCTGGTAAACCTCCTCTGTACTCTCTCCAAAGCCTCCACGTCCTTCTGGTAGTGTGGCGACCAGAACTGGACGCAGTATTCCAAATGCAGCCGAACCAACGTTCTATACATCTGCAACATCAGACCCCAACTTTTATACTCTATGCCCCGTACTATAAAGGCAAGCATGCCATTTGCCTTCTTCACCACCTTCTCCACCTGTGACGTCACCTTCAAAGATCTGTGGACTTGCACACCCAGGTCCCTCTGCGTCTCTACACCCTTTATGGTTCTTCCATTTATCGTGTAGCTCCTCCCTACATTATTCCCACCAAAATGCATCACTTCGCATTTATCAGGATTGAACTCCATCTGCCATTTCTTTGCCCAAATTTCCAGCCTATCTATATCCATCTGTAGCCTCTGACAATGTTCCTCACTATTTGCAAGTCCTGCCAGTTTTGTGTCGTCCGCAAACTTGCTGATCACCCCAGCTACTCCTTCTTCCAGATCATTTATATAAATCACAAAAAGCAGAGGTCCCAATACAGAGCCCTGCGGTACACCACTAGTCACAGGCCTCCAGCCAGAAAAAGACCCTTCCACTACCACCCTCTGTCTTCTATGACCAAGCCAGTTCTCCACCCATCTAGCCACCTCCCCCTTTATCCCATGAGATCCAACCTTTTTCACTAGCCTACCACGAGGGACTTTGTCAAACGCTTTACTAAAGTCCATATAGACAACATCCACGGCCCTTCCTTCGTCAACCATTTTGGTCACTTCTTCAAAAAACACCACCAGGTTAGTGAGGCATGACCTCCCTCTCACAAAACCATGTTGACTATCGTTAATGAGTTTATTCCTTTCTAAATGCGCATACATCCTATCTCTAAGAATCTTCTCCAACAACTTCCCCACCACGGACGTCAGGCTCACCGGCCTATAATTACCCGGGTTATCCTTCCTACCCTTCTTAAATAACGGGACCACATTGGCTATCCTCCAATCCTCTGGGACCTCACCTGCGTCCAGTGACGAGACAAAGATTTGCGTCAGAGGCCCAACGATTTCACCTCTCGTCTCCCTGAGCAGCCTTGGATAGATTCCATCAGGCCCTGGGGATTTGTCAGTCTTTATATTCTCTAACAAACCTAACACTTCCTCCTTTGTAATGGAGATTTTCTCCAACGGTTCAACACTTCCCTCAGAGACACTCCCAGTCAACACATGCCTCTCCTTTGTGAATACCGACGCAAAGTATTCATTTAGGATCTCCCCTACTTCTTTGGGCTCCAAACATAAGTCCCCACTATTGTCCCTGAGAGGTCCGATTTTTTCCCTAACAACCCTTTTGTTCCTAACGTATGAATAAAATGCCTTGGGATTCTCCTTAATCCTGTCTGCCAAGAACATTTCGTGACCCCTTTTTGCTCTTCTAATTCCCCGCTTGAGTACTTTCCTACTTTCTTTGTACTCCTCCAGAGCTCCCTCCGTTTTTAGCTGCTTGGACCTAACATACGCCTCTCTTTTCTTTTTGACCAGTCCCTCAATTTCCCTGGTTATCCACGGTTCTCTAATCCTACCCTTCCTATCCTTCTTTTTTACAGGCACATGCTTGTCCTGTAGCCCTAACAGCCGTTCCTTAAAAGACTGCCACATACCAGATGTGGATTTACCCTCAAACAGCCTCTCCCAATCAAGAGCTGCCAATTTCTGCCTGATCCCACTAAAGTTAGCCTTCCCCCAATCCAACACCTTACCCTTGGGACACCACACATCCTTTTCCATCACTATCCTAAAGCTAACAGAATTGTGGTCACTATTTGCCACATGTTCCCCTACCAAAACTTTGAAGACCTGATCGGGCTCATTCCCCAGTACCAGGTCCAGTATAGCCCCTTCTCTAGTCGGGCTGTCTACATATTGTTCCAACGAACTCTCCTGTACACATTTGACAAATTCCTCCCCATCCAGAGTCCCTGCCCTCAGCGATTTCCAGTCTATACCAGGGAAATTGAAGTCTCCCACTACAACAACCCTATTTTTCCTGCACCTATCCAGTATCTCCTGACATATCCATTCTTCCACTTCCCTTGGGCTGTTGGGGGGCCTGTAGTACACCCCCAACATAGTGACATAGTAACCCCCACAGCTTTCCCCCGGACTTGCAGAATCTCACTAGCTGTTCTGTCTGGAGACAATACACATCTCTTTGACCTGTGTTTGATGCTCCCTCCACCCACATTGTCTGTACCTTTAAGACCTGGCTGGCTGTAGATATTCGCATTCTAATTAGTATTCTGTAACTTGATTTTGTGTCTCTGTGCACTGTTTGAGAGCAGATATCCACTCCATCTGACGAAGGAGCAGTGCTCCGAAAGCTAATGGTATTTGCTACCAAATAAACCTGTTGGACTTTAACCTGATGTTGTGAGGCTTCTTACTATGTGAAAAAAGCACAGATATGAACCCAGATTTTGCTGCAAAGATAATGGCAAGTTTATAGCTAGTGAGAAGCAGAGTATGTAAACCGTTCAGCAACTTATGGCAAGGGAGAACTACCCCGTGAATTACAAAGCCCCACTAGTTCCTGGGTGATTTTTGTACCACTCCTCAGTTACCCTGGTGAAAACAGCAGCCGGCCCTCAACTTCCCTCGGAGTTTCATGAAATTGCTGCATTTGCACATTAACACGACCAACTAAACTCACTACAGAAAGTTAGAGTTGAAACTTAACAGCGTAAGTACCTTTTTAATGAGGAGATTTATGTTCATTCAATAGCGCTCAGCCTCCAGCCTAGAAAGGGAACAATTTAAAGTGTGGAGTCTCATTCCTACAAGTAATAAACTACAGGCGGGATTTTCTGACTATTCCCACTGGCAGGATCATCCGGCCCTGTCAATAGTGATATCCCGCCGCGGGTTCCCAGCAGCGGAGGGTGTGAACAATGGGAAGATCTTGTGGTGGGGCCCCCAGGTCCAAATGCGATGGGCCGAAAGGCCTCCTTCTGTGATTCTATGAATTCTTTGATAACTCTCCTTGATTTTGTTGTAAGATGTTGGCGTAGTTCAGTAGGTTTTACTCAGATATTCGTAGTCTTAGTTCAATAGTAAGTATTTATTAACTATTAGAAACTATATACATAGGGACAATACAGGTCCATGTTAGGAGTTGTCTCCATGCTTGCCTCTACACACGGCTCTGTCCAACATTACACTGACCCAAGGTGTAGGTCATGTTGTCTCTCATGTCACTGTGTGGACAGTACTGTACTCAGTCCCATGTTAACCCTTTATGTGCCTGATCCTCCTACTACAACTTCCTTCCTTGCCATTTCTTTGTTTCTTTTCCAATTCTTGTTGGTTAAGGTGATAGACTGTTGGTCTTGTTGTTCACCAAGGTCCCAGATGCAATGTTGCCCATGCCACCCTATTATCAGCTCGTACTTCCAGCAACATACAGAACAAAGAATTGTCGAACTGAAGATTGCAGGGTAAAGTCTAAGCAACTGGGCATGTCACAAGATGCCCATCTCCATCCAACACAACTCTGGACCATGGGATTAGAGTGACTATCTAACCTGTAGAACCAGAGCAGGCATTGGCTGAAGAAGCTGAGTGAAAAGCACACTAGAAACTTTAATGTTGATACGTACAATACAATATTGATTTTACACAGAAGTTAAAGTTACAGTATGGGTCTCGCATCAGAATTGGTTCAGGAGGCAGAGTAAACTCTCTAGAGATGGCATGGTCTCACACCAAGAATGCAAATCTAGTGCAGTGTCAAATTTGGTTTACAATATCCTCAGGAATCTGTCGGACTCTCCCACTCCGCCATCCCTCACCCCCAAAACATGTTATAGGCCTAAATTCCCAGAGCCCTGAAATTCCCCCCTCTCTGTCCTCTGAACATTAATGGCATGAAATTCCAATTGGCATTGCCTGTTGTTTGGGTATTACGGTACCTTGTGTGTCCACAATGGCGTCAATGGCTTGCACTCACACTTCTGGGGTGAGTCACGTGAGATGCCATATTGGTGAGGGCATCGCAGGCATTCCAACCAGAAGTAGGCAGTTCATGGCACTAATTGGCACACAATGCTGATTTGCCATGGTTTGGAGCTTTTGGAGCATTTTGGAACAGTGCCACTTTGGAGCTTAACACTCCAGCGAACATTAATCACACAGGGCTGGGCACAGGCTTAGCAGCAGGAAAGGACTCTCCACAACCTGTTATTTAAAGGGATCATCGGCTACACACATCAGATAGTTGCTGATTGATTTCACCTGGTGTTGGTCCAATTGTACAAGTGACTGGTGCTTTCTACAGCTATTTAATGTTGCAAAAGTCTACAGCAAGCCATGTGGCAGCTTCTGAAGACATGCTTGCTGACTTCAAGGCTTCTGCGCTAACCAGTTACTCCAAGACATCTGTGCTCATTCCTCATGAAATACAGTATGACTTGGAGCATGGAAAGCAGGACAAAGGGCTGAAAAAGGGAGTGGGAGGTGGTCGTGAAGAGCTCTGAGTAGGAGGTCATATCTGCCTCAGAGTTTTCAGGGCCAATGTTCATGAGGCCTCCACTTAAATAGGGACATCCTCACTGAGGTCTGCCACCTGCTATAGCCACAACTGCAACCTCAAAGCAGGCCTGATACCCACATTACCAATAGCTGTGAAGGTCATAGAGTGTGCAGCGCAGTAATCCGGCTCATCCCCATGGTGCTGGAGCAGCGTCACTCAGTGGAGGGGTCACGCGTCAATTCCACATGTACCATAACCAAAAGGGATTCCACATTCCCTCAATATCTAGGTGGTGTGTAACCATAGGCAGAGAGAGAATCATGCAGGTCAATGCCAGCTGCATTGTAACCACCATTGAAAACCAAAAGGTGGCGAGCAGAATCATAGAATCCCGACAGTGCAGAAGGAGGCCATTCAGTCCATCGAGTCTGCACCGACCACAATCCCACCCAGGCCCATTTCTGTAACCCCACATGTTTACCCTGCTAACCCCCCTCACACTAGGGTCAACTTTGCATGACCAATCAGCCTAATCCGCACATAGAAATCATGGAATCATAGAAACCCTACAGTACAGAAAGAGGCCATTCGGCCCATCGAGTCTGCACCGACCACAATCCCACCCAGGCCCTACCCCCACATATTTACCCACTAATCCCTCTAACCTACGCATCTCAGGACACGAAGGGCAATTTTTAGCATGGCCAATCAACCTAACCTGCACATCTTTGGACTGTGGGAGGAAACCGGAGCACCCGGAGGAAACCCACGCAGACACGAGGAGAATGTGCAAACTCCACACAGACAGTGACCCAAACCGGGAATCGAACCCAGGTCCCTGGAGCTGTGAAGCAGCAGTGCTAACCACTGTGCTACCGTGCCGCCCTTTGGAGGAAACCCATGCAGCAACAGGGAGAATGTGCAAACTCCACACAGACAGTGACCCGAGGCCGGAATTGAAACCAGGTCCCTGCCGCTGTGAGGCAACAGTGCTCACCAATGTGCCACTGCGCCGCTACTGAGCCACAAGGAATGTCCATTGACTGGGCCACAAAGATTGTCCGCCGACTGGGCCACAAGGACTGTCCACTGATCACTTGGCTGATGACTGTGGTGTACAACCCATGCATAGCATGTATGACAAAGCCATGTTGCCACATGAAATATGACAGATCAGACCGGGGATGCT
This sequence comes from Mustelus asterias, assembly GCF_964213995.1. Lineage (NCBI taxonomy): Eukaryota > Metazoa > Chordata > Chondrichthyes > Carcharhiniformes > Triakidae > Mustelus > Mustelus asterias. The sequence goes on along the minus strand of NC_135818.1, from coordinate 59,101,511 downwards.
TAACTGGGTACAGGTTTATCGTCCATCATGGTTTCCATGCCCATTTTTGGAGGCCATCTAAGTTAATCGCCTTAAGTTCCTCGCAGTAGGAAGACAGCTGGATGCACAGTGTATCTAGGCATGCATCCAGTTCTCTCCTGTGGAGTGTTGGTTTCTGATTATGTCAGCCTACTGTCAGCCCATATCAGAACACTGGGGATGTGCTGCCATGAATTTCCAGTACACTCTGACAGTAGACAAGATTTCCTCAACGACTGGTTCCTACTCCAATAATTATCCTGCTAAAATTCCAGGCAGGTAGCAGTTAAGCATTGTAAACATGATTCTGCTTGGCTGGAATCAACTATTGGTCTGAGCACCATTAAAACACTATTCCTGTCTGACAGGAATGCTTATCTCATCA